>NC_057746.1:13072005-13094308 GCF_004010195.1 Chiloscyllium plagiosum | reverse complement strand
GATCCAGGCAGTCGCAAGATCTTATTGTACTAAAACACTACTCTCGGATAACTTCTTGCCTGTGTTTTATATTTAAAGAAAGGAAATATAGATCTCAGTAAAATATCAGAGTCTATTACAGATTTGCAAAGGAATTTAAGATTTATAAGTCTTATAAATCTTCAGAACAAATACTCACGGATCAATGAAATCATGAACAGCTGTGAGCTGTTCTGAAATTGAGGTCCCTGCAAGGCCAGCTGTTTGTTTGGTTCTCTTGGACAGAGCTCCGATTTCCAGAGATGCTTGTAATTTCACAATCAATGAGCTGTGAACGTTCATTGTTTTGTATTGAAGTCGAGATCCATTCTTGGACCTCCCACATGGTCTCTCCCGAAATTCCTGCACTCTCCATTTCTTCCAATTTAAAGTATGTTGCTTCTGATTTTTGCTTTGAATTCAAACAGTGAAGTAATAACTTATAAATACAATAATTACTGCTTCAAGAAATCGAGGGAAAAAAGGATCTGCTGTATGGCAATGATTCTTTCTCATCCACCATTTTGAAAATGGTTCAGGCACAGGATATACTCATCACTGGAACACAATGAATACTCGGGATAGTCAATGTGGCTTTCTGCAGGGAGGTCTTGTCTCACAAACATTATTTAGGAAGTGATAATGATGAATGATGAGAGAAGGCTGTGAATGTTACCTCCATAGACACTACCAAACCATTTGACAAGGTCCCTCATGGTAGGCTGGACCAGACATTAAGTCACATGGGATCGATATTGCGTTGGTAAGTTGGATACAAAATTAGCTTGGTTCAATAAGACAGACGATAATTTGTGAAAGTGTATTTTTATGATGGGATGTCTGTGACTAGTTGTGTTCTGCAAGAGTTAGTTCGGGGATCTCTTTTGTTTGCATTTTAATTTATTTAGATGAATATGTAATTGGGAGTAAGCTTTCAGTTCTGATTTGGACGTTGGCAGACGTGTTGAAAGTTGGTGGAGTTGTTTATGGAATATCTCCATAAAACTGGTATCCTGTCAACAAGTCACCTATTATTTACACTTGCATAACAAATGACATTCACCCAGCGAGTACACAGCCAATTCCTAAACTGAGCAGAAACCCTGAGATTCCTGTTTATCTTTTTTATCGCACCCATGTTTTGTGTGCGCGCAGGTGTGAGACACACTGAAAGACGCAAGATGCACGAATCTTTCTTGAAATTTCCACCATCAGGAAGAAAGGAAACACCCAAGTGGCCAGTGACAAGCAGTGCCCTTGAGACTCCTGTTTATATCTGTCAGTCAGGATTCCCTGATTTGATCAGATTAACAGCCCCAATCAGGGAAATCATATTCTATGAGTTGAACTGATTCAAAGCACAACATTCCTCCCCCTTTAAATCCTGGAGATAGGCATGTCTTTCATCCAGTAATTTCTTCTCGGGCATTTTCACACAAGATCTGATTCCTCTGCCTCTGCCTAATCTGGAGTGATAATAGCCTGCCACTTGTGCCCAGAGTGTCTTGGCCGAAACTCCTCTTCTTCAGGTGGTAGTTGTGTCAAAGCTGTGACATATGCTGTGTCCATTTTATACTGAGATCCTCTGCAATGGGGATGAACACACGGGTTCTTACAGCTTTGGAAGTTCTGAGGGGCCAGGTATGTTTTGCTTCTGCCTTGTTTGCAAGGTTGTAGCTTTCATGTGGTTCACGTAAATGTTCATGACCAAATTTCGTAACCAAGCTTTGCTCATCATTGTACCTGACCCCGCATCCACCATGCCTTTTATCCATGCAGGGACATTCCTTTGTCTCGAAACTAAACTTCGTCACATGAAGTAAATATCCTCTCTGATTTAGAGGGTCCTGAATCCAGCATTGGCATTCCTGATGTTGTTTCATCACCATCACCACCACCAGAACCACCCCATCCCCACCGCTCCTGGCTTGGGAAGATCCGCTTTAACCTGGTGCAAGGTCTTCTCCCCATTGGATACTCTACTGGAGTTGTCCCGGTAGGTGTATGAGGTGGACCTGGAATCAACAGAAACAGGGGCAGTTTGTTGTTGAGTGAAGGTGTCGGCTGTTTCTTCAAGACTGCCTTCATAGTTTGGACTGTGTGTTTTTTTCCCACCTGACTACTGGGCGATGGATAGTAAGGAGCTGTCCTTATGTACCAAACGTCATATGACATGAGGAAATATTCAGAATACTTGTTGTTAAATGATGGCCTATTGTCTGTGACCAACACCTCATGGAGTCTGTGTATTGCAAATGTTTCTTGCACCTTGTCAGTCATCATCCTGTCATTGACAAATGAACTGTGTGCACGTCCAAACACTATTAGTGGGTGTCCACAAAGCCCATGAAAGGATGGCGCAGTCGACCTGTAACCAAGTCCAGGGTTTAGACAGCCATTCCCATGAATGTGGAGAAGCTGTTGGCGGTGACGTTTTTGTTTTGTTGGCACTCTGGCCACTGCCCAACCAACGTGGCTATGTTAGCATTCAATCCTGGTCACTAGAGATAAAAATCTTGCCAAATTCCTGGTGGAATTCAGCCAGTATCAGGTAATGACTTTTGTTCAGGACAACTGTTCTTGCTCGACATAATAATATGCCATCAGCTCTGGCGATCAGGTCTCCCTGGGTCCAGAAAAGTATCAGTTTTCGTTGTGATGGCACTTTTGATGCCCCCATCACCACCAGTTGTTTTAGTTTGCCAGGATGAGATATTCTTGTCTCCACAGTTTGATATTACCAGCAGTGACTGCAATAGTGTACAGAATATTTTAAAGCAGAATGGACTCTTCCAGTAGTGGAACCACTAATCTGCAAGTGGGAGGCAACTCCAAGCATCCACATTTGCCACTTGACCTCGCAGACAGTGTTCCGACTAGTAATTGTCTGCACTCAGAATAGAGCCCACTGCTAAATCTGAGCTGAAACTATAGGTGGCACAGCTTTTTCCACTTTCAGTAGCCCAAGCTATTACTTTACTATTGTGGTCCTTTACTGTGACAAATGTACATTCATAAAGTTTTTGGTGGAACTTGCTCTCAGCGTCAAACTTTTTTTTTTCTATCGAGATATATCTCTTTTCAGCATCAGCCAATGCACAGAAAGCATACGCTCCTGGATGCTTCTCTCTGCTGGGCCACATACGAGCCAACACTAGCCTGGTATTGTACTGGGAGGCATCAGATATCAGCTCGACATCTCACATGAGATTGTAGAGTGCCAAAACCATACATAATGTTAGCTGATTCTTCACTGAAAGGCGAAACCTTAGCTACAAGTCCATGTTGCATACTTGCACTTTTTCACTCGCAAATGTAAAAGTGCTACCACAGGGGCCAGGTTACCTGTGACTTTTCCATAGAAATTCACCAACCCAAGGAAAGAGCAGTACATACGTGAGAGCCAGGTCACCTTTGATTGCCCTCACTTAATGTTCCAATGGATGTAATCTGATCTTGCCAACTCTGTTCGCCAAGGAGGTCATTTAGGGTGACTGGAACACACATTTTTCTCTGCTGAGGACACAATTTCCAAGCTCTTTCAAGGCTCTTTACTGGTCTTCTCTGTTGATAGCACATCATCCAGACAAACGTTGATTTGGGTAGACTTTTAAAATGTTTTCTATTATTCATTGGAAAATGACTCAGCTGATTAGACCCCTAAAAGCAGTCTCATGTATTGGTACAAACGCTTATGGGCATTATCCAATTTCCTATTATTATCTAATCACAATTGAAGGTACACATGTTTCTCATCCAGCTTCATGAAGGACAACTCGCTCACCCCCGCCAGATGTGTATATAAGTCCTGTTTGCAAGGGATTGGGCATTTATGTTGCTGTGAAATGTAGTTCACCATTTGTTTGCAATCGCCACAAAGGCAAACCGATCTGTTGGGCTTCAGAATCGATACGACCAGTTTTGCCGATTCCACAAACTGCATTGGTTTGATAATTCTTCCACTTCCCAGCCTGATATCCCATACCTCTACTTTTGCACATGAAGTGAATGGCATTGGTCAGGCCTTGCAGAATTAAGAAATTGCTTCTTAGTGAACGTATAAGGTGCCCTTTCCACTTTTGATAGTCCGTAGACATCCCTGAGGAACTTCTGGGTATTTAATTGAGACTTCACTCTGGTGACTATTTTCTAATCGAAAAATGCACAACCAATCGAGTTGAATCTTTCCCAACCAATCTCACCCCACCAGACATGCGCCTCAGCCTTTTACTATAATCAACCTGTGGCAACTGAACCAACTTATTTTCATATGAGACCAGAACGAATATTGTAGTCTTAATTTGTTGGGGCTCTTCCACAAACGTAAGGTTTGCAATACAGGGTGACTGGTAAAGACTGGTTCCACAGCCAGAGATACAGTCTCACTGGTATCGACTTCTAATGGAACTGGGTAACCATTTAATCATTTGTTTGTTTGGTTGGTGCTGGTTTGGATATTGTGAGTAAATTTAAGTGTTCCAAACCAGCTGTAGTTGCACTTGACAGGGTGTGCATTCTCTTGGATACTAGTCTACGAGTTCTCCTACTTTATTCAGGCATTTTGCACTTCTTTTGCTGACTTGGCTCTGCGTACTGGCTGCATTACAGTGGCCTGCTGGCCTGCTGGCCTGGATCCACGAGAAAATTTTAATTGTTTGGTTGACGCTTGACTTTGTTTTGGGGTTTTGCTGTGGGCTGATCTAGCGTCCCTCTGTTCAGGACATGACCTGAATAAGATTGTGCAATTGCCTGTATTCAAATGGTGTTCCCGAATCTGAGCTGGCCTGCCGAGGGCATCCATTTTTATTGGTATACCTTGAAACTCTTAAATTCCACTTGCCGCATTTTCTAATGACAAAGACAATTATTGTGCCTGTTTGAAGTCCAAGTGGGCTTCAGCTCGTCGGCGCTTTTGCATGGTGACATCATTAATGCCACTCATTGCCATAGAAATAATTCCACAAAGGCTTGTGTCCAGTCATCAAGTCATCCTTGATTTACAGGTGAACAGTACATAGCACTGGCCCAGCTAGTTCAGAGCGAACGACTAAAGTGAACAGAACCCCTGACTCTCCTGCTTATTTTCTTTAATTCTTTGCAATACTGCCATATGACAGGAGCGCTTATTTTCCCCAGCACCAGTGTTGTGTGAATGTCGGTGAAGGGCAAAGTGACAAACACCAGTTGTGTAAATACCAGTTTTAATATTCCACCACCAGGGAAAACACACACAAACAGGCGTCCCTGATTGGGCCAGCTTCACAGCCCCAAAAAAGGAACTAATTCTTTGAAGTCCACTTGACTGACCTTGTTCCAATCACTGCAGTGGATAGTGAGGAAGAATGCACAGTAGGGTAGAGATAAGTTGGATGTTTGAGTGGAGAAATGGCAAACAGAATTTAATCTGAAAATGTATGTAGGGTTGTATTGTCGGAGATCAAATGCAAGAGTTAAGTATATGGCAAATGGCAAAACACTTAGGAGCATCGATATAAGAGGAAGTTTGGTCTGCATGTCCAAAGCTTCCAGAAAGTGGCAACACGAGTGGAAAAGGTGCAAATCAGATGTATGATATACTTACCTTCATTGGATACGACACTAACAGGTTTCAAGTCACATATCAACTCTATAAACTTGAATTAGGCCACATTCGGAGTATTGTGCGCAGTTGTGGTCACTGCACTTAGCGGAAGGCTGGGGAAATTTTGTGGGATACTGTCGTGAAAGCAGAATATTAGCTATCAGGAGAGATTGGACGAACGGATTGTTTTCATTTGAGCGTCAGAGGCTGAGGGGGGACCTGATAGAAGTATATAAAATTATGAGAGCTATGGGTAGCGTGTGTAGATAGTGTCTTTTTTCCCAGCCTGGAAATGCCAATTCCGAGGGAACGTAGGTTTAAGATGATGGAGGTAAGTTTAAAGATGTGCAGATTTTTTTAAACAAAGAGTGTTAGGTGCCTGGAATGCACTATCCAGGGAGGTAGTAGAAGTCGATATAATACCAATGTGGAAAATACTTTTAGACAGACACCTGAAGAGGTGGAGAATTGTGGCTATGGACCAAGTTCAAGCAGTTTGGAATTGCACCATGGTCAGCACATATATGGCAGGCTGGAGTCTGTTCCTGCGCTATGCAGTTCTATCTTCAATGTTGATTCCGCTATCAATGAAATATCCTGCTTTTTTGTGGCTTTCCCAAGTTCTACCTCTACATTCGAGGATTTACCATGCTGGGAAGTATAATACTTTTGATCCTCCTCACTCTTGAGAACTGTGCATTTTCGTCAAAATTGTTTTTCTTTGTCCTTTCTTTAAAAAGGCATCAGCTTATATTTTTCTATATTACGATTCATTTACCAATTGCCTATATGTTTAACTCGCCAATTCCACTATGTTCTTCTTTGACGCGATATCCACTTATGTTGCCACTTTCAGTTAGCTATGGACATGCAACCTAAGATCCCTTTGTATATCAATGCTCCTGGGAGGCTTGCCATTTGCTATATACTTTCTTTTTTGTGCATTTAGCCTCTCAAAATGCATGGCATCGCATTTGTTCACATTAAACTCCATCTGCTGTTTCGCTGCCCAACTTACCAACTAGTCTATTTCTTGCTGTATCCTTTAACAACCTTCCTTACTCTTCACAACTCCACCAATTTTTCTGTTGTTTGCAAAGATATTATTCAAGCCATCGATATTTTCTTCAAATTATTTAGATGTATTTCAGACAACAGAGATGCCAGCATTGATCCTTGTGGGAACCCACTGATCGCAGACTGCCTGTCAAAAAATTGAGTATAAAAGTTGTGAATTTATTGTGAACCCTCAGAAAGCTCCAATTATGCCAGATTAAGGGCAGTGTATTCAATTTTGTCAGTGCAGCTTAGGAGTCTAAAAGGGGTGTATAGGTGATTTTATTAGAATGGTTCCAGAGATATAGGAAATTAGATTGAAGAAGTTGACATTGGAACAAAGGAGATTAGGTGTTGAGATGATAGTGTTGTACAAGGTTATAAGAGTTTAAGATGAGCTAAATATTAAAACGCTCTTCATATTACTTAATTGTGCCAGGATTAAAGGAGAGAACTGCAGGATATTTGGTAAGGAATAAAGAGGAAAATGTGAAGAGGAAAAAGCTGAAATTCACCTGGAGTTGCAGGAAGGAAGTCCGAAACCCACATTTGCCCATTGAAACAGGTTTGAGTCAGCAGGGTCTCTTGTTACCAGGGCAGGATCATAAAAATGGCAGCCAACTTGTATGATGGGAGAGAGAGCAGTCTGTGTTTCAACACACTTGTGATCATTGACTCGTTGATTTTTTTGTCACTTTGCAACTGGGGTTGGAGGATTGAACTCAGCCAGAAGAGGGCAAAGACAGAGAGGAGAGAAATTTTGGAGAAGGGTGGCAGATTGAAATATCTCCAAAAGGAAAAAAGAAAATGTACGGGTTGAGTACTTACAGTTTTGAGGAAACAATAGGGGAAAGAATGATACATAGAAACTACACATGCCTGTTCTGAAATTCTGTTTTGTACCTTGAGTAGTGATTATTTTTAACCTCTTTTTACAGGGACATTAGAAGAAAAGTTGAGATCAGAAAACTCAAAACGCAATGTCATATCCAGATTTGACAGTATTGCTTGACGAGCAGATCCTGGTTATTCTCGGCATTTGAATGTGAAAGGAGATACATTTGCTCCCTTTGCCCGTTCAAAACATTTCAAGCATCGATATGACTGGGATAACACCAATATCCAGACTGAAAATGTTCCAATGCATTGACTGTGAAAAGAACTTCGACTAGTTATCATTCATGAACAAAAATTTTAACCTTTGCAGCAGGAGCAAATGTACATTTGTACTTCATTGGACAAGACTTCAACTCATCATCCAACCTCCATCGTCACAGAGCCACCCAGACCATGGAGAGACCATGGAAATGTGGGGGCTTTGGGAAGGAATTCAACTACCAATCTCAGCTGGAGATTCATCCATGTGGTTACACTGTGGAGAGGCCGTTCATCTGCTCGCAATGTGGGAAGCGTTTTAGAAAGTCATCTAACCTGCTGAAACACCAGCAGCTTCACACGGGCAAGAGGCCATTCACCTGCTCCGTGTGTGAGACAGGATTCGCCTAAAACTCTTACCTGCTGACACACCAACAAGTTCACACCGGGGAGAAGCCATACAGTTGATCTTATTGTGTGAAGACATTTACCCGTTCATCCAACCTTCTGAAGCATCAGCGAGTCCATACCAGAGAGAGGCCCTTTACCTGCTTTATTTGTGGGAAAGGATTCACTCAGTCTTCTAACCTCCTGACTCACCAACGGGTTCACACTGGGGAGAAGCCATTCACTTGTTCGATTTGTGGGAAGGGATTCTCTCAGTCCTTCCACCTGCTGACCCACCAGCGAATTCACACCAATGAGAGACCTTTCAAATGCTCTGGCTGTGTGAAAACCTTTGCACGTTTATCAAACTTGAAGACGCACCAGCGGGTATCCACTGGGGAGAGACCATTCACTTGCTCTGTGTGTGGGAAAGGATTCACTCAGTCATCGAACCTGCTTAAACACCATAAAATTCACAACTGATTGCAGGGGATGGACCTTGCTTTTTCACTGCTTGTATTCACATCCACAACTGAACCGCTTTCTGACAGTTGGGTTTTCTTTCTGCTGATGGAACAAAACTCCAGCCTGGTTATATTGCTAAATTAATAAATAAAGCTGCTTAATCAAATATATTTGATTCTATATAGCTCACTGGCCCACAGTTGGATATTCAAAGGAGAGTGTCAGTAATGTAAATGTCCTCAACCATACAAAGTAAAGAACATGTGCTTGCTTCGCAAAAAGTGGTGTATTTCTCAGCATCTCTCCGAACTTCTCTTCAATTACATTGTGGTTAGTTTCTTCTCTTGCAAATAAACCTGGGAGAATTTTCTGTTTTAATGGAGCAACCCATTGTTTTTGTAAATCTGGGATAAATTTTACCATGATTTTAAATACTTGCGATTTGCATTTAGCAGGTGCAATCAGTTACATGCAGACTGTGCCAAAGAGAAAGTCTACTGTCAGTTTGGATTATTCCCATCTCTAGTCTGCAAAAGTCTCACGACACAGAGGCTGTCAAGCATTTCAGGAAAGTGAAGTAGCACTAGTCCGAAATGAGTAGGGTCTAGGTTTTATCCTTTTTCTCACTTTTCTGATGATCATGGACGAGGACCACTGAAGCTTCACTGCTTAGGAGGTTTTTTTTTTTTCTGGCCTGTCCTCACTGCCCTTGAGATTCCCACACATTGTCATGTTGTGATCCTGTACCTTGTAGATGCTCGTGTGCCACTGTGCACCGGAGATGTGTTAATTATAACCTAAGGTACTGAACCGCGTTTTGATCAAATGAGTTGTTTTGTCTTGAAGGATGTTTGTGGAGTTGTATTCATCCAGGCTTGTGGAGCGTATTCTATTGCACTCCCGATTTAAGTTTCGTGACTTTTTGAGTCGGGAGTTGAGTAACTCTTCACAGATTCCCAGCTTCTGACTTGCTTTTGTCGCTTCAGATATTCCAAGGCTATTCCAGGTAAGCCTCCGGATGATCTCGTGAGATGCTGCCAAGTTCAAAGTTGCTGACTTTGGCATCTCAACACCATATACAGTTCATGAAAAACTCTAGGTACGACAGCTTTGTCTTCATTTTGTCAGGGTATGCATGTCTCTCGCTCTCTCGCTCTGTGGCTCTCTCGCTCTCTACCTCCAAACTCCTCACATCGTACTGGGTTCACACAGCTGAAAAGACATTTGCCTGCTCTGTACATTGGAAGGGATTCTTACATTTCTTCTATCCAATGAAACGTCAATGAATGTTCTTTGTCATTTCGCCCATTTGTATCTTACTGCTGTGCCAAACAATTGGTTTGATTGAGCTATGTGCATTGAGAGTTAACTGTTCGCAAGATACAGAACACCATTTGATCTGTACCACCATGATCATATCATGGTTATTACTTTACATTGTGGCCACCGCCATTTTGTTTTTGAGTTATTTTGCTGTCTTACGCCTGATCAATGAACACAATGAGGAATCAGTTGCAGAAAGAAATATATTTGTCAGCAAGACATATTTGCACTTTCCAAATCTCATGCCCTCATAAATCTTATTCCAGAAATCAGATTCACCTCTTCCATCCTTCCATTCCATGGTTTATTGTATTTAACTATCACTGATAATCATTTACTTTCACACTAACATTCAATTGCTCACGAGAGCTCCAGAAGAGTTTGTCGTCTGCAGAAGCACTAGCAGCTTTGTACTGGAGCGAGGTCCTTAATTTGTTGCATTGGTGGGAAACGTTTCACCCAGGATAATTAGTAAAAATAGTCAAGAGGCAGCATTGTTTTGGAAGTTTGGGGAGAAAAAGTCAAAACAACAGCAGTTTTAAAAGGGAGAAGAACAGACAAATGAAGCATATAGTGTGGACAGTGCAGGAGAGAGAGAGAGAGCCTGCACAGTTACTACCTTTGCGGTTTTTGAATTCATATGCCGCTGGACATCGGAGTGCATCTGGGAAAATTAACAAACAGTGAATTTCACGACTAATCTTGGAGGAACCGGTTTGGGCGAAGTTCACAACACAGAATCAGATAAATTAATTGTTGTTTGAAGACTGTCCAAGAGAAAGGCTGCATTTGTGAGTACAGTGGATGATATGTTTTTGGAGATAAGTCTCTTGATTAAACTTAAAATATAAGCCACAGGTTTTAATTTAAACTGGTGCAGTGTTTTGTAGAAGAATAAGACGGTGTTATTTTCTGGGTCTGTAGATTGTGAAGGAGCAAAAATGGCCTTTGCAGTGATATGTACTTCTCGTCAGATGTGGGCGTTTAAAAAGAGTTTCAGGGTTACTGGGGATTATATCTGGCACAAATGCTGTTGCATGTGAATCTTATTAGTTCGAGTGGATCAGTTGTAGAGACAGATAGAAGCGATCAGGAATTTGCAATAGCAAAAGTATGTCATGGATGGCAGTTATAGGAAGGGGGAAAGTCTCAGATACAGTCACATAGAACGGTTAAATCCAGGAAGGGTAACAGAGTTAGGCACCCAGGGCAGGGGTCTTTTGTGGATATCCCATTTCAAACATGTATGCCATTTTGGGAAATGTAGAGGGTGACGGATTCTCAGGGGAACGTAGCACAAACAACCAAGTTTCTGGTATTGAGACTGGCTCTAATGCAACGAGAGATACATCGACTTTCAGGAGATCAATTGTGTTCGGGGATTCTGTAGTCCAAGGTACAGACAGACGTTTCTGTGGCCAGTGGAGAAAAAGCAGAATGGTGTGTTGTTTCCCTGGTGCCAGGATCAAGGATGTCTCAGAGAGGAAGCAGAATGTTCTCACGGGGGCGGGGGGCCAGCAAGAGATCATTGTCCACATTGGAACCAACGAAATAGGAAGGGAAAAGTTTGCGATTCTGAACGTACATTACAGAGAGTTAGGCAGAAATTTTAAAAGGAGGTCCTCAAGGGTAGTAATATCTGGATTACTCCCAGTGCTATAAGCTGGTGACGGCAGGATTAGGAGGACAGTGCAAATGAATGCATGGCTGAGGAACTGGTGTATGGGAGAAGGATTCACACTTTTGCATCATTGGAATGTCTTTTAGGGTGGAAGTGATCGATACCAGAAGGACGGATGGCACTTGAATTGGAAGTGGACTGATATACTGGCAGGGGAATTTGCGATAACTGCTTGAGAGGGTTTAAACTAGTAAGGTGGAGTGTGGGGAGTTGGGGTGGCACCCAGGGAGATAGTAAGGAAAGAGATCAATCTGAGAATTTTACAGTTGAGAACAGAAGTGAGTCAAACAGTCAGGGCAGGCTTGGACAAGGTCGGACTAATAAATTAAACTGCATTTATTTCAATGCAAGGGGCCTAACAGGGAAGGCAGATAAACTAAGGGCATGGTTAGAAACATGGGACTGGGAAATCATAGCAATCACAGAAACATGGTTCAGGGATGGGCAGGACTGGCAGGTTAATGTTCCAGGACACAAATGCCTGGAACATTAAGGAAGGATAGAAAGGGAGGCAAGAGAGGAGGGGGGGGGGTGGTGGCATTTTTGATAAGGGGGAGCATTACAACTGTGCTGAGGGAGGATATTACCGGGAATTCATCCAGGGAAGCTATTTGTGTTGAACTTAGAAATACGAAAGGGATGATCACCTTGTTGGGCTTGTATTATAGACCCCCCAAAAGTCAGAGGGCAATTGAGAAACAAACTTGTCAGGAGATCTCAGCAATCTGTAAGAATAATAGGGTAGTTATGGTAGGGATTTTAACTATCCAAACATCAACTGGGTCTGCCATAGTGTTAAAGGTTTAGATGGAGAGGAATTTCTTAAGTGCGTACAAAAACAATTTTCTAATTCAATATGTGGATATACCTACAGATATTGACTGTAGGGAAGTAGATGGTGACATCCTGCAAAATGTCCAGATTACAGAGGACGAAGTGCTGGATGTCTTGAAACGTTTAAAGATGGATAAATCAACAGGACATTATTAGGTGGATCCGAGAACTATGTGGGAAACGAGAGAAGTGATTGCTTGGCCTCTTGCTGAGATATTTGTATCATCGATAGTCAAAGGTGTGGTGACGGAAGGCTGGAGGCTGGCAGGCGTGCTGCCACTGTTTAAGAATGGCGGTAAAGAGAAGCCAGGAAACTATAGGCCGGTGAACCTGAGCTCAGTGGTGGGTAAGTTGTTGGATGGAAGCCGAACGGACAGAATGTACTTGTATTTGGAAGGGCAATGACTGAACAGGGACAGTCAATATGGCTTTGTGCGTGGAGAATCATGTCTCACAAACTTGACTGAGTTTTTTGAAGAAGTAACAAATAAGATTGATGAGGGCAGAGCAGTAGATGTGATCTATTTGGACTTCAGTGAGGCGTTCAACAAGGTTTCCCATGGAAGACTGATTAGCAAAGTTCGATCTCATGGAATATCGCCATTTGGATACAGAACTTGCTCAAATGTCGAAGACAGAGGGTGGTGGGAGACGGTTGATTTTCAGACTGAATGACTGTGATCAGTGGATTGCCACAAGGATCGGTGCTCGGTCCTCTACTTTTTGTCATTTATATAAATGATTTGTATGTGAGCATCAGAGGTACTGTAAGTAAGTTTGCAGATGACACCAAAATTGGAGGTGTAGTGGACAGCGAAGAGGATTACCTCAGATTGCAACAGGATCTGGACTAGATGGGCCAATGGGCTGAGAAGTGTCAGATGGAGTTTAATTCAGATAAATGCGAGGTGCTACATGTTTGGAAAGCAAATCTGAGCAGGACTTATACGCTTAATGGTAAGGTCCTAGGGAGTGATGCTGAACAAAGAAACCTTGGAGTACAGGTTCATAACTCCTGGAAAGTCGAGTCACAGTTAGGTAGGATAGTGAAGAAGGCGTTTGGTATGCTTTCCTTTATTGGTCAGAGTGTTGAGTACAGGAGTTGGGAGGTCATGTTGTGGCTGTACAGGACATTGGTTCGGCCACTGTTGGAATATTGCATGCAATTCTGGTCTCCATCCTACTGGAAAGATGTTGTGAAACTTGAAAGGGTTCAAAAAAGATTTACAAAGATGTTGCCAGGGTTGGAGGATTTGAGCTTTTGGGAGAGGTTGAAAAGGCTGGGGATGTTTTCCCTCAAGGTTGAGGGGTGACCTTATAGAGGTTTACAAAATTATGAGTGGCATGGATAGGATAAATAGGCAAAGTCTTTTTACCTGGGGTAGGGGAGTCCAGAACTAGAGTGCACAGGTTTAGGGCGAGAGGGGAAAGATATAAAAGAGACCTAAGGGGCAACATTTTGTCATGCAGAGGCTGGTATGGAATGAGCTGCCAGAAGAAGTGGTGGAGGTTGGTACAATTGCAACATTTAAAAGGCATTTGTCCGGATATATGTATCGGAAAGGTTTGGAGGGGTATGAGCCGGGTGCTGGCTGGTGGAACGAGATTGGGTTGGAATGTCTGGTCGGAATGGACGGGTTGGACTGAACGGTCTGTTTCCGTACTGTACATCTCTATGACTCTATGACTCTGTACGGGATACTTGCCTTTATTAGCTGAGGTAGAATTTATGAGCAAGATAATGTAAGTGCTGGAATTGTGAAAAATGTTCAGAAAGCCACAGCAAAGCATTGCATACAGTATTGGAATCTACACTTACAGGAGAGGTGTGATTACACTGGAGAGGGCGCACAGAATTTTCCAAGATGATGGCAGAGTAATAACATTGTGCCTGCGCTTCTGGCCCAGGACCATCAGCTTCTGTCTGCTTTCAGAGTCATAGAGTCCGACAGGACAGAGACAGGCCCTCTGGCTGAAATTGGTCCAGGAACACAAACCGAATTTCCCTGAACTTGGTACATACATTCTAAACCTTTCCTGTCAAAGTTTTTGTCAAAATGCCTTTCAAATGTTGTTAATATAACCACATCAAACACTTCCGCTGCAGCTCATTCAATATACTGACCACCCCCTGTGTAAAAACGTTGACCGTCTGGTTGACTTTTATTCTTCCACTCTAACCTTAAACTGATGCACTCTAACCCTTGATTCCCCGATCCTGAGGAAAAAACACTGAGTGCATTTACGCTATCTATGCCTCTCATGATCTTCTCTACCTCGACAAGATTCCCCCCTCAATCTCCGACACACGAAAGAAAAACCTCCGGGTTGGTCCAACCTCTCCCTTTAACTCAGACCCTTCAGTCCAGCGAACAACTTGTAAATTTATTCAACACACTCTCCAGTTTAATAACATGCTTTCTACGGCAAGGTGACCAAAACTAACACAAAACTTCACGTGCAGCTTCACCAACATCCTGTACAATTACAACATAACTTCCCAATACCTATCATCAATGCATTGACTGATGAAGGCCAATGTGCCAAAAACCTTCTTCACTGCCCTGCCGACCTGTGACTCCATCTTCAGAGAACCATGCACCTGAACTCCAAGCTCCCCCTGTTCCATTTCACTCCTTAAAGCCCCACCATGAAACTCATGCCTTGATTTGACGTTCCAATATTCAATCCTATACACTAATTTATATTAATCTCCATTTGCCATTTCTCAGCTCACTTTCCCAGCTCTTCAAGGTCCTGCTGCAATTTCTCAGAACCTTCCTTACTGTCCACAATACCTCCAATATTAATGTCATCTACAAACGTACTAATTGTGCCTTGTATATTCTCATCCAAATCTTGTTATAGATGACAAACATCAATTAGCCCAGCGCCGAACCCCAAGACAATCCACCAGTCACAGATCTCCAGTCCAAGAAGCATTCTAGCACTATTACCCTCTGCACCACACATCGCGCCAATTGTGTATCCAATTTGCTAGCTCCCCCTGGATTCCATGTGAACTAACATCCCAGAACAGCTTATCATGTGGAAGGCTGTACTGACACCCGTTTCGACGACAGCCACCACCCTGCCCTCGTCAATGTTTCTGGTCATCAAACATCTCTAATAATTTTGTGAGACATGATCTCCCACACAAGAAGCCATGCTGACTGTTCCTAATCAAACCCTGTCTTTTTTAAATGCATGCATATCTTATCTCTCAAAACCTATTCAAGTAACTTTCCTACCAAGTTAGGCTGAATGGTCTACAGTTCCCAGGTTTCTCTTTGCAGCCCTTCTTGAATAATGGCACTAATTGTTTCTCCTTTCTCTTTTACATTTTATTTTTGCTCTTTTCTTTTCGTCTGATGTTTTCTTCCTTTTGCTCCTTTAAAGATTTTCAGCATTGTTGACAGGGCAAGAGTGAGCATGGTCTCCTGTCATGAGCAGCAAGTGACTCCTGTTAGTGAGTCGGCCGTCAAAGAGTTTGCGATGGCAGTGAATGTGGCCTCAGTGGCGAAAGATGGCACTCGAACATAAGGTTATCAGTGCTGGTGGGCTCACCAATGTAGCGCTCGAGGCAGTGGCAGTGGGACCGGCTTTCAAGATAGTAGCGATGGCAAGGCAGCCTCTGCTGACAACAACGAAGGCAGTTTCCTTCAGAAGCAGGACGATGGTCTTCAGCAGTGACAGTGCATAAGGCTCCTGAAAGATTGGCAGGAGCACTGGTTGTATCAGCAGTGCCATGGTAGCCCCAATGTGGTCTTCCGCATGTGCAATGGCAGCAGTCATGTTGTCCCCAGATTATCTTCCGTAATCCAAAATGGTGCTGGAGCATGGCAACCCATTTCACTTTTCACTTGTGTCAGTAAATAAATCATTCATTCCTTCAGGAGAGATTGCAGGGTATTGTCTGGGCTGTGTTGGTTTATTTGTGAAGAGAGTAGAGTTTTCCTTGGATGGCTGGAGATGATGAGGAAGATAACTGGTATGTATAAACTTATGTGGGGTATACACAGGGTAGACAAGAAAAGTTTTTTACACCACCCACCACCCCAGCGTCGGTGTATAGATTTAAAGAAAGCGCCAAGAGGTTGAGAGGAGATGTAAGAGGTAAAGAAAACGTTTTTTACCCACAAAGTGGTTGAAAGCAGGAACTCACACTCTGTAAGGGTATGTAAAGGCACACATGCTCATGACATTTATGACAGGTTTGGAAATACAATTGGAATGACAAGCCATCGCGGCTATTGCTCAAATACTGGAAAAAAGGATCAGAATAGTTGGATGGATGTTGACCTGCGGCTGAGTGAATGGGGTAAAGATTTTTCTTTTTTGTTTGTGCTGGTGAGAGGGTCATAGAGTCCAACAACATGGAGGCAGCTCCTTTGGCCCAAACTGGTGTTGCCGACCAAAGTATACATCCACTCTAACCCCATTTCCATGCACTTAGCACACACCTTATAAACATTTCCTATCCATGCATTTGTCAAAATGTTAATGCACCCGCCTCAACCACTTCCGCTGTCAGCTTATTCCATGTGCCTTCCACCCTCTTGAACCTTAAACTAATTCCCTCTAGTCCTCAATTCCCCAACCCTGAGTGCATTCACCCGAGTCATGCCTCTCATGGTCTTACCCACCTCTACAAGATGCCCCTTCAGTCTCCTATGCTCTGAAGAAAAAAAATCCTAGTTCGTCCAACCCCTCCTGATAACTCAGACTACTGAGTCCAGACAACAGATTTGTAAATTTCTTCTGCAGTCTTTCCAGTTTACCAATGTAAAAGCAGTGACGTGCTTCTGAGAATTTATAAAGCCATAGTCAGGTCCCATTTCGAACACTGTGTCCAATTTTTGGCCACACACCTCAGGAAGGACTTACTGGCACTGGAGCATGTCCAGTGCAGATTTATGCGGACGATCTCTGGAATGATAGGCGTAACATATGCTGATCGGCTGAGGATCGAAGAATGATATTTGTTAGAGTTGAGAAGGTTAAGGGGAAATCAAGGAAACTTAGAAGATAATGCATGGCTTAGAAAGGGTGGATGCTGGGAAGTTGTTTCCATTTGACAGGGAGACTAGGACTCGTGGAAACAGCCTTAAAATTAGAGGGTGTCAATTTAGAATGAAAATGAGGAGACATTTATTCAGCTAGAGAGTGGTGGGCCTGTGGAATTCTTTGTCACGGAGCATGGTGGAGGTCGGGACTTTGGGTGTCTTCAAGGCAGAGATTGATAGATTCTTGATCTCGCAAGGAATTAAGGGCTACAGGGAGAGTGCGGATATGTGAAATTAAAACGCCCATCAGCCATGACTAAATGGCAGAGTGTTCTTGATCGGACGAATGGGCTTGCTTCGAATCCTATGTCTTTGGTATTCCAATATCCTTCCAGTAACCAAGTGACGAAAATTGATCACAATACTCCAACTACGGCCTCGCCAACATTCTGGACATCTGCAATATACCTTCCCAATGTCTACACTCAATGGGCTGGGTGATAAAGGTCAGTGTGCCAAAAGCCTTCTTCACTTCCCTGATCTCTGTGACTCTATGATTTCTCTTATCTGCTGACACCCCACCCAGTTCACAATGAGTTGTATAGTTGTTCTTATATTATTATTGTGCAACAACATTGAGCCATTTGTGCAAACTTCTGAAACATCAGCGAATCCAGAGCAGGGCGATGTCACCCAACTGTTTTTTTTTGTAGGAACAGATTCACTCAGTATCATAAACTCCTGACATCCGCGTGGGTTCACACTGGCGAAATGCTGTTCACCTCTTTTCTATGCAGCAAAGGGTATTTGCAATCTTTCCATACCAGGCGGTGTGTTTGATAAGTGAACCCTACGTAAAAACCAGTGCAATGTTTGCTCTGTGTCACCGTGATGGTGTCGTGGTTAGTACTCTGTGTTGCGTCTGCAGCAACCGTGGTTCGAATGTGAGTCCTGACACATTTTCATTTTGACGTATATTATAAACTACCACACAGTGGCAAAAGAACACACGAAGGGAAGAATAAAGATACGTGATGGTAAAACCTGTTCGAAGCTTCTAAAAGTAGTGCCCTCACTCGTCTGTGTTCCGTACCCCCTCTCAAACCTAACGCTTTTCCCATGTTTTCTTTTCCTCCTTGTAAATCACTAACACGAGTTTATTTTTATTCTTTCATTACATCTTTACTTTCGTGCTACATCACCGAAGGGAACAGCTTCCATTTATATACATATTTATGATACCATGTGTGTTCTGCAATGATCGCTGTTCCTGGAGCTATGTGGCTCAATCCCACCGGCTGTGCAGTGAAACCAATCGATGTCTTTAGATGTGTGTGATATCCAGCCACGCTTTTACACCTATTAGCAGAGTAAGGTTAAGGATAAAAAAAGTAATAAAGCAAGTTTCTCTATTAAGTGTTATTATAACAGGATTGGGACCATAAATATTTGGGACATGGCATCAAAATATCGAATTAGTCGTTAGTAGAGTCAGCTTAAGATAGGATACTATTTTAAGAGATGGAATAGTTAAATATCTATCATGTCAGGTTAGTCTGGAATGGGCGAGCTCTGTAGCAGAGCTGATAATAAATATCTAATCATGACATTAGGAAAATATTAAATAGGGTCTGGAAAGAAAGACCATCGTTGCAAGAGTTAGCACAAAACATCTAACCGTGGCATTGGAATAACATAAAGTAGAATGTACAACTAAAGAGGTAATGGGAACTAACATCACTGGTTTGTTATGTATCTAGAGTGAGGTACTTTGATTAATATCGTTGGAGATGCTGACGAGCTCACAGCAACATGATAAAAAAATATAAAAATCCACGAACCCTGAGGTTCAGGAGCATTCGAGAATCTGATTTATTAGTGTCACGGTTTTTTGTTTGAAAATAGAAGACCTAATTCTTGAAGAACCTTCTGCGTCTCCTGATGATTCTCTATATTTTCTCCCCAACACGTTCAGCCAAGCAATGCGTGATAGGTGGAGAGGGCGTCGTCATCCCCATGACTATTTTACCTAGCATTCACCTCTGCTTTTGTTAATGAGTTTTCCCAAGATTCTAATGACGAGTCATCGCCACTCGAAACTTCAGCTTGCTCTCTCTCTCCATGGAAACAGTCTGATCCGATCTGATCTCCAGCATTTGTTATTTTCAGTACTGTACCAAGTATAGTCTAAGCTGGGGAACTCATTGACCATGGAAAAGTTGTTCCAAAATTGATTTGGTGGTTGTCTTTTTTTTCAGCTGATGCACTCAACTGGCCACACTCTTGTACCATAAACTTTCTATGATTCTGATCTGTATAACGTTCCTGATGTCAGAACAGCTATTGCTGTGTGTCTCTCGGATAATGCAATGGTTTGTGACCTGTGTCGTGGAAGTAGCAAACGACATTCTAAGAGAATGTTATACACACAAAATGTTTAATCTGCTTGTCTTACCAAATTACTTAGGGGTAATTAGAGGGTGAGGAATGGGTGGATTCATTTTTGGAGGGTGGATGTGAACTCTTTGGGCTTAATGGTCTGTTTTCATACTGCCGGTGATATCATCTTAAAAAGCCCGAGTGCATCAATGTGGATTTCACCACTTTACTCATTTCCCCACCCCCAACATTATCCTGATCCAACCTTCCAACTCCTCGCTGCCCTCATGACCTGTCCTACCTGCCCATCTTCCCTCCCACCTACCCGCTCCAGCATCTTCTCTGACCTACTAACATTACCCATACTTCCATCTACCTCTCACATTCTCAGTAACCTTCCCACCAGCCCCAGCCCGCTCCCATTTACCTCTCCACTGTCGAGGCTCCTGACTACATTCCTGATGAAGGGCGTTTACCCAAAACGTCAATTCTCCCGTTTCTCGAATGGTGCCTGACCTGCCCCGCTTTTCCAGCACCACCTTCTTGACTGACATTAACAATACGCCACTCAAGTAAACATTTCATTGCTTTCATACTCACACGAAAGTCTCTCATGGCAGAAACAAATTACTGCAGATGCTGGAATCCGCAATGAAAACGACAAATGCTGGTAATCACAGCGGGTCAGGCAGCATCCATGGAGAGAGAGCAACGTTTCATCAGCGTCACCTCGACTTGAAACGTTAGCTTGTTCGCTCTCCGTGGATGCTGTCTGAAGCGCTGTGATCTCTAGCAGTTGTTGTTTTCAGTCTGTCATGGTAGAGTCTGTTGAAGGTCAAGATGAAGTGATAAGTAATTACATGATTACATTGTTGCTACTTCCTCCAGGTCAGGGAAATGTTACAATCCTGGTTGCAATAAGTTTAAGCATTTGCTTAATAATTAGATGGTAGATCACATTTTACCAGTTGGCAGAGAACGAGTGATGTACAGGAGTGACAACCAGAAATGTTTGCCTTACACAGCTGATCATATATTATTCCCTATTTTTCACACTTCAAATGTTATACACTATTTTTGCAAAGGTGAAACTAATTAGTGATAAATTGTGTGGATTGGCAAAGCCAATGATTTTTTTCTCCCAGAAGTTCGACTTCCGTTCAGAGAATCTGCGCAGTGTTTCCAAAGGAACGAATTCGAAACGGTTCTGAATTTCTTGTTTGGCCTCTCATAGCCCAGTTCTTACGGACGCTGACGCTAAAGTTTGTCCTCTAATGGAACATCTGAACATCTTTGGACCACCAGCAATTTTCTAGTTTCGAACAAATAAACGAATAACAGCTCAATCAACAACACTCTTTGGTAATAATATGATTCCCTTTCATTTGGCGGTAACTTATACTCATCTGTTACACAACAGTTGTTCTTTATTGCGCTGTACAGTTTACTCCAAACGCCTCATTCTCACACACTCCCGCCCATCCCTCCCAAGTGTGGAAAATAACTAAAACAAATTTAACGAGTGAAGACGTTTTATATTCATTGTATGCTTCCATTCGAAGTTCCATTGTTTTACATTCGCAGCCGGTGGGGATATTCCTCCTGAGTCTACATGTAATCTTGCAAATTTCAATGAGATTTGCATTCGATTACGGTAAGCAAGCACAGATCAGCACTTATTGTCTATTGCTAATTATCCTGGGTGATGGGTATCCTCCTTGACTCTTTGCAGCCAAGAAGCAAAAAATATATACAGTGCTCTTAGAATGACAATTCCAGTCTGGCAGTTCGACACACCATTGTTCTGTCATTCTCACATTCCGATCACTGAATCTGAACGATCAAAATCCTTTCTCTTTCAGCATTCTAATACACCCCTTACTGTATAAAAGCTGCCCGTTCGACGCTTCACAAGGTCTGATAAAGAGTTATCCAGAATCGAACGTTTAGATTTCTTTCTCTCAATGGGACACAAACAGGTAATCTATCAATGAGCCGATAGAGCCGTCTGCCCGTGACCAGGTGTATCTACGCTGCGCTCCGTCTGCAGGGGTGCTGAAGACGTCGTGCAACTTGGCATCTTTTACCATGTCCATCAGGGCTCTGGACGTGGCGTCCAGTTTACTGTCCGCCCCCCCGCCCGCGGATCGTCCATCTGCATCAATGATACAGTTGAAGACTCCGGCCAGAATGACCGGCCTGGACGTAGCCGGAAGTTGCTGCAGGACGGCAGCTTCACTCTTACTCACTAGGGCGTACACATTAATCAGTCTCAGGAGAGCATTCCAGTACATGACGTCGGCGACGAGGAGGCGCCCGCCCACTACCTGTTTGTGTCCCGAACGCTCTCGGTCAGATCCACCGACGTCAAGCCGGTGTTCTTCTCTGACCACTGCCTCCTGCTGGCCGACTGTCACCTACAGGACGAGCAGCGGGATGGTAAGGGAACGTGGAAGCTGAACACAAAGCTGTTGACCC
>NC_057746.1:13062308-13071937 GCF_004010195.1 Chiloscyllium plagiosum | reverse complement strand
TGTCACTATGTACTGAGGTTCTACCTGTCCCCGGTGTTGCGAAGGATGGGCCTGGCCTCGCTGCCGCGGAACGCTCCGAGTAGTTGGACCGTTCCGTACCATCTGTCCTTCGTGGAGAAATTTATGAAGAAAAACACCTTTGACCACAAGTCCATTAGGAAGTGGTCAGCACGTAGTGTCCTTGAGACCCTTCGGGAAAAGGAGAGGGCGGATCCTGTCGAGCGGTTCCCTGAGCAGACTGTCAAAGCCATTTGGCAGAATGCCTCATTGCCAGAACTTTCCAAAAAGCACCAAGACATGGCTTCGCTGGTGGTGAGAAGGGCTCTGCCTGTGAGATCATTTATGCACGCCCGGACTCTCTGCCGCACCGCACGCTGCCCTCGAAGCGGCTGCGGGGGGACAAGACTATCAACACCTCCTTCTGGAATATGCCCACGCAGAAGAAGTCTGGAGAGGAATGCAGTGCTGTTTGTCGAGGTTCGTCCAGAGCAGCGCCGTGACGCGGGACTCCGTGCTCTACGGCCTGTTCCCCAGGACGCATACCGAGACGAACATCAACTGTGCCTGGAGGATCATCAACTCGGTGAAGGACGCTCTCTGGGTGGTCCGAAACCTGTTGATCTTCCAGCTGACGGAGTTGACACCAACTGAGTGTTGCAGACTGGCACATTCCAAGGTCCAGGACTACGTGTTGAGGGATGCGCTGAAGCTTGGAGCAGCTGCCGCCAAGGCACGGTGGTGAAAGACCACTGTGTGACATCTGCCGGCCAGAAGAAGAACAGGGAGCCCACGCAGTCATTTGGGCTCTGCTGACGCCTCAGCTAAAAATGTAATCGTACAGACCTGTAAATAGGAATGATTACTCTGTTTCAGTATGCAAACAAATGGAATGTTTACATATGTATGGCATTTCCAACTGTACAGACCATTAAAGTATTTTATGAATAAAGCATATTTTTGAAATAAATAAAAATTTATTTCTCTCAATGGAAACTTTCTGACTCACTTGTGGTCTCCAGTCTTTTCAGTAGAGATTGTAATATCTGTAGTAAGTTGCTCCGTGATTGCTACAATACAGATGCAAAACAGTATAGTACAAGAAGATGATTCGAACTGACCTCTCAGTTGATGAATGATTATTTTCTGGTTTTCTTTCGATGACAAAGTTTGTGGATAATTTCCTTGGGATTGAGTGCACAATAATTCGTGGTGATGTTTTTAGTCAGAGTGCTAAAATTAATATGCACGAGCGTCCCGAGGTTGGCTCAAACCACAAACCACTCAGTTAATAGCCAAAGCCGCCAATGGATAGCGTCAATAGAAACTCTGGCAGTTGAGTTTGCTGAGGGGATACTCGTGGATATTTTGGAAACTGGTGTACGTGGCTTGCACATAAACGAAGTATTTGCAAGGTTCTGAAACCAGCCTTGCACTTTATGTCCTGATGTGCACTATTTGGAATTGTCTCAGTAATACAGAGTAATTAATTTCGTGGAGACTTTCAGAGTAAATGTTCGGTATCTCAAAGGAGAAAGCAAAGTCAGCAATAACTAAAAACGAAGAACAGCTGGAAAAACTCAGCAGGTCTGACAGCACCTGTGACGCGAGCAGTTCTGGTGTTTTCCGGAGGCAGGACGAGGGACCCGAACGAGGGCAAGATTCTCAAGATTCGAGGAAGGAAAATATGAAAGAAAACGGCAAAAAGCGGAAATATGGTGCATCTCTGTTGACCTCTGTGGGAAGAGAAGTAGGTGTGTATAGCTGTAGTTGTTAAATGCACTATCACCTTCTCGCACCCGTCACGCCACAATCTCCCCGAAATCATTATCCACTGATACATTTTCGCAAAACAGTATAGTACAAGAAGATGATTCGAACTGACCTCTCAGTTTATGAATTATTATTTTCTGGTTTTCTTTCGATGACGAAGTTTGTGGATAATTTCCTTGGGATTGAGTGCACAATAATTCGTGGTGATGTTTTTAGTCAGAGTGCTAAAATTAATATGCACGAGCGTCCCGAGGTTGGCTCAAACCACAAACCACTCAGTTAATAGCCAAAGCCGCCAATGGATAGCGTCAATAGAAACTCCGGCAGTTGAGTTTGCCGAGGGGATACTCGTGGATATTTTGGAAACTGGTGTACGTGGCTTGCTCATTAACGAAGTATTTGCAAGGTTCTGAAACCAGCCTTGCACTTTATGTCCTGATGTGCACTATTTGGAATTGTCTCAGTAATACAGAGTAATTAATTTCGTGGAGACGTTCAGAGTAAATGTTCGGTATCTCAAAGGAGAAAGCAAAGTCAGAAAGAACTAAAAACGAAGAACAGCTGGAAAAGCTCAGCAGGTCTGACAGCACCTGTGACGCGTGCAGTTCTGGTGTTTTCCGGAGGCAGGACGAGGGACCCGAACGAGGGCAAGATTCTCAAGATTCGAGGAAGGAAAATATGAAAGAAAACGGCAAAAAGCGGAAATATGGGGCATCTCTGGTGACCTCTGTAGGGAGAGAAGTAATTCTTCTTGGGAACAGAAACAGATTGGTGAGTTTAAATTTGGAGAAATTGATATTCTTTCTTTCCCCACGCATAAAGTGAATTGTGAACTGTGAAATGAGCATGGAAATGGATATGTGCAAAGAATTCGAAAATGCAAAAGGTTAGGTGTGTATACCTGTAGTTGTTAAATGCACTATCACCTTCTCGCACCCGTCACGCCACAATCTCCCCTAAATCTTTATCCACTGATACATTTTCGCAGTCTACAATTTTTTATCCGAATAAACATTTTTTAGCCGAAGCTGAAGACAAAAGTGCTGAAAATTGAGGTCGCGCTGGATCACCAAGCAGACCTGATGCGCAAAAGATCTTCTGGTGACTTTAGCAATCATTTGGTTTCATAGCCAGTAATATATTGAAGCCGGAATAGTTATGTGAAAAGTATTTACATGGCCGGGCGAACATGACTCATAAACAACTACGTGCTGACAGCTCTTCCAAAAAGCTTCCATGACCGGGAATCGAACCCTGATCGCTGCGGTGAAAGTGCCGAAACCTAACCATTAGACCACCAAGGATATGCATTACTTGTTTCGACGCAATGCAATTTATACTGAAGGCAATGTATCGCCATAATTTCGATTTGTCGTTTTTTGATATTTCTTTGGAAGCGCTGCATATTCCACTATTTTTCACTTCTGGCTTTCTACAAATCTGTTTTGATTCGTCTGTGTTTGAAAGTTGTATGTGTCTTCGTTCGGAGTTCTTTTTTGAAAAAAACGTAATTGTCTTGACGATATTTCACTTATTTTCTTTGGGACAAGAAAATTGCCGTCATTGTCTGACCTGAATCTTGTAAATTCAGTCATACAGAACTGTGCTTGTTTTTTTAAATGTCCTATGAAATCGCCAGTAAAGCTACGGGGTTGTTTCAAGCTACTGCATTTAACAATATTAAATTCTGGACTATTGGCAATTTGCCAAATATAGGACATAATCCTAATTTAAACATAAATACTTTGTCCTCTACTCTTATTTCAGACTCTTTTTGCAAAAAAAAAACATTGATGGCACCTGGGAGTGCCATTGGCTCATCCAATGATTACTGCCTATTCATATTCCCTTCAGAAGGCGATTGTTAGTTGACTTTCTGAATTGTTGCAGTCCATGTGTTGTCAGTGAACATATGGTGACATGCGGGAAGAAATTCCAGAATTTAGATCACAATACTGAAGGAACGATGATATATTTCTAAGTCAGGGTGCTGCTCGTCTTGGAGTAGAATTTGCAAGTGGTCGTATTCCCATTTAGCTGTTGCCCTTGTCATTCTGTAGGGTATTGGCTGTGGGTATGGAAAAAATTAAGGATCTTCAGTGAATTTCTGAAATGCATTTTGTATATGGTGGTGGAACGAATGGATTGTTGTGGATGTGATGCCAATCATGTGGGCTTGTATCAAGCTTCTTGTGAGTTATTGAAACTGCACTCATCCAGGAGAGTGGGGAGTGTTCCTTCACACTCGTCACTTTTAAATGGTGGTCAGATTTGGGGAGTTAGACAGTGAGTTACTTGCAGCAATTTACCAGCCTCCAGCCTGTTTTTTTTTCGAGCCAATATATTTATATGGCTAGTCCGATTCAGCTTCCTGTCAATGGTAGCTTGTAAGATGCTGATAATGTGGGATTCAGCAATGGCAACATAATTGTATGTTGAAAAGCATGAGTTAGATTGTCTCTAATTGGACATTTTTATTGCCTCGCATTTGCATGAATGTGGCTTACCGTTTCCCGCCAAAGTCTGTTTATTATCCAAGTTATTCTGTATGTGGACATGAACCACTTCAATATCCGAGGAGTTGTGAATGTTTTTGAACGTTGTGCATACTCCAGTGAACATCCTCACTTCTAACACTGTGATGGACGGAGTGTCATTGACGAAGGAGTGAAACAGGATTGGTCCTTGGCCACTCTCTTAAAAATTGCTTGCAGAGCTGTTCTGGAGCTGAGGCGACAGATCTCCAAAGTGTTCTTCTCTTCTATGTGGTCAGGTATAACTCCAAATAGTACAGAGTTGTCTGCTGATTCCCACTGACTGCTCTTTCGCTAGGGCTCCTTGATGCCACACTTCATCGACTGTCGACTTGATGTCAAGGCTGTCACGATCAGCTCTACTTTGAAATTATGCATTCTTGTCCATGTTTGAAGCAAGGCTGCATTAAGGTCAGGAGCTGAGTGGCCCTGGCAGAACAAAAACTGGGTGTAAGTGAATAGATTATTGCTGAGCAGATGCCGCTTGAATGCACAGCTTACGACAACTTGCATCAATTTACTGATGACTCAGAATAGACTGATGGGGCGGTATGTTACCTTGTTGGATTTGTCCTATGTTTTGTGTACATGGCACACCTGCGCAATTTCACACATGTCAATAGATGCCAGTGTTGCAGCTGTACTTGAACTTTTTGGACAGAGCTGTGGCAAAGACTGTAGCACAACACTTCAGAACTAATGGCGAATAAGGGGCCATAGACATGGCAGTATCCTGCTCCTGCAATTCGCAAGAGTTGTGAAGGTTTGTAACTCAGGTTGAGGTTTAGGGTGTAGGTTTGCGCGCTGAGCTATAGGTTTGATATCCAGACGTTTCATTACCTGGCTAGGTAACATCATCAGTGGCGACCTCCAAGTGAAGCGAAGCTGTTGTCTCCTGCTTTCTATTTATATCTTTCTCCTGAATGTCCCCAGCGAGCAAACCTACACCCTATACCTGCAATTGTTTCTTGGTATCACATTGAGTGAATTGAATTGCATTAAAACTTGTGTCTGTTATGCTTCAGACCTTGAGATGCTAAGTCTTTCACACTTACATTGGGAATCCTACCATGCAAGCATGATTTAAGGTATTATCAGTGTGAAGGTAAGACATCATCCTCACAAAGACTGCATGATTGTCAATTGCAACTGTAGCAGACAAGTTGGTAAGAATTAAGTCAACTATGTTTTTCCCTCTTTTTGGTACCTTCACCATTGCCTGACCCAGAGTTGCTGCTGTTACTGATGCCAGGGTCTATTTTAATTCCCTTTTTCTCTTTCTCGTGGTTAGTAGAATTGAGAGCAGATAACAGACACATATTGACCAGAGAAGATGAGATTTTATTTCTCTCCCACTATCATCACCCGTCATCGTTGAAGTGCTAATTCCATATTCATGTTTCTTCCAAATTCCACTATCTGCCACAATTGGATGTGAAGCCTGGTTATGGAACGTGTCCTCGGTCTCCAGATTAATAGTTTAATGATAATACCATTAAGACATCACCTAATCGCTATATGACTGCACCTTGATATTCTCTTTAATGTTTGTTTTTGAATTCCTAAAAATCCACTGAGTTAATATAAAGCTCTCTCAACAGTACTGCACCTGTCGTTTGAGAAAACCAGTCCCAAACCAGTTCAGCAGACACCCATTTTGTCTTGCACAGACGTGATTTTACACAGAACTTGTTCAGATGCCTCAACTCTCTAAGATTAATTTATATTTATTCTTTAATTTTCCACATTATTTCTACAATTTTTGTAATACAATATTAAATAGTCAGGAGGAAAGTCTTCACCTAAATCTCAATACTCTATATGCAAGTTGTTCAGTTGGGCTGAACAATGGCAAAAGGAATTGAAGTCTGAAAATAATGGTGTGATTATACTTTGGGTGGACGAACAAGCTAAGGAAATACCTATTGAATGGTAGGACTCCAGAAAATACAAAGAATTTCAATGGCTTTGGTATACATGTTCATAGATGCTTGAAGATAGCAAGACAGGTAGATATATTGGTTAATGTAGTTAAGAAGGCATATGATATACATGCCTTTATGAGTCACATCATTGAATGAAACAGCGAGGAGAATATTAGAATAATACTAATAATTATTATTATTCTTCAGCGGCATATAACGTTACAAAGGCTAAATCTGGAGTGCCGTGTGCAATTCTAATTACCATGCTTTAGGAAGGACGTGAATGCACTGGAAAGAGTGTAGAGGAGCTTTGTGGGGATGTTGTCTGGTTTGGAGTGATTCAGCCCTCGAGAGACCTCGTCTTCCAGGGTAGAACAGGGAATGCTAAGGATGTATGAGATAGAGGTATTCAAAGTCCTGAAGGATCGAGACAGGATAGATGGGAGAAAACTTTTTCTTTAATGGTGGGGGTCAATAACTATGGAGTGCAACTTTACGGTAAGGGCCAGGACATTTCATTTTTCGATGAAATATATTTTCACTCAGTGTTGTGGATATCTGGAACACACGAAGGAAAATGGCATTAGAGACAGGAATATGCAAAGCCCCTAAGAACTAATGAGATGAAATTTCAAACAACTTTGCATACCGGGGGAGGGGTCAACTTTTGGAAAATGGGATTAGAATAGATGCATGTTTGATACCTGGCATGGAGATAATAGCATCTCCATTGACAGTAAAATCTCTGACTCTTGACAAAGAGCTGGCTGATTGAATTGGACAGATCCAGAGAAAGGATTTAGTTTGTAAACATAGAGGATATGGAACAGCAGAAATATAAGCTATCCGACAGAATATGGGGAGATATAGGGATTCCTGTGGCACTGTGATCCTGTCTCCATGACTGACTTGTAGATCCAAATTCATGTCTTGCATGCCACAGAGATATGCCACAATATGTCCAAGGCAGTTTGTGAATAAATATTTTTAAGGGTCCAACTGTCACTGGGCCTGAAGCCCTGGATTCGAATCTCACCTGCTCCCAAGGATGAATCATAATATAAGTGAACAGGTTGATGTAAATAACTAAGCCCTGTTTCCCAACTGATCCATATATGCCCCATTTGAAATTAGGGGCTTTTGTGGTACCATGGTTATTCGGTACCAGAATGCGTGGATTAAAGTCCCATCTGCTCCAGAGGTGTATTTTAGCATTTCCCGATGGTTCATATGGAAAAGGGATACATTTTTTTCCGTGAGCTGAGAGGTGCTTGGGTTTCCAAGTCATTGGCTAGCTAAATACGAGTGTAAATGGAAGAAAAATAAACACACACTAAATTTCATGCCTCTTATTCCCCAGGTACGTTTTTTTTTTTCTGTAATATACATGAACTATCTATCTGTGTTCCTGAGATCGTGCCACCACCGCCCCTGCTGCTCCATTTTCCAATATTTTGGGTGTTTGAGGCTTTGCATACAAGCATTGCAAAGAGCAATTCGCAAATTTGCTATTATTCAATCGCTGTACTTACTGTTTTTGCCTTTACCTGTAATTTTCGGTTTTTATGTATCAGATTTTTCTTTTGTTCAGTGATTTATGCACATATTTCTGAACAACGCTGCCTTTGCATTTGAAGTGAGCTTTGCAAAGTGATAGAAGTTCCTTTGATTGACAGCTCGCTCTCGCCCGGGAGCAAGCCAGCAAACACGTGACTCGCTTTTGTCATCGCGGCTGTGAACTGTGGAGACACTGTGAACGCTGCCTTGTTTGTAAATACAAATCACATAACCCGACGTTGAAGTCCGTTCTTTTGGATGATAATCTGGTGTTGAGTAATTTTTGATTTTGTCCATCCCAGTCCAACACCGGCACCTCCACATCATTGTTACTGAGCGGCAATACATGATCAGGAGACAAGCTTCCGGGCACGGAATTATAAAGTTGGCAACATTTTCTGAGTCGTCGGTGAGTCCTCCAGAGAGAGGTGCTGCCTGACAACCGAGGAACGGACTGGGCCGCAACGCTTTCTCATTGTCTCTGTTTCCGCTTGGATTCCCACTGAATGCTCCTGTTTCCTTCCACAGTCCAAATATGCGTAGTTTAAGGCAGACTGGCCGGACTAAGTTGTTCCATAATATCTAGGGATGTTCAGGCTCGGGTAATTAGCCATGGGAAGTGTGGGTTCAAAGGGTAGGGTTTGGGGAACGGATAGGTCTGGGTAGGATGCTCTTCTGAGGTTCTGTGCAGATTCGATGCGCAGAATGGTCTCTTTCTGCTCCCAAAGGATTCTGTAATTCTGGACCTGGCGTGGTGAGGGTGCACCGGTCGTTGTGACGTCACAATAGCTGAGGGTGAGGCCGTAGATTTCCTAGAGTACAAAAATAAGCTATTCACCACATTCAGTTTGCACTGACACGGCAGGCAGGCGGATATCCAGACCAAAGCCAATGGAGATTATCATTTTCCACGATTCAATGGAATCAGTGCTGATCATCGATCCAGATCCATCCATCTCCATTAGCTGCATATTACTCAACCATTTGGCTGGCAAACATCTTTCAAGAGTGTTGAGGAAAGAACACTTGTCCAGAAACATTAAATCTGATTTCTCTCCATAGATTCTGATAGAACTGCTGAACTTTTCAGACATTTTTTTTGTTTGGTCCTGGATTATAACATCTGCAGTTCGTTTTATTTAAACATTTTTCAATGTCAGAAGAAGGGGGGAAAGAGGAGGCAGGAGCAGTGAAACGGACTGCAAGTTACATAGGACCTCCTGTGTGATTCTTCATGAATTTCCTTTCTCATACCATCTGATTTGCCTTCTCAGCACAGTCACAGGAATTATACGCAATAGAAGGCAATTTAAGCCTGTGCCTTTGTCACACTCTGTTAGATTTAAGCAGAGAAGATGAAAAAACAGGACAAGAATTAACTATGGGCCAAGTACAGAAAATGTTGGGGAAACTCAGCAGATGGGTTGAGCATCCTGTTGAGATTCCGCGAATTTCTACTGCGTCTGATGAGCTAGCTCAGCTGAGTCATTGTCTCTCTTTTGCTTTTCCTGCCAGTCAGACAGGCAGTGTATTGGATCTTAAAATTGCACTGAATCAGAGGATGATGCAGATGGAGGTAAGTTGGCGCATGATGTACTTGGAGAAAGTAAGGTCTATAGATGCTGGAGACCAGAATTGAAAAATGTGATGCTGGAAAAACACAGCAGGCCAGGCCATAAGCCCGAAACGTCGATTCTCCTGCTCCTCGGTCGCTGCCTGGCCTGCTGTGTTTTTCCAGCATCATGTACTTGAACGGGCTTTCTGAATGAGTATTTTAAAAAGGTGTGGAGAGAGATTTGTCAACTTAGTACTGCAGTGCTGGACGAATAGGATATATCAGGGT
>NC_057746.1:13053869-13061808 GCF_004010195.1 Chiloscyllium plagiosum | reverse complement strand
CAGAAGTCTTCACGATAGAAAATGCCAAAACTTTATCATTCATTGAGTGAAGAAATTTTCTCATCTGGTTAATAATTGCTTTTGATCCTGAAACTGTCACTTCTTCAAACAAGGCACAAAATTATATTGAACATCCTCTAAGTTTTATTCTGCAAAGCAGATTCAGAATCTTGAATATTTCAATCAGATGACCTCTTATTTTACTGAACTCCAGACGCCCAATTTATAGAGCCTCTCCTCACAAAAGAACTGAATCGTTCCATTGTCCAATCTGTTGAACCTTCACTTCACTGCCTCCAATTATAATACATCCTTCCTTAAATATGAACAGCAAAACAGTACTTCGCTTTCCGATTGTGATGTTTATGCAACCCCTGCACAGCTGCAGAATTTCCTTATAAAAATGAAGATTGACATTTATTTTTCTCATTGCTTGGTGTACCTTCGTGATTGCATTTTAATGCTTCGCATGCATGACATTTTGAAGATTGTCATCTTTGAAAAAAAAACTTCAGCATCTCTATTTTTGTCATCTGTGAATAATATCATATTTCATTTGTCACACTGTTGCTCACTTAATTAAAAAAATCACGCAGCTACCTGAGTAAGGAACAGTGCACCAAAGGCATGCACTTTCAAATAAACCTGTACGACCATAACCTGGTGTTGTGCGATTTTTAACTTTATCCACCGCAGTCCAATGTCACCACCTCTCCATCATGACTCACTTAATTAAATTGTATCATCGACAAAATTAAAACAATTATTCTTTTATTTTACTTAAGTAATGAACATAGATGCCCAATAGCAAAGGCCCCAAAGTTCCTCCTTGCAGCACTCCATTAATCACAGGCTGCCAAATCAGAAATGCCCATGTAACTCTAATTTCAGCTTCTGTCTGGTAACTAATTCTTGACCCTTTCTAACACACGGAGCCGTAAACTTTGTGTATAACCCTTTCCTGTGACAAGCAATCAAAATATTTTTGAAGTCTTTTACTGTACTATTTGCTAGTATCACAGGGTCTGAACAGATTCCCGAGACATAATCGAAAAGGGTAAGAGAAGTGTGCAGGCAGAAAGGGTTTACTTCGAAACAAACTCTCAGAAAAAAATCAGTTAGTGTTAATGTGTAATGTAACACTCTCAGAAACCAGCTTAAATAATGGAAAGTAGTGTTTATTAAATGAGAGAAAGGATAAAAAAATGAAGCACCAAGGGAATTTTACTGGTAAATACAGAAAAATCATAATTGCACATCATGGAACGACACAATTCAGGTCGCTAACGGTTGTTTGGTATCAACTACAAATCTGGAGGTTTTGAAGAAATTCGTGAAAGTATCATGGACTCAGGCACTTCATAAGCAAATACTCAGCAGGTATAAGGCTTTAGCTGCTAAAATTGACAGTTTGTTTAATAATAGTTGGGTTTACAAAGTCAATATGAGGCTATTTGTTCGAAAGGAAGATGATAATAAATGTCTTAAACGGCCAATATTTGCCAAATGTAGCTCGTAAAGTGAGAAATTTCATCATTATATGTAGAAGAGGGAAGTCCATAGGATGAATACTGAACACAGGATTAGGGCAAGGAGGTTGGACCCTTGGAGTTGGGACATGAAGAACAAAGATGAAAGGAAGGAAAATGTGGGTAGTATCAAACACTGAACTGGGGTCAAACATGCCCCTTAAAATGATCATGAATTGTGAAAGAAATCCACAGATGGAGAAGTCAGACAGGAGTGCACCAAAAGATAGAGGTAATGGTGTCGTTTAACAATGAAAAAAAAAATGAAGATTGATATTGCAGTTTCAACACAATGCTCACGTATGGCACATTCATTTTCCTCAGCCAAGTCATTATTATATATCATCATAAACGATTTGTCCCCACCCTCTCCATGAGATGCAGTTTGCTATTGTGATCAGACCCCATTTGTCCCAATTCGAAAGAGGCTGAGTGTTATACTCTCTGGACTATGAGTTTAAAGATTGAGATAATGTTATGAGCTTGGTTTGAATACCACCAAGGCTACTCCTGTCGGTGTCTTCTTTACCTTTTTATTCCTTTCCTTCATCCATATCGATTTAATGTGCACCAATCCAGGATTATTCCTTGCTACCGTATTTATTCCATTCTGCACGAAACATATTAACTTACTCCCCTTTTGTTCATGCATGCTTTTGCATAAACGTCACATACATCTGAATATGTAATTCCCATTGTTGATCTATTCCAAACAACAATGATTACCTTTCAGTTTCTATTTCTTCACATTATCCTGAGATTGTCTTTCGTCCTTCAGTAGAATCTCATTCTTCGTCCGACATACTATATATACCTGTATAGGGCTAAAAGTGAGAGAGAAAAACTATATTGCTTATAAGTATTAAATTGAGATTTCTATTTTCACAGCAAGAAAATTCCCAATTTCTTCGTATACAACAGAGGTGTTAGAATTGGAGCATTAGTGAAAGGATTCATAAATGAACAAGTATCAGACCGATAATAATAAGGAATAGTGCAAACAGACCCTGGCGAAGATATGTGTAAAGAATCACTAACTGTGTCACTAATTTTGTAAACAGGGAATGCATCTATTCTTACAATTGTTCGAAACAAGATCAAAACTTGGATAATTTGACATCTACGCATTTTAACTTGGTGTGAAGAGGCATTTATCTGTATTCAGGAAAGTTTTCAATCCAGCCAGCCAAGAAATGAAACGGTTGAATAAACGATGGATAAGTTATACTCAAGACTCTGGAGGTGAATCATCAGAAGTACCGTCCTGAATCTTGCACTGGGCAACAACGATGCCTGAGGGAACTTGCTAAATTGTAGAAAAAGATAACCATAAAATTACGAAATCGAAAATGTGCAACAACTTCTGCGAGTGGGGAAACACCTTTTGTGGCTGATCACAATAAATTCGACGCTTTTGAAGAGCCATCCAGTAATCGCAAGTTCAATACCCACAATGCTCTGCAATTGAGAAAGTACTCTTTCCAAACCTTTGAATTTGATGGTGCCGAAAGGGTGCTTGCTCACCAGGACGGGCAGCGGGGCATTCTGGATGCTCCTTTGTCTCGAACCAGATTCGGTGGACAGGAGAAAAGGGAGCGGGGACTGGTAGCGAGTTTGTGGTGGAAGCGCGATAGCGCCAAGAGAACGGTAACCACAGACACCAAATGACCAGGTGAAGCCACTCTGATTCGGGCCTCGACACCCGCAATCAGCACCTCTTAACCATCTCTCACTTGCTATCCCCTCGCCCCAATAACCGACCAGACTCAACTTCCGGAAGGCCCAATGTTCATACTTGTCTGTGGGACTTGCTTCCCTAGAAAAAGCAGGGTTTTTTGCCCTCCTGCTGTTTATATTATGCAGCGGCTGGAATCGCAGAGGGCACCATTATCCTGCAACATTAAAACAAAACAGCGGAAAACGGACATACCCCGTCTTCTGTGTATGAGGCAAACGGTTTTTGATTCTTCCTCACAATATCTCTTGGTGAAATCATTCGAGTTTGAAAGTTAAATCGGTCTAAATTTCTGATTCAATGCTCTTAAGAATCACCTCGGAAGATTCGAGCTCATTCAGGCGCCATGCAAATACTCCCACGAAGCGGGGACATGGGCATTGATTGGCCAGGATAAAAACTGAATGGTGCAACAGTCTGAATAGCTTCCTCTGCTTTTCCTTACAGTCGTGGTTTTCAATGAACAGAATTTATTGAGTATTTGCAAACCAGGGATTTTTTTAGTTAATGGGTTGTGGGCATTTTTGTCAAGGCCATTACATGTTGGCCGTCCTCAATTACGTTTGAGAAGGCAGGATATTTTTCTCCTGTCTATCTTACTCTGTTTTACACTGGACAGTGATATATTTTTATTTACTTAACATATCTAATTTCAAGCAGGTATAGTGTAAGTTTAAGGCGTCAGCTGATGAAAGAGGAATAGACTCTGAACACACATTTTCGATTATCACACAGATAGATTGGGAACAGAGTCTCATATTGAAGATAAAGTGTTGTGCATAGAACTTGACATAGCCAGATTCAGAATATTTAGGGGATTCAGCAAGTGGAGAAATGAATACAGCCAGTCATAGACCATGAGGAAAAAAGGGAAAGTCAACCAAAAGAGAAATAAGTTTTGGATGCTGTGATGGGTTTGGATGTTGACACCAAGAAGAGGCAGATTTGATTTGATTTGATTTATCATTGATACATGTATTGAAGTACAGTTAAAATTGTTGGCTCGCCTGCTTTACAGCCAGACCATTCTGTACAAATGCATGAGGATAGCAACAGAATGCAGGATACAATGTGCCACCTGCTGAGATGATTCAGAGAGAGATCAGCACTAACACTAAAGAGGTCAATTCAAAAGTCTAGTAACGACAGGGGAAAAGCTGTTTTTTCAATGCAAACAAATTTCATATAAATTCGATGTGTTCTGCCTGATGGAAGAGGGTAGAACAGAGAATGACTAGAGAATGAGGTGCCTTGATTATGTTTCTGCTTTCCCAATGTATCAGGAAGTATAGGTGAAGTCAATGGGTAGGAAGATGGTTTACAAGATGAATTGGGTTGTGTTAACAAATCGATGATTTATTTTGGTCTTGGGAAGAGCAGTTACCAAATCATGCTGGGATGCAGACAAATAGAATGAGTGAGTGGGAAGTGAATGTAGAGCTGAAAGTAAACAAGTTCAGCAAGTATATTCTGTGGAAGATATAATTGTACAATTCAACTTCACTCTGTTATAACACTGATACCTTTTATGATATCCTTTTTACAGGGCATTGTAAGAAGAGCATTTGCAGATGGGAAATTCAAACCAAATATCAGATCAAGATCTGACAGCGTCGTTCAGTTCATCAGACCCCGCATGCCATCTACCTTTGAATGTGGAAGGAGTTAATCTTTGCTTGTTCGGTTTATGAGAAAAAAATTTCCTGAATGAATGTCACCGGAGAAGCACCAACACACACACACACACAAGTGAGTCTATTCCAGTAGAATGACTGTGAAATAACGTTTTATAATTTAAGCAGCCTCAAAAATAGCACTTACGATGCAGAATGATTATTCAATTATTTTGTGTGTAAACGAGATTCAATTGATTATCCAAGTGAGAGAGATACAAGGACAGAGACACAATGGAGAAGCCTTGGAAATTTCGGGTCTATGGGAAAGGATTCAATTATCCAAACTGGAAAATCATTAACTTTGCCACACTGGAGAATGGCCATTCACCTGCTCTGTTTGTGGTAAAGGTTTCAATTACCCATCTGAACTGAAAAATCATCGATGCAGCCACATTGGGGAGAGGCCATTCACCTGCTCTGTATGTGGGAAAGGTTTCGGTCAATTCTCGATCCTCCAGATACGTCAGCGGGTTAACACTGATGAGAGACCATTAAGAGATTTACCCAAGTATCCCACCAGCTGACACACCAGCGCGTACTCATTGGCGAGCGGCCTTTTACCTGCCCTGTGTGTGAGAAGAGATTTACATGGTTTTTGACACATCAAAAGGTTCACACTGTAGAAAGGCCATTCATGTGCACTGTGTGTGAGAAGCGATTGAATCGATCTTCTAATTTACAGAAAGACCAGCACGTTCACGTGAGATAGAAGGGGTTTGAGCCTTCTAGTGTTGCTAATGTTAATCATGCACAAGACTGAATCAGATGAATTCAATCAGTACTTGTTTTGGATTCTGTTCATACTGGGACCTCTGTTTGGAATACCGAATCATTGGTTGTTTTCATTCTCAGAACTTCAGTATCCCTTTCAGAAGCACTGTTCAACAGAGAAACAAGTCAACAGGAGATTTATAAATGCATTTTTGATAATTAAAAAGGGAACAAAAACTAATCCAAAAAAATTAAGTATAAGGAACTACATAATAGTGGTGTTAAATCTATATTCAAATAGAGAATTGACTACAAAGAAGCAGAAAATACTATTTAAAATAGTCAGTGCTATTTTCAAAATGGAAACTGTCCAGTCTTAATACTTTGAACAGTAACAGGAAAAGTAGATAAAGGTAACACAGTGGATGTAACATGTTTGTGTTTTTAAAAGGCCTTCAGTCAGTGAGAATATAATACATTCACGATGAAACTCAGAGCATGTGGAGTCAAAGGCCAGGTTTAAGTGACAGGAAGCTCTCTGCACACCAGAACATTCATGAAGGTGGGAAGTTTTGTTCCATATTGTTTGACCCGAGGAACGTTGTTACTCACTGCTTATGTAAGGGATTTCGACTTTTGAATCATAGATTAAATTTTATAATTTAAAGATTAAATTAAAATGGAAGTAATGTTTGGTTTTAGTGAAGAGACGGTGATCTCGTTTTTCTAGAATAATTCACTTGTTTTAACGACATGTAAGTGCACAAATATGGTTTAGGACATTTGTGTTGAAATTGTGCAGCCTTTTAATAAGATCCTATCTGATCTGATTGCGACTCAAACTCTAAAATCCTGCTGGTAATCTTGGACTCTTGTAAGGAAAAGATCTCTTCTCTGGGACCTCCATTTCACTTTGGAGGAGAAATTTTAAAAATATTATGAACTCTTGGAGAAAAGAAATTCTCTCAACCTCTATTTGAAATGCGACACCTCTTGATTTTGAACTGCATGGTAATCTCTCTCATAAAATCAAAGAACTTTTCATCATCGTCTCTCAAGGCCCCTCAATTTGTTTGTTAAATACAGTAATAGAGTACATCCTGAGTTTATGTATTTTAGCAGAACAAATAAGTGACTCTGTCTTCACTTTTCTAACCTTCAAAAATTTTGGATATAATGCTGGAAAATAGCAATTGTGTGCAAAGCTTTTCCGTATATGAGTTACCCACAGATCTGTGAAGATACCTGAATTGTGCAAACTTTATTCAGTTTTCTGAGAATTAAGACTCCAGCTTTAACAAATGAAAATATTTGAACCTTAATCATGATTTTGTTTTTAAAATTGGTGGAAGATTGTGTAAGTATTTTGTCTATGGCAAATGATTTCCCCATTCAGCCCTGCTCTAAACACAATGTAGTGACATTTGACAGTAGGGGTTGATTCCGCTAATAGTACTTTGATTAAACACATCCAGGACTCTACTGTGATAATGAGCTGTGCACAAGTTCTTGCATTCATACTGAATTTTATACATTGCCTCTGTGGCTCAAGATTCCATTTAATCATAGCACATAATTTCTGTTCACTTGATAAGAGAATTCAGTGGCAGTGCCAATATTTCCTGTGGAACACAATTTTCCCTGTCTTTAGTATGGGAACCTCTTGTATTTGGTAAGTCAAAATGACCTTAGGTTTATGGAGTGTATAATGGGAAACAACAGTTGAGGGATTTTACAGCAGATGCAGTCATACAGCAAGGAACAGGTAATTCTACCAAAGTTGTCTAAACTGACCAGTTTTCTGAAACTGAACTAGTCCCATTTGATTGTATTTGGCCGACGTCCCACTAAAACAATTCTATCCATGTAGCTGGTGAAATGTGTTTTAACTTTTGTAACTGTACCCGCCTCCACCACATCCACTGCCACCTTGATCGACACACACTACTATCTGCATGAAAATTTGTCCCTTAGGTCCCTTTTAAATCTTTCCACTCACATTAAACGTATGCCTTGTAGGTTTGAGTCCCATATCGTGTCTATCCACCTTAGCTATGTTCTTCAATTGTATATGACTCGATATGATCACCTGACGGGCTCCTACGCTCTTTAGGAAAACGTCACAGCCTATTCAGCCTCTGCTTATAATTCAAGACTTCCAGTCTCAATAACATCCTTGTCAATCTTTTTTTTTTTGCAACTGTCCAATTTAATAACATCCTTCCTTACAGTACTCCAAATGTTGCCTCATCAATGTCTTTTACAGCTGTAACATGACATCTCAACTC
>NC_057746.1:13031011-13052567 GCF_004010195.1 Chiloscyllium plagiosum | reverse complement strand
TGCTGTGGATCACCTGTGGATATTAAATATACAAATGTCTCTGGCAGGGGCCCAGTAATTTCTTAGTTCGTTTCCCGCATTGTCCTGAGATACACGTGATGATGTTCAAGAATTTATCCGCCTTGATGCATTTTCTGACTTCCAGCAACTCCTGTTCTGCAATGTAGCATCTTTTCATTAGCTCACTATTTATTCCCTAGAATTCCTTAATTTCCATATCTTTCTCCCTGGTAAATACTGACAAGAGTTATTCATTCAGGATTTTCGCTGTTTAATGTGGCATGCCACATAGACGACCTTATTGATCTTTAAGGGGTCTTATTATTTCCACGAAACACTTTTGCAAGGGTTGTCTCATGCAGCTGAACGATGTGGAGATGTATTGGAAGAGAATGGTGTGATGAATTATTTCAAAATCCGAAGACAGATTAAGGAACTGAATCAATTAAATGGCTCTGCTGATTTTGACAACAGCTATTTTCGTACTGCAACAGAGATAGAAATGTAATTAAAAAGGATTGATTGTGACTTTTTGGGAAAGGGAGGTTCGAAAAAGTGATAAAGATGAGGTGGAGGTTTGCAAGGGTAGTTAGTTGGTGGCTTATTCTTTTGGAACATTTAAAATAGTGGCAGTTTTGGTGGTGAGAATGAGAGCACAGTTAACAGACTACAGCTGATGCAATGACTTTGCGTGGTCACCCAAGGAGCAGGAGAATCGAGGTTTCCAGCATAAGCTCTATATCAGGAATTTCTCAAGACAGGCTCATGCTCGTAACGTCAATTCTCCTGCTCCTGGTATGGTGCCTGATTGGCTGTGCTTTTCTAACACCACACTTCAACTTTTATACAACAAGGCTGGGAAGGCTTGGACATTTTTCACTGAAGTGTAGGGGATTGAGAGGCGACCTGACAGGAGTTTATAAAATGTTGAGACGTGTCGATAAAGGGAATGATGGTTGGCTGTCCTGAAGGATAGGGGATTTAAAGACTTGGTGACACATTTTTTAGGAGCTAGGTAAGAGAATTAAAAATGATATAAGAGGGAATTATATATGTGCAGAAAATATGTGGAATGAACTTTCTGAGGAAGTGGTGGATGGTTGCACAATTATGATTAAATAACATGTGGATAGATATAGCAATAGGAATGATTTGGAAGGAAATGTTCTCGGAGCAAACAGGTGGGACTAGTTCAGTTTGGGATTACATTCGGCATGACTGTTTGGACTGAAGGGTGTTTCAATGGAGTGTATCTGTACTCTGTAGAATGCAGATGTGACAGGAAGTTATGGGAATATAAACATGAGATCGTGTCCAGGGATTTAATTATGTGCAATAGTTTAAGATGCAATTTCTTAAAGAGGCAAGCACATTTCATCTCAACAGAATATAGACAGGTACAGATGCAGAAAATGCTTGAGAAACATTTGAACTGTTTGAGTCTGGTGTGATTGAAATCAGTTGTGAAGAGTTGTTATTGGACTCAAAAATGTTTTCTCTTTCTCTCCAAATGCTGCCAGACATTTCTCCAGCATTCTCTTTCAGATTCAGAGAAATCACGGCATTTTGCAAATATTAGAGGATAGAGAATGCTCATGGTTTAATTGCCTCATGGAGCAACTGCAGGTATTCCCAATCCCAACGCACCCTGGCCAACCATACCATGGCAGTTAGTCAGTTTGTAGATGTTTTGATTACTTTTTGCACTTCAGGGAGGTCATCACACGATTGGTTAGCTTCTTTTTTAGAATATCGTCTACAGTTCTGACTACTTCCCATCGAAGGGATGTTCTGAAATTGGAACTTGTTCAGGAGCGTTTTAGGAGAATTTTGTCAGAGTTGGAGGCTTTGAGCGATAGGAAGAGGTTGAATAAGCTGGGGCTGTTTTCCCTAGAGCGTCTGAGGTTGAGGCATGACATACAGAGGATTATAAAATCATGAGGGGCATGGATAGGGTAAATACACAGAGTCTTTTCCCTGGGGTGTGGGAGTCCAGAATTAGCAGGCATTGGGATCGGGTGAGAGGGGAAAGATTTGAAAGGGACTCAAGAGGCAATGTTTTCAAGCCGAGGGTGGTGCATATAAGGAATGTTTCCAAAGGAAATTGTGGAAGCTGGCGCACCGGGCGGCATGGTGGCACAGTATTGAGCACTGCTGACTCATAGCGCCAGAGACCTGTGTTCAAATCCCGCCTCGGGTAACTGCCTGTGTGGAGATTGATCTCTCTAGCCGTGTCTGCGTGTGTTTCCTCCGGGTGCTCCGGTTTCGTCCCACAGTCCAAAAATGGGCACGTTAGGTGAATTGGCCACGCTAAATTGCCCGTAGTGTTAGGTGACAGGGTAAATGCAGAGAAATGGGTCTGGATGGGTTGCTCTTCGGAGGGTCAGTGTGAACTTGTTGTGCCAAAGGGCCTGTTTCCACACTGTAATTAATCTTATGAATATGAATAGGTGGTATGATCTCAGTGCTGGCAAATGATTGGCATGGATGAGTCTGTTCCCGCGTTGTTTGGTTCTGTGATCCTACATATCCGCGGTGTGGGGAGTCCAGACAAGTGATAAATCAAGTATTAATTGAAAGCAAAACGGGGAATGTTAGTCGGCGGAGTCACCATGACCGTCTCCTGGATTCCGGGGAGTAGCCACATTCAGGGTTTGTCTGTTGGCCTCAGACAGCCCCTGACCCAGAGCCCAGGCTGCCCCTGGATACCAGTGGTGATCTCCACTAAAATCAAGAAAATACTGTGAAGTTGACAATATCTTGAGAGAACTGATGTGGTGAGTGTGGGGAGAGTTGTAAATAAAGGGGGATGCAGGGCCATGGTGCTGAAATGGGGATAAGTGAAGACAGGTGGTGGGGATGACCTAGTTGGTCAATGGGAGGAATGGATCCAGTTGGCGGCAGGGAGCAGTGACAGTGAGGCGCAGGGGCTGAGAAGGGAGTTGGACGATGGGGAGGGAGGTTATTTGAAGTTGGAGAATGCAATGTTGAGTCTTCAGGGCTGGATTGTGCCCAGGCGGAAGATAACGTTTTGTTCCTCCAATTGGTGTTTTGGTTTGTTTCGGCAATGGAGGAGGCCAAGGATAGTCATGTTTGAAAGGGAGTAGTTCGGGGAATTGAATTGGGTGGTGACTGGTATGTCCAGCTGGCCCCTGCGGACCTGGCTGTGATACTCGATGAGTCATTGCCACAGTATTTAATCGGTTTCTCTGATGTAGAGAAGACCACATTGGGAATACCTGATGCAATAAGCTAGGTTGGAAGAGAGGTTGGTGAACATCTGTCTTACCTGAAAGGACTGTTTGGGGCCCTGGATGGAGGTGAGGTGGGTGGTGTGCTTGTAGGTTTTGCATTTTTTCTGGGTGCAAGGCAAGGTACTTGGGGTTCAGTGACGGGGGTGGCATAAACCAAGAACTATGAAAGGAATAAACCTTGTGGAAGGCAGAGTGGGTTGGGGAGGGCAAGATGTTCTTTATGGTGGTGCCTTGGAGTTGTCCCAAGTATTTGATGATGATGTGTTAGATGCGGACTCTGGTGGGATAGTAGGTGGAAGCAAGGGGTGTCTGTCCTTACTGTGCTGTGAGGCAGATTTTAGAGTGGTGGTATAGGGAATGGATGTGGTGTGGCAGAGGGCTTTCTGGAAGATGGAGGGAGGAAAGCAATTGCTCAAAATAGCTGCTCATCTTGGATGCTCGCGAGTGGAATGTCTACTCAATCAAGCAGATGTGGCAGAGTGGGGGTAATTGGGCAAATAGTGATTTTGCAGGTTGCTGGGTAGAGGAGGTGCAGTCCAGTTAGTGATGGGAGTCTGTAGGTCTGTAGTAGATGCCCATCTTCAGGCTGTTGCCAGAGATGGTAATGTTGAATTAAAGGAAGGGGAGGGAGGCGGCTGAGGTGGACCAACTGAATTTGAGAGTGGGGTGAAAGTTGTGGGCGAGGTCGATAATCTACTCTCGTTCAGGCTGGGCGTAGGACACTGCCCTGGTGCATTGCTTGATGTAATGGTGAAAGATTTGAGGGACTGTTCGATATGGCCAACAAAGATGCAGGCATAGCTGGGATCTATCCGAGTACCCATGGACACATCCTTGATTTGTAGGAAATGGGAGCAGTTGATGGAAATATTATTAAGGGTGAGGACCAGTTTAGTGAGGTGGAGGAGGGTGTTGGTGGAGGGGGACTGCTGGGTCTATTGGATTGGAAGAAGCAGAGGGAATGTTGGCCTTCCTTGTGGTGTATAGACGTGCATTGTAACTGCACATCCATAATAAAGAGAAAGCGCTGTGGACCGGGAAACTGGAAGTTGTTGTAGCTATGAAGGGTGTGGATGGTGTCACGGATGTCAGTGGGAAATGCCAGAACTTGGGGTAAGAGGATGGATTCACAGTAGGACAAGATGAGTTCGGTGGGGTAGTAGCATGCGAGATAATTGGCCGGCCAGTTTCGTTAGGCTTGTGGATGTTGGGGAGCAGGTGGAAATGCCAGGGAGTGACTGGGGCAGTGGGGTGGGACTATAAATTTGCAGGCAGTACAAGGGAGACCTTCAGAGGCAGTGAGGGCTCGGATGGTGTCTTGGATTTGGCCATAATGGGTTGCAGTGGTACAGGGGGAAGTGGGAGGTATGGTATGGTGTTGGAGAGTTGCCATTTGGCCTCTTCGATTTGAAGGTCTATCCTACAGACTACCACCTGGTTTGATGGTGAACCAGGTGTTGCAGTGGACCGAGTGGAGTGCTGCACGTTCAGAGGATTGCTATTTCGCCTTATTCAGCTGTGTTCGTGAAGAGATTGAGGACCTCATGTGCTGCAGAGTCAAGAGTCGACAAAGTGGACCTCTGGAAAATATACAGCAGGATGCTGCCTGACCTGCTGTACTTATTCCAGCCCCATACTTTATCGACTCATATGTGTCATGTATGTTCATCCCTCCTTATCTCTCTCCAGCTTTTCTGTTCCCGCTGTGTCAATGTTCAATGTGTTCTTCCCTGTAAAACCTTATCCACTGTGCTCGTCCCTGCATGCCCATCAGAGAACTGGAATATAAGTCCCTGAGATAACATCGAGCTGAATGCTACCGACGATTCTTGGAATGAAATCCGGACGTTCCTGGATGCTTTTTAACTTTGCATGTCTGTGTCTTTTCTTTCCCCTTCCTTTTGTTTTGTTTTGATTTCGCTTTTGGATCTGTGAAATGTCAATCGAAGTAAGTGAATAGATAATCGAGCATTCATCCTCTTACAAACTATTATATGTAATTTGCTCTAACCTGCAATGAAAAGGATAGATTTATATTGTCAGGCAGCAGTGAAAACGTTGATTTTAAATTGACGAATGTTTGTTTTCTCTTAATATTTTGATACAATAATACCTACGCATCAATAATCAAAGCATCCGACGCCTTGCCGGGAATCCAACCCGGTCTGGAGCGTTGAAAGCACCGAATCCTAACCACTAAACCACCAGGGAATGTTGTCTCATATGCTGCCAATTGGTAAAGATAAATGCATATTGCATATTTCTGAGTATAATTTATTTCTGTGGAATGGCTACAAATTCATCTGATGATTTCCACTTTCATAGGACTCATTTGCATATATTTCGAATTATTGCTTTCGGATCGGCTGCATCACATTTCATTCAAAACAATTTTGTTACTTATTTATTTTTGACAATCCTTTCAATTGATACTCAATTCAGATGCACACATGTATTTAGAGGAACTCATTCACACCGCAATCCGTTTACAAAACGATTAACCATAAATATTTATACATTTGGAACTTGATGCAATCCAATTCCGGTGTGTTGCAGTATCCAGATTAATGATACATTCAAGTTATTGTTATTGGATGCACGAGGCGATGCCAATTTGATTCCAACAGGTTTATTTGAAACTGCAAGCTTTCGGAGCCCCTGTTCCCCCCGCAGGCAGTTAATGAGAGAGGATGAATCCAGCACAGAATTTAAAAGTAAAAGATAAAAGGGTCAAACCACTGAAGCGAATGTACCAACCAAATCGAAGAAGCTATTAAGTTTCTAATCCGTTACAATGGAGTTGCAGGTTTCGGTTAAGTAAGATGTAAATCCCAGAATTTATTTTAAGTCACTGTCCCAAGATCTCTCCACCCAAATTTAGGGTGACATCTCAGGCAAGACAATGCATTTTAGCTCTGGCGTCACATTTCATGTGTGGCGAAACTGAGGACTGCAGATTCTGTAGTTTAGAGTCGAGAGTGTGGTGCTGGAAAAGTCCAGGAGGTCAGGCAGCGTCCAAAGAGCAGGAGATTCGACGTTTCAGGGAAGTCTGTTTGTATCTGAACCGGAAGTTAAACTGGTTATATTTCCAAAGAAGATTTTTTTAAAGGCCACCTTGACTGTATACAAATCGAGTGCTTTTTGAATAAAATAAAATGTATCTGCATATACAAATTCACTCCAAATAGTTATGTGTGTGTGTGCGCGGGGATGTGCGTGTGTGTGAGAGAGAGCGTGTGTGAGCGAGATTGCGTGGTTGTTTGAGTCAGAGAGGGAGAGTGTGTGTGTGTGTGCTCCAGTTTTCAGTGTGTGCATGTGTGTGCCTGAGTTAGTGTGTACGTGAGGGTGAGGGATTACAGAATATCTTCGTGAGAGTGTATGAGTTCGACCGTGTGTGTTTGAGAAAGGGTCTCTGCGTGTGTGTGTGCGTGTGTGAGAGCGTGTGTGTGTGTCCATGTGTATGACTGTCTGCGTGTGTGTGCATGCTGATGAATAGTTTGGTGTGGTCACCTGTTGTTGCATGTGCCGAAGTTTGCCGTGGGCGGTGTTTACTCGTATATCGGAGGAAGAATTTGGGTGATTGTTTTCCTGCCAGAATCATACAACACAGAAAATGCCTATTGAATATGCAGCCAATTTTTCTTCAGGCGAATACAATAGAGGAAATAAACTTATGGTGCTGTATTCGTTGGAGCAAAATGGCACCTTCGGCATGATACATCCCAAATCACTTCAATCGAAAATATCGACAGGCTTCAAACCCACGCGGGGAAACTCTGATCGATTTCTCTTCCGCCGCCTTCACCACTCAGCCATGACCAAATGAACCCGTGTCTTCAGCCGTGTCTTTCTCTAGTTATGCCCGTAAATCTCTTTTGTTTCTTTTTTGAAGTGTTCTCCTGCCGCTGAGCAACAATTATATCAAGCTGCATCGGTATCACCTTCCAGATGGAAGGATCCCATTAATTCGATTCCGCCCATGAGCAAAACTTCCAAGGGGAGTCATCCGAAAGTGAAAATGTACGTCATTGAATGAGAGAGCATTCATTTATCTAAGTTGCCAATGTTAGTCTTCTTTCAAGCAGTCTTCTTGAATATTTGTATCTTGCTTCCTTTAACATTTAATGAATTACAAAGTACGCCCGTCGGTGAGTGAAACAACAGCAAGAGAAGGGAAGGAGGAGGTAAAGAGGGAGGAGATTGAATGAAAATGAAGTTGGAGGGGATGGAATTGGCTTTCAACCTCGCCACGGATCAGAGGTGAGGGAAGACTAAATTTTCTGATGGTCAATTGAAAAATTTAATGATCACATGATTGAACAACTGGTGACATTAATCTGTGTGCGATGAACATGAGGGAAGCAAAAGCGTGGTGATTGTCTGATTGACTGCTTTGCACCGAGACAGAGTGAAATTCGTATGAAAGATAATCATTGACAACACTTTTTTCCTGGTCGAGGCCGTCAGTGAGCAGCCATGAGTTCTGGTATAACGAAGGCACATTTTAATTGCGATCTGTTCGTGCTATATCTCCGACAAGCTTGGATGGCGCATTTATTTTTAACATTATAATATCTTCTCATAGCATTTAAACAAAAAATCATGAGAACGTAAACCAAAGTGGCAACCTCCTCGTCGCGGAATTGAACCCCGGTACCCCGCGCGATAGACAGGAATACTAGCCACTATATTAACGGCAGAATGCTCGTGATTCATTTTGTTAATATAGTACGAAACAAGTAAAAACACAAAATGTTCTGCAGCTTGATTTTGGCATGCAATATTTTCATGAAATCAGAATAATAATTTAGACGGCGAAGGAAGGAGTTAAAACAAATGGACATGATCAGGGACAATTGGGTAAAGGTGGTCTACATTCATCTTAGCAGCAGGTGCTTTCGTGTGTGCAATAAGGCTGAGACGTCGCAAAATGCCCTGTTTGTCGGAGGAGAAAACTTGAAGCTCCAGATGCCTTAATGAGAATCGAAAAAAAGACAATCACAGGAAAGTCAGAAGGGGCAAATGGCACGGACTGTTCCAAGGATCCGAGCTTAGATACAAAGTCTAGAAGGCAGTTAGGATGGACGGAAAATTGATTGAGTCAAAGTAAGATCCCCGAGAATTTTACTGCTTCAGCAATTCATGCTCCTTTATTGTTGGTCAAGAATTGTGAATATTAAAATACTTCGATCGAAGGTCTGCTGACACTATCGAACAACAACCGTTGATAAGTTAAGTTGGGTTCAACATTGACGATGAAAAACGACATGTGATTGATGAGTTTTGGCATGACCAGGCATGGAACTTTAGCTGGCCGCGTAATAATTGCCGGAAGGACATTTCGCCAAAGGTTGGGGAATAGTTAGCTGAGGGGGAGGTGGGGAACGGATAAAGGCAAGTGGGACTAGTCTATTCAGTCGAGAATTATTTCGGAAAATTAACGAAAGAGTTAGAACAAGAAAAATAAAAAAAAATAGATTGTGCAGAACTAGCACAAAATTTGTATTGATGCATTAAAGGTGGAGTTTGATGGAGGAGAGTTAGCTAAGAAAGTTGAAAGAGTTGATTGAGTCAGGAGTAAACTTGGAGGCACAGAGTTTACGAGCAGGAAGTTATGCTGGATCTGTAAGAAACATTGTTGAGGACGAAGCTAGAATATTGCATGCAGTTCTGGAATACACATTGCATGAGGTAAATGATAGAAATGGAAATATTTCAGGGGTGATGGATCAGGTCATGGACTGGGCGAGAGAGTTTCAGTGATAAAGAGAGATTGGATAAACGAGAGTTATCTTCTGTATAGCACGGGACATGCTTAAGATGCATAAAATAGTAAGGGGTTAGATAGGGCAGACAAAAAGAGACGTTCCACGTGTATTGAGGGCTCGAGCCCCAAGGAGTACAGACTTAAAATCTGAGGCAGAAGTTTATAGGAGCTGCAAGGAACATAATTTTCCCTCAGAGAGTGATGGGAATCTGGAACTCCTTGCCTGTCAGGGTGGTAGAGGCAGAACTTTTCATCAAATTTCACAAAAAATATCACATGTCCACTTTCAGACAAGCATTGGATTCCAATGTTGGAATTGATTGAATTGCTTCAAGGCTGGCATGTGATGCAGGGCCGGTTGTATCAGCTGCTCAACACTTCTGGTTGAAGATTATTATGAATGCTCTAGACTTATATTTTGGGAAAATGTCCTGAGCTTTTCTATCATTGAAGATGGGGGTGTTTGTAAAACATCCTCCTCCAGTGACTTGTTATTCTGCAATCACGACTGGATGTGGCAAAGTACAGAATTTACATCTGATCTGTCGTTTGTGGTATCGCTGTCTATCACTTGTTTTTATGTTGTTTCATAGCTTCACCACGTTGACACCTCATGTTTATAAATGTCTGCTCTTGATGCTGGCGTTCCTTCCTCCATTATCCAGTGAACCACCTTTGATTTACTGACTTGATAGTAATGGTTAAGTGGAGGATATGTCGGTCCATGAGTGTGCTGGAGTATGATTCCAGTGATTCTGATTGTCACAGAAAAGCAAGAATACCTGGTCTTCAGTTGCAAGATGTGTTCAAAACCTATCTCATTTAGCATTGTAATCGTGCTACGCAACATAATGGATCGTGTTCTAAATGTAAAGAAAACACATGTCTCAAACAGTGATTGTGTAGTGGTCACTTTTGCCGATACTTTCATGCACAAATATACCTGTAGCAGGTAGATTTATGAGGTTCTGGCCAAGCATACTTTATTGTTACACTTTTTGGTTCTCTCATCACCTTCCATAGTTTTACTTCAGCAAGTATGTAATTTGTGACCGAGCAGCTTGATTGTACCTTTTGTTGGGCCATAATTATTGGTAAACATCGAACTGCCTTACTCCGAGTAGATTCCCTGCCCTTGTCACACTTACAACTTCAATGAATGTTGTTCACCATGATTATTCAGTGGGATAGCATTAGACTGTTATTTTACCAGACTGCGAGACAGATCTCCCAATTTCAGTGAATGTCCTCGGATGTTGTTCAAGCCAATAGATGTTTATGAATATAAGGGCAGCAGTTATTGATACGGACTGTAATAGTGTCCCGAGCCAGTGAGCAATTGTGGGACAGATGTGCAATCAATTCACTAACTCGTGTAAATAAATATAAATAGATTAATTATGTCAGTATTTGGTAGGAATAATCATAAATAACAATATTCTTTGTAATGTATATATAACTTTTTTTAATGTGATGACATAAGTCGTCCAACAACGCTTGTGCAATTCTGGATCCAATATTGGGAAAGAAATTCGACATATGTTTGAGGTGAAAATGGAGCACCATTTAAATGACAGTTACCACTTCATGGTTTAAATTTGACATCGATAAAGAGAAAAAAATGATCAGCAAAAAGAGTTTTTACATTGGGACAAGCAGATTTTCTTTAGATAGGGTAGATTTGGTGAAAATGAACAGCTACTGAAAAGTATATCATTCTAATGTGAGCTTGTTCATAATGAACTACTAGAATAAAGGCTCATATCTGTTCCCTTCAGGTGAAATACAGAAGCAGCAAGCTCAGGCATCCGTGGAATAATCGTGATTCATTTTTAAAAAGGAAAGGAGAGGTGTAGAATAGGTTCGATGCAAGCAAACCAATGGAAGACGGACAAGAACATAGGATGTGTGGGGGAGCACGAGACAACAATTTAGTGAACTCGGATGGGCCATGATAAAATGTTGGCTGTCAGGGTAAGGCGAATTATGAGAAAGTGAGGACTGAGATGCTCGACATCAGAGTTGAGAGTATGGTGCTGGAAAAGCACAGCAGATCAGACAGCATCCAAGCAGAAGGAGAATCGAAGCTTTGGGTAGGAGCCTTTTATCAGGAATGGGGCTTGTGATCCGAGGAGGTGGAGAGATAAATGAGAGGGGTGGGGCTAGGAGGAGGGTAGCTGAGAGTGCGATAGGTAGACGGGGTGGGGGTAAATGTGATAGGTCAGAGAGGAGGGTGGAGTGGGCACGTAAGAAAGAAGATGGACAGGTAGGACAGGTTATGAGGGCAGTGCCGTGTTGGAAGGTTGGAACTGGGTTTAGGCGGGGGGGGCGGGGAAATGAGGGAACTGGTGAAGTCCACATTGATGCTGAGTGGCTGGAGGGTCCCAAGGCGGAAAATGAGGCATTCTTCGTCCAGGGGTTATTTATTTAGGGTGTGGAATGGAGGAGGCCCAGGAGTTGTATGTCCTTGGCAGAGTGGGTGGGCAAGTTGTTGTGCTCGCCCACGAGTAGTTGGGGTTGGTTGGTGCCGGTGTCCCAATGATGGTTTCTGAAGCATTCTGCAAGTAGGCGTCCTGACTCCCCCATGTGGAGGAGACCGTATTTTGAGCAGTGGATACAGTCAGTGAGATGTTTGGAAATGCAGGTAAAACTGTGATGGATGCAGAAGTCTCCTTTGGGGCCTTGGACCGATTTGAGTGGGGTGGTGTGGGAGCAGGAATTGTGATTCCTGCAGTGGCAGGGAAAAGAGCCAGGAGCGGGGGAGTGGACCTGCCAAGAGAGTCGCAGATTGAATGGTCCTTGGAGAAAATGGATAGAGGTGGGGAGTGAAATTTACCACAGGTAGTGGGGTCCGTTTGTCGGTTTCGGAAATGATGGAGGATGGTGCGAAGTGTATGGAGGCTGGTTGGTTCAGTCCTTGGTGTGGTTGGAGGGGTGAGGTTCGAGGATTGATGTGCCGGAATTGGATGAGATGCGTTTTTTTGACCACGTGGGTGGGGGAATTGTGGAATTTGAAGAATTAGGCCATCTGGTGTGTTCTGTGGGGGAACTGGTCCTCCTGGAGCAGATGCGGCTGAGGTGGAGGAATTGGGATTAAGGATAGTAATTTTACAGGAGGCAGGGTGGGAGGAGGTGCAATCCAGGAAGCTGTGGGAATCTGTGCATTTGTCAAAGATGTCCGCATTGAGTCGGTCACAATTGATGGAGCTGCAGAGGTCCAGAAAGGGGAGGGAGGTGACTGGGATGGTCCTGATGAACTCAAGGTCGGGGTGGAATGGGTTGGTGAAGTTGATGAACTTTTCAACCTCCTCGTGTGAACATGAGGCAGCGCTAATACAATCATCAGTGTAGCAGAGGAAAAGATCGGGTATGGTGCCGGTCTGGCTGTGGAATATGTACTGATTGACTTTCCTGAGAAAGAGACAGACATGGCTGTGTCCCAGGTGGGTGCCCATGGCTATACCTTTCATCTGGGGGAAGTGAGAGGATTCAAAGGAGAAAGTATTGAGGGTGAGGGCCAGTTCAGCCAAATGAATGAGAGTATCAGATGAGAGGTACTGGTAGGGAAGCGGTGAGAGGAAGCAATGGAGAGCTTTGAGGGTTTTGTCTTGGCAGAGAGAAGTGATTCGTGACTGAAAATCCATGGTGAAGATGAGACACTGGGAGCCAGGTAAACCAAAGTTTTGGAGGAGACGGAGAACGTTGGTGGTGTCCTGAATGTATGTGTGGAATGCCTGGAACAGGTAGGATAACACAGTATCAAGGTATGTGGAAATGCATTTGGGAGAATTATATCAAGTTCCAGGGAAATAATATGTCTTATTGGGATGAACATTGCAACCTGTGTGGGGACCCAAATAACTTTGGTGAAAGTGATAAATGATTACTTAACACACATCATTACTGGAGCAAGGAGGTTGCAAACACAAAATTGGAGATGATGAATGTGAAGTTCTTTGAAAGATTGTTCTTTCTTTTTAAAGAAATGCGATATTGGAGGTTTTGCAAGATTTACAAGTGGACAAATTGAAACTTCTGGTGAGTTTCCTGAAGAACCAATATACCTCAACCTTTATTGTTCTGAGTTGCTGATGAGATAGGAGATACCTCGGGATGGTGATGCCGGTCTCTAATCCTACCTGTGGTGCTCGTGCACAAAAGCACAATTTAAAGGAGGGTTTCGACAGGGTATATTTAAGATCAGTGAGACCCAAGTGTATAAAGCCACTAGATATAAAAATTGCGGAAATGTGTAGAGAAACATACTGGATCCTGATAAGTAAAAACACTTGGATAAACGACTAGGAATGAATGTAATAGAAAAACGTATGAAAAATAGGCTTAATGTCAATTCGACTATTGCTGTGATATTTTGAAGACCAACAAATAAAGTGTGCTTCTCTCACTGCCTGGATATTCAAGGTTACATATGATACCAATCTCTTTTCAATATGTTCAATTCTGACTGACAATGAATTTGTCAATGATCAGAATCATAGAATGAATCGAGAGTAAGTTGATTAAAAACCTCAGTTCATATTCGCAACTTCTATTGTGCTTGATTTTATAATGTAACGTTACTATCGTCAGAGCTCTTTTCTCATTGATTTTCTATTCATCTCTCCACGGATTACCAAATAACGTGGGAGTATTCAATGTCACTCACAGTCTCAATTTCTCGACATATAAAAAATGAGGTAACCACGCTGCAGCAGACAAACAATGCAAATTCTCCTGACTTCAAGTTCAAATGCTTGCCATGTAAATTGTGGTTTGTCAGCAATTAACTCTATCATTGAGTGAAAAAAACTGCTTTGTGAGCTAATGTTCTTGCAAAAATTTCCTGTTGTTTCTGAGTCTGGTGGGATGATTCCATATTTTCAGACTCTTGATGTGCCTTGTACAATATGCAGTTTTTTTCCCCACAGACTGGTTGTGTAAGTGTTAAATTTATCAGTGACATCTAGGAGGAAGTATACTTAATCAAAATAAAAACAATACTACTCTATAGGATTAAACAAATTTCATAATGTAATGAATGTTCGAAGAAACGTAAATGGATTGGTCAAACATTTTTCAGTTGCTCTCCAAATTTCGCTTGAATTACAATATATATGCAAATGTTCGTGCAGCAAAAGGGAGAAATACACACCTATAACCCATCTCCCCGTGCGACCCCATATAGAATACAACATGAACATCGAACATAAAAGTATGAAATTTCCCGAGATTACAAAGAGTAAAGTCATGGATGTTCTTCTGTTTTCCATCTGCTGGCTACAACAATGTGTTTGACAGTGTAAACATTCAGTGACTGAATCAAAATAAATGGTACAAAGCGGGTGAGTATGTGATGCAGAAACTCAATTGTTTCCCAAAACCGGGATTGCAGAGCATACATTGTTACCTCACGAATCCAGGTTGCATTGCCAAGCCAATATTGATTGGTGAATGTGAAATACCAGACCGTAAGTATACTTAATCAAAATAAAAACAATACTACTCTATAGGATTAAACAAATTTCATAATGTAATGTATGTTCGAAGAAACGTAAATGGATTGGTCAAACATTTTTCAGTTGTTCTCCAAATTTCGCCTGAATTACAGTATATATGCAAATGTTCGTGCATGAAACGGGAGAAATACACACCTATAACCCATCTCCCCGTGCGACCCCACATAGAATACAACATGAACATCGAACATAAAAGTATGAAATTTCCCGAGATTACAAAGAGTAAAGTCATGGATGTTCTTCTGTTTTCCATCTGCTGGCTACAACAATGTGTTTGACAGTGTCAACATTCAGTGACTGAATCAAAATAAATGGTACAAAGCGGGTGAGGATGTGATGCAGAAACTCAATTGTTTCCCAAAACTGGGATGGCAGAGCATACATTGTTACCTCACGAATCCTGGTTGCATTGCCAAACCAATATTGATTGGTGAATGTGAAATACCAGACCGTATTCTCTAAACAATTCAACACAATCACTGCTCCTCGATTAATAGCCCGAGTTTTGTGCGAGAAATACTTAGTTGTCAGTTTCTGGCAACAAATAGCTAGGAATCGATACTTCATAAACACAATAGTGAGCCAGATGGAACAATATGGATATTGCACAAATATGATAAAATGTGTCTGCAAATATAAGATCACCCCAAACATTGATGTGCGTTTATGAGTGTGTGTGAAAGAGAGAAGGAAAGAGAGTGAGCGAGGATGTGTCGTTGTTTGAGGGAGAGAGAGGGAGATAGTGTGGGTGTGTGTGCTCTTCAGTATGTGTGTGTGCTTGAGATAGTGTGTGCGTGAGTGCAGTACATTCTTATGAGAGAGGATGAGGATGACTGCGTGTTTGAGAATGTGTCTCTGTGTGTGTGCTTCTGTGAGATATGTGTGTCCATGCGTATGACTGTCTGTGTGGTGTGTGTGTGTTTGTGTGTGTGTGTGCGTGCATGTGCGAGCGTGCGCGTTTGTGCATGTGAATAGTGTGGTGGATTCACCTGCAGTGTGACATGAAGTCAAGATCCTATCTGAGGCCGTAATCATGGGTCCCAAACATGGCGAATTTGTGTGTGTGCGCGTGCATGTGCGTGCGTGCGTGTTTGTGCATGTGAATAGTGTGGTGGATTCACCTGCAGTGTGACATGAAGTCAAGATCCTATCTGAGGCCGTAATCATGGGTCCCAAACATGGCGAATGACCATTTGAGCAACACAATTTCGTGAAGTTTAATAAAACTGTTGTTGCGTGCCCCGAAGTCTGCATTGGGAGATATTTAATAGTAGATCTGAGGCTGAATTTGGGTGATTGCTTTCCTCCCTTACAAATCATGCAACACAGAACAGCCCCATTGAATCTGTAGATAGATTTTCTTCAGATGAATGATATAGAAAAACAACGCGTGGTGTTGCATGCTTTAACGCAAATACCACCTCAAGCATGATACATCTCAAATGATTTAGAAGGAAAATTAAGGCAAGAAACGCAACACACGACGTCGTCGTCAGCATTCGAGCCTATGCTGTGGAACCCCAATGGATTTCGAATCCTTCGCCTTAACCACACCACCACGACTACCTCGATGGCTGCAACTGTGCAGCCCTCTCTTTCTCTAGTTACATATGTAAATCTTTGTTGGTTCTTTTGTGAAAAGCTCTCCAGTTGCTGAGCACAATTACGTCAAAATGCATCGACATCATCTTCCAGACATAAGATGGAAGGATCCCGTCAATTCGATTCCGCCCATGAGCAAAACATCCGAGGATTATCATATGAAAGTGAAAATGTGTACAGCTCAAGTGGATGCCTCTTAATGACAGTACATTCATTCATCGAATGTGCCACTATTAGCCTACTTGAATGTTTGTGTTTTTTTTTTGGTTGCTTTAATATTGAATGATTCACAAAGAATGCCCGTCAGTGAGTGCAAGAACAATAAAACGGAACGGGGTTGTAAAGAGGGAACAGGTAAAGAGGGAGGAGAAACGTACTGTATACTGATAATTAAAAACAATTGTACAGGTGACTAATAATGAAAATAATAGAAAAAAACGTATCTAAAATAGGTGTAATGCCAACTCGACTATTGTACCCAAGTCAAGCCATCATATTCTGGACGGATGGTTCGGTTTCATGGTGATTGCAGTAACAGTTTTCTGAAAGGTATGCTGACAGAACACACCCTCATTTGACTAACTAGTACAGTTCATCAGTGCTCTTTGTTATAGTTTGAGCAACATAATTTCGGCAAATTTAATCAAACAGTTTTGAAATTCATTTTCTCTCCGCACTTGCTGCGAAGCTTGTTTGTGAATCCATTATTTTCCACTGATGTTTTCTTTTTTTAAAAAATCGTTTTCTGTTTAATGCTTTGGTAATATTTTGCTCTTGACTGAAGCTGGAGAATGCCTGACAATACTTTCCAAAATGCACACACCATTAATCAAGGCCACCACCTTTAATTGGCTCGCTTTAAAACAGAAGGGAAAATATAATACAACCAATACATTTTGCAGAACTAGGGTTCCAAGGAAGAAAGATGAGATCAAACTAAAAGCATTGTGCTAGTAAATTTAAAGCCGATAAAACTTTTGTAAACTGACAGTCCACATCTCAATGTTGATGGAAATTGCTATGAAGTTAGTTGAAGCATTGCTTATTATCACTCAACATTCTATATATTCTAGAATGATTCCTCAAATACACAGAAGGTGACAAATTTCACAAAACTATTTGGGAAGGTAGCAGGTGAGAAATTATGGAACAATTCACCTTCTGGCCTTGCAAGAGGAAGTGACAAAATTTAGAATCTTCAACAAACAATGCGATAAATAGGTATCTCAATGGTAATACTGTTTGAAGACTGTGCTGGACATATTTTGACGGCATTACCAGCAAACTAAATTAAGGAAAGCTGATGGATGTTGTATTCATAAATTTTCATGAGACGTTTAATAAAATGGGACAACGGAAGCAGGTTAGAAAGGTTTGAATGCATGAAATTCGAATTGATATGGATTAATAATTGGCTAGAATTCTAAAGAAGATGGGAACAAGAATAAATGAGTGACTTGCACATTGGCGTGGTATGCCTTCTGGTGTACTGTGAGGATCAGTGTTTGGGCACGAACTGTTCACTCTATAACAACGATTTGCAGGTGATAGTCAAGTCCAATGTTTGGACGTTTGTTGAAAGTAGCCCGAGGTGTATTAGAACGATCGTCATGAATAAACTAGTAGATGACATTTGGGCTATAATGTGGAGAGGTACGGGGCCATTCACTTCAGTAAATTAGCAAGCATGCAGAGTATTTCTCAAAAATTAAGTGATTGGAATATGTGGATATACAAATTTACGTAGGAAGGCCACGAGTTAGACTAACACAATTCGAGGCTGCATTTAAATGTTGATTTGAAGACAGGAGTATAATAGTCTTACTTTGGTTGCTTAGGAGCTTGTTTAGACTGCTGTTGATGTGTTCTCATCGCAGGAAATATATTGAGTTGGAGGGAGTGTAACGTATGTTCACCAGATTGTCGACAAAGTTTCGAGGAATGAGAACAATCTCAACGAAATGCATCAAACAGAAAACATGAATAAGCAGATTAGGTTTAGGTGAGACATTTCACCAATTGAGATGACTTGAACTCGGGTTATGATACAAAAACAGATCCAAATTGAGTCAGAGCTGAGGAGAACTGACTTTTACACAGAGGGTTGTGGCCGTTTGGCATTGTTTAACACAGAGAGATGCAGAAGTTTTATGTTTGACTTTAGTTACATACATATTTGTGCTATGTTGTGTACTAAAGAATCTACAGGTTAATGGAGGTGATTTGACAAATAACATTGAAGTGTTCCAAGTCATGATTGCAACAGATGGTGGAATAACCAGTTGAGCTCAAAGGCTGAGTTGGGTCCCAATATGAATAAGTATGCTCTTCACGGCTATGTACATGTGTGATTTTCAAAATACAGACATATTTTCTCCATTTAATGCAACAGCCTGGACTCGTTGGACACTCAGAGAGGGAAGTCAACACTCAGTCAACTTCCAATTCGACCTTTAGCCAATTCTTATTCATTGCTTTATCCAAATCTATTTCATTCCAAGGTAGTGATGCTGGACACTTCTCTCTATACAGGCGGTGAGCTAGCAACTTCTACGTGGAAACATCATTTTGTTGTAATCAGTAAAGAGCTGTGGCTTTCATAAACTAGTCAAAATCTCAAATAAGTGCAGGCGTTAGTTTATGTCATCTCTTCTCTGCAACACGGTCTACAAAATGTAGTGATGAGTCAACGTTTACTACTTTGTCACATATCACTTTAGTGAAGAAAACCTATGATTCTATATCAGTCTAGTCGTAGTGTGTCTATTCTTGATGTTTCAAAACTGAAACCTACTTCTTTTTCCAGATATTTTCTCCCCTTCACCATTACTGACCTATCAAAAATTCCCTCTTTGCGTATAATCGTAACTTCACTTCCCATCATTTAATTAACACATTAAATGAGTAACCTATTTAAAATCATTCTTCTGCATTCAGTTTTCCGAAGTGCTTGTGTCCCCCCTCCATTGTCTGTACATCAATGCTTTGGAGCCAATTCAATTAGGTAGGTGCGAATATGAGATGCTGAAGTTTAACTCTGGTTTTATGGAAAAGCGTAGAGCCCCCTTCTATGCAGCAAGCGGTGAAAACCGTGAAGTCCTCGTGTGATTGATGGCGACCTGGAAAGATTATATATTGAAATGATGTCATTAAAACAGTATCTGCTGGCAACATTTCGAAAAGTAGTGAAAGTTTGAAGTTTGCTTGGGGAAAGAGGTTGTCTATTTTTAAAATTCTGATCCTGTATCTTAGTTAACTGTTTATTTAGATGGATTCAATCAAAAAAGTGGAACCATATTTAGGAACTGGAAAACGGTTTTTGCGGAATTCAATGACACATTTGGTGGAAGACACCTGTAATTCAGAAGACAATGTTTGGCACTGAATGATAAGGCAGTCTTTATATTTCAAAAATGTAAAGATAATGCTTCAGTCAATCTTCAGGTCCGTTGTGCTGCATTGATAAAGAGTTATTAAATGAAAACCACCAGCTTATGCAGGTGGATGTGAATTATTTAAAAAAAAACATACTTCTCAAAAGAAGAAAAACATTTACCTTTGCTGACCTGTTAAGTCATAAGGATTCCCCTTTTTGCCCTGCGGATATTGGAACTTTCTTATCTGATAATAACCACAACGTTTTTTACAGAAGCTTGTGAGTGCATCTCATACTGGACGGGTCAGTACTTTTGGACATATTATGACTTGCTTTACAGGTTTGTAGGGAATGGGAAGGATTCACTTGTATGCCTTAGGGATTCAGCTTTAGAAACGTGACAAATTCATTTGAGGAAAATACTAATGAATCAGGATTTCATTTAATTCTATATTGGCTCAATACACACTACCTGCTTCACTGCATCCAATTTGCCTGAAGACTTGCTTTGAAATTTTCAAATGCTGCGCTATGTTGAACATCAACAAATGAAGTATGTTTCTCTCACTGACATAAAATAACGGTCTGGATATTCAAGGTTACACATAACACAAACCTCTTTTCAATATGTTCAGTTCTGACTGATAACGTATTTGTCAGTGGCCAGTATCAAAGAATGAAGCTGGACTAAGTTGATGAAAATCCTCATTTCATGGGTATAGGTTTGCTCGCTGACCTGGAGGTTTGATGTCCAGACGTTTCATTACATGGTTGGGTCACATAATCAGTGGCGACCTCCAAGTGAAGCGAAGCTGTTGTCTCCTGCTTTCTATTTATATCTTTCTCCTGGATGGGGTTCCTGGGGTTTGTGATGATGTCATTTCCTGTTCGGTTTCTGAGGGGTTGATAGGTGGCATCTCGATCTAAGTGCTTGTTTATGGCGTTGTGTTTGAAGTTCCAGGCCTCTTGGAATTCTCTGGCATGTCTTTGCTTAGCCTGTCCCAGGATAGATGCGTTGTCCCATTCGAAATGGTGGTTTATTTCATCCATGTGTCGGGCTATGAGGGAGAGGGGGTCGTGTCATTTTGTGGCTAGCTGGTGTTCATGTATCCTGGTGGCTAACTTTCTTCCTGTCCCATTCGAAATGGTGGTTTATTTCATCCATGTGTCGGGCTATGAGGTTAGAGGGGGTCGTGTCATTTTGTGGCTAGCTGGTGTTCATGTATCCTGGTGGCTAACTTTCTTCCTGTTTGTCCTACGTAGTGTTTGTGGCAGTCCTTGAATGGAATTTTTTAGATGGCGTTGGTTTTGCCCATGGATTGTACTGGGTCTTTTAAGTTTGTTAGTTTATGTTTGAGAGTGTTGGTGGGTTTGTGTGCTACTACGACTCCGAGGGGTCTCAGTAGTCTGGCTGTCAATTCTGAAACTTCTTTTGTATTTGGTAAGATGGCTCGGGTTTCTGGTTGTGTTTGGTCTGCTTATCGTGGTTTGTTCTTGAGGAATCTGCGCACTGTGTTTTTTGAGTATCCGATCTTCTTGAATACGTCATATAGGTGGTTCTCCTCTGTTTTTCGAAGTTCGTCTGTGCTGCAGTGTGTGGTGGCTCGTTGGAATAGTGTTCTGATACAGCTTTGTGTGTGTTGGGATGGTTGCTGGTGTAGTTGAGTATTTGGTCAGTGTTTGTCGGTTTTCTGTACACTCAGGTTTGTAATTCTCCCTTGTCCTTTCTTTCTACTGTGACGTCCAGAAATGCGAGTTTGTTGTCAGTTTCTTCCTCCTTGGTGAACATTATGCCTGTGAGGGTGTTGTTGATGATGTTAAATGTCTCCAGGATACATGAACACCAGCTAGCCACAAAAAGAAACGATACCCTCTCCCTCATAGCCCTACACACGGATGAAAAAAAAAACACCATTTCGACTGGGACAACACATCTACCCTGGGACAGGCGAAGCAAAGACATGCCAGAGAATTCCGAGAGGACTGGCACTCCAAGCACAATGCCATGAACAAGCACTTAGATCGAGATGCCATCTATCAA
>NC_057746.1:13008844-13030511 GCF_004010195.1 Chiloscyllium plagiosum | reverse complement strand
AGTTTATCCACTTTTAAATCTTGCAAAACCTCCATTATCTCATTTCTTTAAAAAGAAAGAACAATCTTTCAAAGAACTTCACATTCATCATCTCCAATTTTTTATTTGCAACCTCCTTGCTCCAGTAATGATGTGTGTTAAGTAATCATTTGTCACTTTCACCAAAGTTATTTGGGTCCCCACACAAGTTGCAATCTTCATCCCAATAAGACATATTATTTCCCTGGTACTTAGCGTCCACTTGATATAATTCTCCCAAATGCATTTCCACATACTTTGATACTGTGTTATCCTACCTGTTCCAGGAATTCCTCACATACATTCAGGACACCACCAACGTTCTCTGCCTCCTCCAAGACTTTGGTTTACCTGGATCCCAGTGTCTCATCTTCACCATGGCTTTTCAGTCACGAATCACTTCTCTCTGCCAAGACAAAGCCCTCAAAGCTCTCCATTGCTTCCTCTCACCGCTTCCCTACCAGTACCTCTCATCTGATTCTCTCATTCATTTGGCTGAACTGGCCCTCACCCTCAATACTTTCTCCTTTGAAGCCTCTCACTTCCTCCAGATGAAATGTATAGCCATGGGCAACCACCTGGGACACAGCCATGTCTGTCTCTTTCTCAGTTAAGTCGAACAGTACATATTCCACAGCTACACCGGCACCATACCCGATCTTTTTATCTGCTACACTGATGATTATATTAGCGCTGCCTCATGTTCACACGAGGGGATTGAACAGTTCATCAACTTCACCAACCCATTCCGCCCCGACCTTGAGTTCATCAGGACCATCCCAGTTACCTCCCTCCTCTTTCTGGACCTCTGAATCTCCATCAATTGTGACCGACTCAATGCGGACATCTCTGACAAACGCACAGATTCCCACAGCTACCTGGATTGCTCCTCCTCCCACCCTGCCTCCTGTAAAAGTACTATCCTTAATCCCAATTCCTCCACCTCAGCCGCATCTGCTCCAGGAGAACCAGTTCCCCAACAGAGCACACCAGATGACCTAATTCTTCAAAGGCCACAATTCTCGCACCCACGTGGTCAATAAAGTGCATCTCATCCAATTCCGGCACATCAATCCTCCGACCACACCAAGGACTGAACCCACCAACCTCCATACGCTTCGCACCATCCTCCATCATTTCCAAAACCGACAAACGGACCCCACTACCTGTGATAAATTTCCCTCCCCACCTCTATCCATTTTCTCTAAGGACCATTCAATCTGCGACTCTCTTGGCAGGTCCACTCCCCCGCTCCTGGCTCTTTTCCCTGCCACTGCAGGAATCACAAATCCTTCTCCCACACCACCCCACTCAAATCGGTCCAAGGCCCCAAAGGAGACTGCCACATCCATCACAGTTTTACCTGCATTTCCACACATCTCACTGACTGTATCCACTGCTCAAAATACGGTCACCTCCACATGGGGGAGACAGGACGCCTACTGCAGAATGCTTCAGAAACCATCACTGGGACACCAGCACCAACCAACTCCAACTACTCGTGGGCGAGCACAACAACTTGTCCACCCACTCTGCCAAGGACATACAACTTATGGGCCTCCTCCATTCTACACCCTAAATAAATAACGTCTGGACGAAGAATGCCTCATTTTCCGCCTTGGGACTCTCCAGCAACTCAGCCTAAATGTGGACTTCACCAGTTCCCTCATTTCGCCGACCCCCCCTACCTAAACCCAGTTCCAACCTTCCAACACCGCACTGCCCTCATAACCTGTCCTACCTGTCCATCTTCTTTCTCACGTGCCCACTCCACCCTCCTCCCTGACCTATCACATTTACCCCCACCCCGTCTACCTATCGCACTCTCAGCTACCCTCCTCCGAGCCCCACCCCTCTCATTTATCTCTCCACCTCCTCGGATCACAAGCCCCATTCCTGATAAAATGCTCCTACCCAAAGCTTTGATTCTCCTTCTCCTTGGATGCTGTCTGATCTGCTGTGCTTTTCCAGCACCATACTCTCAACTCTGATGTCGAGCATCTCAGTCCTCACTTTCTCATAATTCGCCTTAGCTTGACAGCCAACATTTTATCATGGCCCATCCGAGTTCACCAAATTGTTGTCTCGTGCTCCCCCAAACATCCTAAGTTTTTGTCCGTCTTTCATTGGTTTCCTTCCATCGAACCTATTGTACACCTCTCCTTTCCTTTTTTCAAAATGAATCACGATTATTCCACGGATGTCTGAGTTTGCTGCTTCTGTATTTCACCTGAAGGGAACAAATATGAGCCTTTATTCAAGTAGTTCATTTTGAACGCCCCATATTAGTATGATATACTTTTCAGTAGCTGTTCATTTTCACCAAATCTACCCTATCGAAAGAAAATCTGCTTGTCCCAATGTAAAAACTCTTTTTGCTGATCACTTTTTCTCTTTTTCGATGTCAAATTTAAACCATGAAGTGGTAACTGTCATTTGAATGATGCTCCATTTTCACCTCCAAAATTGGATCCAGAATTGCACAAGCCTGTTTGGACGACTTATGTCATCACGTTAAAACAAAGTTATGTACACATTACAAAGAATATTGTTATTTATTATTATTCCTACCAAATGCTGACATAATTAATCTATTTATATTTATTTACACGAGTTAGTGAATTGATTCCACATCTGTCCCATAATTGCTCACTGGCTAGGGACACTATTACAGTCCGAACTAATAACTGCTGCCCTTATATTCTGTGATCGATTCGCAAAACATCTATTGGCTTGAACAACATCCGAGGACTTTCACTGAAATTGGGAGATCTGTCTCACAGTCTGGTAAAATAACAGTCTAATGCTATCCCACTGAATAATCATGGTGAACAACATTCAAGGAACTTCAAAGTGTGACAAGGGCAGGGAATCTACTCAGAGTGAGGCAGTTCGATGTTCACCAATAATTATGGCCCAACAAAAGGTACAATCAAGCTGCTCGGTCCCAAATTACATACTTGCTGAAGTAAAACTGTGGAAGGTGATGAGAGAACCAAAAAGTGTAACAATAAAGTATGCTTGGCCAGAAACTCATAAATCTACCTGCTACAGGTATATTTGGGCATGAAAGTATCGGCAAAAGTGACCACGACACAATCACTGTGGAGACAATACATTGGGATCCTATGCTTGTCTGCAAGTGGACATGTGATATTTTTTGTGAAATTTGATGAAAACCTCTGCCTCTGCCACCCTGACAGGCAAGGAGTTCCAGATTCCCATCACTCTCTGAGGAAAAATTATGTTGCTTGCATCTCCTATCAAGTTCTGCCCCAGATTTTAAGTCTGTACTCCTTGGGGCTCGAGCCCTCAATACACGTGGAACGTCTCTTTTTGTCTGCCCTATCTAACCCCTTACTATTTTATGCATCTTAAGCATGTCCCGTGCTCTACAGAAGATAACTCTCGTTTATCCAATCTCCCTTTATCACTGAAACTCTCTAGCCCAGTCCATGACCTGATCCATCACCCCTGCAACATTTCCATTTCTATCATTTACCTCATGGAATGTGTGTTCCAGAACTGCACGCAATATTCTAGCTTCGTCCTCAATAATGTTTCTTACAGATCCAGCAAAACTTCCTGCTCGTAAACTCTGTGCCTCCAAGTTTACTCCTGACTCAACCAACTCTTTCAACTTTCTTAGCTAACTCTCCTCCATCAAACTCCACCTTTAATGCATCAATACAAATTTTGTGCTACTTCAGCACAATTTTGTATTTTTATTTTTCTGGTTCTAACTCTTTCGTTAATTTTCCGAAATAATTCTCGACTGAATAGACTAGTCCCACTTGCCTTTATACGTTCCCCACCTCCCCCTCAGCTCACTATTCCCCAACCTTTGGCAAAATGTCCTTCCGGCAAGTATTACGCGGCCAGCTAATGTTCCATGCCTGGTAATGCCAAAACTCATCAATCACATGTCGTTTTTCATCGCCAATGTTGAACGCAACTCAACTCATTAACGGTTGTTGTTCGATAGTGTCAGCAGACCTTCGGTCGAAGTATTTTAATATTCACAATTCTTGACCAACAATAAAGGAGCATGAATTGCTGAAGCAGTAAAATTCTCGGGGATCTTACTTTGACTCAATCAATTTTCCGTCCATCCTAACTGCCTTCTAGACTTTGTATCTGAGCTCGGATCCTTGGAACAGTCCGTGCCATTTGCCCCTTCTGACTTTCCTGTGATTGGCTTTTTTTTTTGACTCTCATTAAGGCATCTGGAGCTTCAAGTTTTCTCCTCCGACAAACAGGGCATTTTGCGACGTCTCAGCCTTATTGCACACACGAAAGTACCTGCTGCGAAGATGAATGTAGACCACCTTTACCCAATTGTCCCTGACCATGTCCATTTGTTTTAACTCCTTCCTTCCTTCGCCGTCTAAATTATTATTGGGATTCCATGAAAAAATTGCATGCCAAAATCAAGCAGCAGAACATTTCGTGTTTTTACTTGTTTGTACTATATTAATAAAATGAATCACGAGCATTCTGCCGTTAATATAGTGGCTTGTATTCCTGTCTATCGCGCGGGGTACCGGGGTTCAATTCCGCGACGAGGAGGTTGCCACTTTGGTTTACGTTCTCATGAAATATTTTTTTTAAATGCTACGAGAAGAAATTATACTGTTAAAAATAAATGTGCCATCCAAGCTTGTCGGAGATATAGAACGAACAGAGCGCAATTAAAATGTGCCTTCGTTATACCAGAACTCATGGCTGCTCACTGACGGCTTCGGACCAGGATAATAGTGTTGTCAACGATTAACTTTCATTCGAATTCCACTCTGTCTCGGTGCAAAGCAGTCAATCAGACAACCACCACGCTTTTGCTTCCCTCATGTTTATCGCACACAGATTAATGTCACCAGTTGTTCAATCATGTGATCATTAAAGTTTTCAATTGACCATCAGAAAACTTAGTCTTCCCTCACCTCTGATCCGTGGCGAGGTTGAAAGCCAATTCCTTCACCTCCAACTTCATTTTCATTCAATCTCCTCCCTCTTTCCCTCCTCCTTCCCTTCTCCTGCTGCTGTTTCACTCACCGACGGGCGTTCTTTGTAATTCATTAAATGTTAAAGGAAGCAAGATACAAATATTCAAGAAGACTGCTTGAAAGAAGACTAACATTGGCAACTTAGATAAATGAATGTTCTCTCATTCAATGACGTACATTTTCACTTTCGGATGACTCCCCTCGGAAGTTTTGCTCATGGGCGGAATCGAATTAATGGGATCCTTCCATCTGGAAGGTGATACCGATGCAGCTTGATATAATTGTTGCTCAGCGGCAGGAGAACACTTCAAAAAAAGAACCAAAAGAGATTTACGTGCATAACTAGAGAAAGACACGGCGGAAGGTCATTGGGTTCATGTGGTCATGGCTGAGTGGTGAAGGCGACGGAAGAGAAATCAATCAGAGTTTACCCGCGCGGGTTTGAAGCCTGTCGATATTTTCGATTGTGAGTGATTTGGGATGTATCATGCCTAAGGTGCCATTTTGCTCCAACGAATACAGCACCATAAGTTTATTTCCTCTTTTGTATTCGCCTGAAGAAAAATTGGCTACATATTCAATAGGCATTTTCTGTGTTGTATGATTCTGGCAGGAAAACAATCACCCAAATTCTCCCTCCGATATACGAGTAAACACTGCCCACGGCAAATTTCGGCACATGCAACAACAGGTGACCACACCAAACTATTCATAAGCATGCACACACACACACGCAGACAGTCATACACATGGACACACACACACTCTCTCACACACGCAGAGACCCTTTATCAAACACACACGGTCTATCTCATACTCTCTCACGAGGATATTCTGTAATCCCTGACCCTCACGTACACACTAACTCAGGAACACACATGCACACACTGAAAACCGGAGCACACCCAAACACATCTCCCTCTCTGACTCAAACAACCACGCAATCTCGCTCACACACGCTCTCTCACACACACACGCACATCCCCGCGCACACACACACACATCACCATTTGGGGTGGATTTGTATACGCAGATACATTTTATTTTGTTCAAAAAGCACACGATTTGGAGACAGAAAAGGTGGCCTTTAAAAAATCTTCTTTGGAAATATAACCAGTTCAACTTCTGGTTCAGATACAAACAAACTTACCTGAAACGTCGAATCTCCTGCTCTTTGGACGCTGCCTGATCTCCTAGGCTTTGCCAGCACCACACTCTCGACTCTAAACTCCAGAATCTGCAGTCCTCAGTTACGCCACACACGAAATGTGACGCCATAGCTAAAATGCATTGTCTTGCCTGAGATGTCACCCTAAATTTGGGTGGAGAGATCTTGGGACAGTGACTTAAAATACATTCTGGGATTTACATATTACTTAACCGAAACCTGCATCTCCATTGTAACGGATTACAAACTTAATAGCCTCTTCGATTTGGTTGGTACATTCGCTTAAGTGGTTTGACCCTTTTATCTTTTACTTTTAAATTCTGTGCTGGATGCATCCTCTCTCACTAACTGCCTGCGGGGGGAACAGGGGCTCCGAAAGCTTGCAGTTTCAAATAAACCTGTTGGAATCAAATTGGCATCGCCTCGTGCATCCAACAACAATAACTTGAATTTATCATTAATCTGGATACTGCAACACACCGGAATTGGATTACATCAAGTTCCAAACATATAAATATTTATGGTTAATCGTTTTGTAAACGGATTAGAAGTACTCTAAATACATGTGTGCATCTGAATTGAGTATCAATTGAAAGGATTGTCAAAAATAAATAAGTAACAAAATTGTTTTGAATGAAATGTGATGCAGCCGATCCGAAAGCAATAATTGGAAACATATGCAAAAGCGTCCTATGGAAGTGGAATCATAAGATGAATTTGTAGCCATTCCACAGAAATAAATTATACTCAGAAATATGCAATATGCATTTATTTTTACCAATTGTTAGCATATGAGACAACATTCCCTGGTGGTTTAGTGGTTAGGATTCGGTGCTTTCACCGCTCCGGACCAAGTTGGATTCCCGGCAGGGCGACGGGTGCTTTGATTATTGATGCGTAGGTATTATTGTATCAAAATATTAAGAGAAAACAAACATTTGTCAATTTAAAATCAACGTTTTCACTGCTGCCTGACAATACAAATCTATCCTTTTCATTGCAGGTTAGAGCAAATTACATATAATAGTGTGTAAGAGGATGAATGCTCGATTATCTATTCACTTACTTCGATTGACATTTCACAGATCCATAAGCGAAATCAAAATAAAACAAAAGGATAGGGAAAGAAAAGACACAGAAATGCAAAGTTAAAAAGCATCCAGGAACGTCTGGATTTCATTCCAAGAATCTTCGGTAGCATTCAGCTCTATGTAATCTCAGGGACTTATGTTCCAGTTCTCTGATGGGCATGCAGGGACGAGCACAGTGGACAAGGTTTTACAGGGAAGAACACATTGAACATTGACACAGAGGTAACAGAAAACCTGGAGAGAGATCAGGAGGGATGAACACACGTGACACATATGAGTTGATAAAGTATGGAGCTGGAATAAGTACAGCAGGTCAGGCAGCATCCTGCTGTATATTTTCCAGAGGTGCACTTTGTCGACTCTTGACTCTGCAGCACATGAGGTCCTCAATCTTTTCACGAACACAGCTGAATAAGGCGAAATGGCAATCCTCTGAACGTGCAGCACTCCACTCGCTCCACTACAAAACCTGGTTCACCATCAAACCAGGTGACTGGTGGTAGTCTGGAGGAAAGACCTTCAAATCGAAGAGGCCAAATGGCAACTCTCCAACACCATACCATACCTCCCACTTCCCCCTGTACCACCGCAACCCATTATGGAAAAATCCAAGACACCATCCGAGCCCTCACTGCCTCTGAAGGTCTCCCTTGTACTGCCTGCAAATGTATAGCCCCACCCCATCGCCCCAGTCACTCCCTGGCATTTCCACCTGCTCCCCAGAATCCACAAGCCTAACTAAACTGGCAGGCCAATTATCTCGCATGCTACTGCCCCACCGAACTCATCTTGTCCTACTGTGAATCCATCCTCTTACCCCAAGTTCAGGCATTTCCCACTGATATCCGTGACACCATCCACACCCTTCATAGCTACAACAAATTCCAGTTTCCCGGTCCACAGCGCTTTCTCTTTATAATGTAAGTGCAGTTATTATGCACGTCTATACACCACAAGAAAGTCCACCATGCCCTCTGCTTCTTCCAATCCAATAGACCCAGCCTGTCCCCCTCCACCAACACCCTCCTCCACCTCACTAAACTCGTCCTCACCCTTAATAATATTTCCATCAACTGCTCCCATTTCCTACAAATCAAGGATGTGTCCATGGGAACTCGGATAGATCCCAGCTATGCCTGCATCTTTGTTGGCCATATCGAACAGTCCCTCAAATCTTTCACCATTACATCAAGCAATGCACCAGGGCAGTGTCCTACGCGCAGCCTGAACGAGAGCAGATTATCGACCTCGCCCACAACTTTCACCCCACTCTCAAATTCAGTTGGTCCACCTCAGCCGCCTCCCTCCACTTCCTTTAATTCATCATGACCATCTCTGGCAACAGCCTGAAGATGGGCATCTACTACAAACCTACAGACTCCCATAACTAACTGGACTGCACCTCCTTCCACCCAGCAACCTGCAAAATCACTATTTGCCCAATTACCCCCACTCTGCCACGTCTGCTTGAATGAGGAGACATTCCACTCGCGAGCATCCTCGATGAGCAGCTATTTTGAGCAATTGCTTTCCTCCCTCCATCTTCCAGAAAGCCCTCTGCCACACCACATCCATTTCCTGTTCCACCACTCTAAAATCTGCCTCACAGCACAGTAAGGACAGAGTCCCCCTTGCTTCCACCTACTATCCCACCAGAGTCCGCATCTAACACATTATCATCAAACACTTGGGACAACTCCAAGGCACCACCACAAAGAACATCTTGCCCTCCCCAACCCACTCTGCCTTCCACAAGCTCTGTTCCCTTTCATTGTTCTTGGTTCATGCCACACGCGTCACTGAACCCCAAGTATCTTACCTTGCACCCAGAAAATTTGCAAAACCTCCGAGCACACCACCCACCTCACCTCCACCCAGGGCCCCAAACAGTCCTTTCAGGTAAGACAGATGTTCACCAGCCTCTCTTCCAACCAAGCTTATTGCATCAGGTACTCCCAATGTGGTCTTCTCTACATCAGAGAAACCGATTATAAACTGTGGCAATGACTCACCGAGTATCACAGCCAGGTCCGTAGGGGCCAGCTGGACATATCAGTCACCACCCAATTCAATTCCCCCAACTACTCCCTTTCCATCATGACTATCCTTGGCCTATTCCATTGCCAAATCAAACCAAAACACCTATTGGAGGAACAAAACATATCTTCCGCCTGGGCACAGTACAGCCCTGAAGACTCAACATTGCATTCTCCAACTTCAAATAACCTCCCTCCCCATCATCCAACTCCCTTCTCAGCCTCTGCGCCTCACTGTCACTGCTCCCTGCCGCCAACTGGATCCATTCCTCCCATTGACCAAACAGGTCATCCCCTCCACCTGTCTTCACTTATCCCCATTTCAGCACCATGGCCCTGCATCCCCCTTTATCTACAACTCTCCCCACATTCACCACATCAGTTCTCTCAAGATATTGTCAACTGCACATTTTTTTCTTGATTTTAGTGGAGATCACCACTGTTTTTCAAGGGCAGCCTGGGCTCTGGGCCTGGGGCTGTCTGAGGCCAACAGACAAACCCTGAATGTGGCTACTCCACGGAATCCAGGAGACGCTCATGGTGACTCCGCCGACTAACATTCCCCGTTTTGTTTTCAATTAATACTTGATTTGTCACTTGTCTGGACTCCCCACACCGTGGAATTTGTAGGATCACAGAACTACACAACGCGGGAACAGACTCATCCATGCCAATCATTTGCCAGCACTCAGATCATACCACCTATTCATATTCATAAGATTAATTACAGTGTGGAAACAGGCCCTTTGGCACAACAAGTTCACACTGACCCTCCGAAGAGCAACCCACCCAGACCCATTTCCTTGCATTTACCCTGTCACCTAACACAACGGGCAATTTGGCATGGCCAATTCACCTATCGTGCACATTTTTGGACTGTGGGAGGAAACCAGAGCACCTGGAGGAAACACACGCAGACACGGCTAGAGAGATCAATCTCCACACAGGCAGTTGCCCGAGGCGGGATTTGAACACAGGTCTCTGGCGCTATGAGTCAGCAGTGCTCAATACTGTGCCACCATGCCGCCCGGTGCGCCAGCTTCCACAATTTCCTCTGGAAACATTCCTTACATGCACCATCCTCGGTTTGAAAACATTGCCTCTTGAGTCCCTTTCAAAATTTTCCAGTCTCACCCAATCCCAATGCCCGCTAATTCTGGACTCCCACACCCCTGGGAAAAGACTTTGTGTATTTACCCTATCCATGCCCCTCGTGATTTTATATTCCTCTGTATGTCATGCCTCAACCTCAGATGCTCTAGGGTAAACAGCCCCAGCTTATTCAGCCTCTTCCTATCGCTCAAAGCTTCCAGCTGTGACAAAATTCTCCGAAAACGTTTCTGAACAAGTTCCAATTTCAGAACATCCCTTCGATGGGAAGTAGTCAGAACTGCACACGATATTCTAAAAAAGAGCCTAACCAATCGTGTGATGACCTCCCTGAAGTGCAAAAAGTAGTCAAAACATCTCCAAACTTACTAACTGGGATGGTATGGTTGGTCAGGGTGCGTGGGGATTGGGAACACCTGCAGTTGCTCCATGAGGCAATTAAACCATGAGCATTCTCTATCCTCTAATATTGGCAAAATGCCGTGATTTCTCTGAATCTGAAACAGAATGCTGGAGAGATGTATGGCAGCATTTGGAGAAAGAGAAAATATTTTGAGTCCAATAACAACTCTTCACAACTGATTTCAATCACACCAGACTCAAGCAGTTCAAATGTTTCTCAAGCATTTTCTGCATTTGCACCTGTCTATATCCTGTTGAGATGAAATGTGCTTGCCTCTTTAAGAACTTGCATCTTAAACTATTGCACATAATTAAATCCCTGGACACGATCTCATGTTCATATTCCCATAACTTGCTGTCACATCTGCATTCTACAGAGTACAGATCCACTCCATTGAAACACCCTTCAGTCCAAACAGTCATGCCGAATGTCATCCCAAACTGAACTAGTCCCACCTGTTTGCTCCGAGAACATTTCCTTCCAAATCATTCCTATTTCGATATCTATCCACATGTTATTTAATCATTATTTGCAACCATCCACCACTTCCTCAGAAAGTTCATTCCACATATTTTCTGCACAAAAATAATTCCCTCTTGTATCATTTTTAATTCTCTTACCTCGCTCCTAAAAAAGGTGTCACCTATCCTTCAGGACAGCCAACCATCATTCCCTTTATCTACACCTCTCAATATTTTATAAACTCCTGTCAGGTCGCCTCTCAATCTCCTACACTTAAGTGAAAAATGTCCAAGCCTTCCCAGCCTTGCTGTATTAGAGTTGAAGTGTGGTGTTGGAAAAGCACAGCCGGTCAGGCACTATACCAGAAGCAGGAGAATTGACGTTACGAGCATGAGCCTGTCTTGAGAAATTCCTGATATAGAGCTTATGCTGGAAACCTCGATTCTCCTGCTCCTTGACCACGCAAAGCCATTGCATAAGCTGCAGTCTGTTAACTGTGCTCTCATTCTCACCACCAAAATTGCCACTATATTGAATGTTCTAAAAGAATAAGCCATCAACTAACAACCCTTGCAAACCTCCACCTCACCTTTACCACTTTTTCGAACCTCCCTTCCCCAAAAAGTCACAATCAATCCTTTTCAATTACATTTCTATCCCTGTTGCAGTACCAAAATAGCTGCTGTCAAAATCAGCAGAGCCATTTAATTGATTCAGTTCCTTCATCTGTCTTCGGATTTTGAAATAATTCATCACACCATTCTCTTCCAGTACATCTCCACATCGTTCAGCTGCATGAGACTACCCTTGCAAAAGTGTTTCGTGGAAATAATAAGATCCCTTAAAGATCAATAAGGTCATCTGTGTGGGATGCCATATTAAACAGCGAAAACCCTGAATGAATAACTCTTGTCAGTATTTATCAGGGAGAAAGATATGGAAATTATGGAATTCTAGGGAATAAATAGTGAGCTAATGAAAAGAGTCTACATTGCAGAACAGGAGTTGCTGGAAGTCAGAAAATGCATCAAGGCGGATAAATTCTTGAACATCATCACGTGTATCTCAGGACAATGCGGGAAACGAACTAAGAAATTACTGGGCCCCTGCCAGAGACATTTGTATATTTAATATCCACAGGTGATCCACAGCAAGCAGGGTGGCTAATGTTGTGTAATTTTTTAAAGAAAGTTAGCAAGGAAAAACCATGGCACCACAGACTTGTGAACATAATGTCAGTGTTTGTACGTTATTATAGGGGATTCTTAGAGATGGCATTGACAAGCATTTGGAAAAGCAAGGACTATTTAGGAAAAGGCACCATAGCTTTGTATGTTCGAAATCATTTCTCAAACATTTGACTGATTCTTTTGAAGAGGTGACAAAATATCTCGATGAAGGCACAGCGATAGAATTTGTTTACATGGAGTTTACTGACATCTTTGACAAGATTCCAGATGGTAGACTGATTAATACGTTTAGATCACAAAGGATCCAGGGAGAGATAGCCAGTTAGATACAAACTTGATTTGATGGGAGGAGACAGAATGAAGATTGTTGTTTTGACTTGAGGACTGTGGCTAGCAGGGTGCCTCAATGATCAATGCTGTGTTTGTTGTTGTTCATCAATTATCCTATCGAGTTTGATGAGAATATAGGAGACATGATTAGTAAATTAGTGGATGACACCATAATTGGCAGTTCAGTGGACAAGGAAGAAGATAAACTCTGAGTACAACAGAATCTTGATTAACTGGAGAAGTGGGCAGAGGAATAGCAGATGAAGTTCAATGCACATTAATTTCTGACATTGCATTTTGTGAAGACATACCAGGACAGACTTGCAGTTAATGGTAGGGCCCTGAGGAGTGTTGTCAAATCAGTCTTAGGTGTGATTGGACGTAGTTTTTTTGAAGTGGTGATACAAGTAGAAAGGCTGGTGAAGGTGGCACTTGGCATCCATGCCTTCATCGGCAATGTCTTCAGTCCAGGAGTTGAGATGTCATGTTACAGCTGTAAAAGACATTGATGAGGCAACATTTGGAGTACTGTAGGAAGGATGTTATTAAATTGGACAGTTGCAAAAAAAAAAGATTGACAAGGATGTTATTGAGACTGGAAGTCTTGAATGATAAGCAGAGGCTGAATAGGCTGGGACGTTTTCCTGAAGAGCGTAGGAGGCCGACAGGTGATCATATCGAGTTATATACAATTGAAGAACATAGCTAAGGTGGATAGACAAGTTATGGGACACGATATGGGACTCAAACCTACAAGGCATACGTTTAATGTGAGTGGAAAGATTTAAAAGGGACCTAAGGGACAAATTTCCATGCAGATAGTAGTGTGTGTCGATCAAGGTGGCAGTGGAAGTGGTGGAGGCGGGTACAGTTACAAAAGTTAAAACACATTTCAGCAGCTACATGGATAGAATTGCTTTAGTGGGACGTCGGCCAAATACAATCAAATGGGACTAGTTCAGTTTCAGAAAGCTGGTCAGTTTAGACAACTTTGGTAGAAATACCTGTTTCCTTGCTGTATGACTCCATCTGCTGTAAAATCCCTCAACTGTTGTTTCCCATTATACACTCCATAAACCTAAGGTCATTTTGACTTACAAAATGCAAGAGGTTCCCATACTAAAGACAGGGAAAATTCTGTTCCACGGGGAATATTGGCACTGCCACTGAATTCTCTTATCAAGTGAACAGAAATTATGTGCTATGATTAAATGGAATCTTGAGCCACAGAGCCAATGTATAAAATTCAGTATGAATGCAAGAACTTGTGCACAGCTCATTATCACAGTAGAGTCCTGGATGTGTTTAATCAAAGTACTATTAGCAGAATCAACCCCGACTGTCAAATGTCACTACATTGTGTTAAGAGCTGGACTGAATGGGGAAATCATTTGCCATAGACAAAATAATTACACAATCTTCCACCAATTTCAAAAACAAAATCATGATTAAGGTTCAAATATTTTCATTTGTTAAATTTGGAATCTTAATTCTCAGAAAACTGAATAAAGTTTGCACAATTCAGGTATCTTCACAGATCTGTGGGTAACTCATATATGGAAAAGCTTTGCACACAATTGCTATTTTCCAGCATTATATCCAAAATTTTTGAAGGTTAGAAAAGTGAAGACAGAGTCACTTATTTGTTCTGCTAAAATACATAAACTCAGAAAGTACTCTATTACTGTATTTAACAAACAAATTGAGGGGCCTTGAGAGACGATGATGAAAAGTTCTTTGATTTTATGAGAGAGATTACCTTGCAGTTAAAAATCAAGAGGTGTCGCATTTCAAATAGAGGTTGAGAGAATTTCTTTTCTCCAAGAGTTCATAATATTTTTAAAATTTCTCCTCCAAAATATAATGGAGGTCCCAGAGAAAAGATCTTTTCCTTACATGAGTCCAAGATTACCAGCAGGATTTTAAAGTTTGAGTCGCAATCAGATCAGATAGGATCTTATTAAAAGGCTGCACAATTTCAGGACAAATGTCCTAAACCATATTTGTGCTCTTACATGTCATTAAAACAAGTGAATTATTCTATAAATACGAGATCACAGTCTCTTCACTAAAATCAAACATTACTTCCATTTTAATTTAATCTTTAAATTATAAAATTTAATCTATGATTCAAAAGTCGAAATCCATTACAAAAGCAGTGAGTAACAACGTTCCTCGGGTCAAACAATATGGAACAAAACTTCCCACATTCATGAATATTCTGGTGTGCAGAGAGCTTCCTGTCACTTAAACCTGGCCTTTGAATCTACATGCTCTGAGTTTCACCGTGCATGTATTATATTCTCACTGACTGAAGGCCTTTTAAAAACACAAACATGTTACATCCACTGTGTTACCTTTATCTACTTTTCCTGTTACTGTTCAAAGTATTAAGACTGGACATTTTCCATTTTGAAAATAGCACTGACAATTTTAAATAGTATTTTCTGTTTCTTTGAAGCCAATTCTCTATTTGAATATAGATTTCACACCACTATTATGTAGTTCCTTGTACGTAATTTTTTGGATTAGTTTTTGTTCCCTTTTTAATTATCAAAAATGCATTTATAAATCTCCTGTTGACTTGTTTCTCTGTTGAACAGTGCTTCTGAAAGGGATACTGAAGTTCTAAGAATGAAAGCAACCAATGATTCGGTATTCCAAACAGAGGTCCCAGTGTGAACAGAATCCAAAACAAGTACTGATTGAATTCATCTGATTCAGTCTTGTGCATGATTAACATTAGCAACAATAGAAGACTCAAACTCCTTCTATCTCACGTGAACGTGCTGGTCTTTCTGTAAATTAGAAGATCGATTCAATCGCTTCTCACACACAGTGCACATGAATGGCCTTTATCCAGTGTGAACCGGCTGATGTGTCAAAAACCATGTAAATCTCTTCTCACACACGGTGCAGGTAAAAGGCCGCTCGCCAGTGAGTACGCGCTGGTGTGTCAGCAGGTTGGATACTTGGGTAAATCTCTTCCCACACATAGAGCATGTATACAGCCTTTCTATTGTGTGAATTCTCTGGTGTGCAGTTAGATGAGGTGACTGTCTGATTCCCTTCCCACAATGAATGCAAGTGAATGGTCTCTCATCAGTGTGAACTCGCTGATGTGTCTGGAGGATCGAGAATTGACCGAATCCTTCCCCACATACAGAGCAGGTGAATGGCCTCTCCCCAGTGTGGCTGCATCGATTATTTTTCAGTTCAGATGGGTAATTGAAACCTTTACCACAAACAGAGCAGGTGAATGGCCATTCTCCAGTGTGGCAAAGTTAATGATTTTCCAGTTTGGATGGATAATTGAATCCTTTCCCATAGACCCGAAATTTCCAAGACTTCTCCATTGTGTATATGTCCTTGTATCTCTCTCACTTTGATAATCAATTGAATCTCGTTTACATACAAAACAATTGAATAATTATTCTGCATCGTAAGTGCTATTTTTGAGGCTGCATAAATTATAAAACGTTATTTCACAGTCATTCTACTGGAATAGACTCATTTGAGAGTGTGTGTGTGTTGGTGCTTCTCCGGTGACATTCATTCAGGAAATTATTTTCTCATAAACCGAACAGGCAAAAATTAACTCCTTCCACACCCAAAGGTAGATGGCAAGCGGGGTCTGATGAACTGAACGATGCTGTCAGATCTTGATATGATATTTGGTTTGAATTTCCCATCTGCAAATGCTCTTCTTACAATGCCCCTGTAAAAAGGATATCATAAAAGGTATCAGTGTTATAACAGAGTGAATTTGAATTGTACAATTCTAGTTTCCACAGAATATACTTGCTGAACCTGTTTACTTTCAGCTCTACATTCACTTCCCACTCACTCATTCTATTTGTCTGCATCCCAGCATGATATGGTAACTGCTCTTCCCAAGACCAAAAGAAATTATAGATTTGTTAACACAACCCAATTCATCTTGTAAACCATCTTCCTACCCATTGACTTCATCTATCCTTTCTGATACATTGGGAAAGCAGAAACATAATCAAGGCACCTCATTCTCTAGTCATTATCTGTTCTACCCTCTTCCATCAGGCAGCACATTTCGAATTTATATGAAATTTGTTTGCATTGAAAAAACAGCTTTTCCCCTGTCGTTACCAGACTTTTGAATTGACCTCTTTAGTGTTAGTGCTGATCTCTCTCTGCACCATCTCAGTAGCTGGAACATTGTATCCTGCATTCTGTTGCTATCCTCATGCAATTGAAAAGAATGGACTGGCTGTAAAGCAGGCGAGCCAACAATTTTAACTGTACTTCAATACATGTATCAATGATAAATCAAATCAAATCAAATCTGCCTCTTCTCGGTGTCAACATCCAAACCCATCACAGGATCCAAAACTTATTTCTCTTTTGGTTGACTATCCCTTTATTCCTCATGGTCTATGACTGGCTGTATTCATTTCTCCGCTTGCTGAATCCCCTGAATATTCTGAATCTGGCTATGTCAAGTTCTATGCACAACACTTTATCTTCAATATGAGACTCTGTTCCCAATCTATCTGTGTGATAATCAAAAATGTGCATTAAGAGGCTATTCCTCTTTCATCAGCTGACGCCTCAAACTTACAATATATCTGCTTGAAATTAGATATGTTAAGTAAATAAAAATATGTCACTGTCCAGTGTAAAACTGAGTAAGATAGACAGGAGAAAAATATCCTGCCTTCTCAAACGTAATTGAGAAGGCAGGATATTTTTTGCAAATACTCAATAAATTCTGTTCATTGAAAACCACGACTGTAAGGAAAAGCAGAGGAAGCCATTCAGACTGTTGCACCATTCAGTTTTTATCCTGGCCAATCAATGCCCATGTCCGCGCTTCCTGGGAGTATTTGCCTGGCGCCTGAATGAGCTCGAATCTTCCGAGGTGATTCCTAAGAGCACCGAATCAGAAATCTGGACCGATTTAACTTTCAAACTCGAATAATTTCACCGAGAGATATTGTGAGGAAGAATCAAAAACCGTTTGCTCATACACAGAAGACGGGGTATGGCCGTTTTCCGCTGTTTTGTTTTAATGTTGCAGGATAATGGTGCCCTCTGCGATTCCAGCCGCTGCATAATATAAATAGCAGGAGGGCAGCAATGCACAGGAGCAAAAAACCCTGCTTTTTCGAGGGAAGCAAGTCCCATAGATGAGTATGAACATTGGGCCTTCCGGATGTTGAGTCGGGTCGGTTTTTGGGGCGAGGGGATAGCAAGTGAGAGGTGCTGATTGCGGGTGTCGGGGCCCGAATCAGAGTGGCTTCACCTGGTCATTTGGTGTCTGTGGTTACCGTTCTCTTGGCGCTATCGCGCTTCCACCACAAACTCGCTGCCAGTCCCCGCTCACTTTTCTCCTGTCCACCTCATCTGGTTCGAGACAAAGGAGCATCCAGAATGCCTCGCTGCCCGTCCTGGTGAGCACGCACCCTTTCGGCACCATCAAATTCAAAGGTTTGCACAGAGTACTTTCTCAATTGCAGAGCTTTGTGGGTATTGAACTTGCGATTACTGGTTGGCTCTTCAAAAGCTTTGAATTTATTGTGATCAGCCACAAAAAGTGTTTCCCCACTCGCAGAAGTTGTTGCACATTTTCGATTTCGTAATTTTATAGTTATCTTTTTCTACAATTTAGCAAGTTCCCTCAGGCATCGTTGTTGCCCAGTGCAAGATTCAGGACGGTACTTCTGATGATTCACCTCCAGAGTCTTGAGTATAACTTATCCATCGTTTATTCAACCGTTTCATTTCTTGGCTGGCTGGATTGAAAACTTTCCTGAATACAGATAAATGCCTCTTCACACCAAGTTATAATGCGTAGATGTCAAATTATCCAAGTTTTGATCTTGTTTCGAACAATTGTAAGAAACAGATGCATTCTCTGTTTACAAAATTAGTCACCCAGTTAGTGATTCTTTACACATATCTTCGCCTGGGTCTGTTTGCCCTATTCCTTATTATTATCGGTCTGATACTTGTTCATTTATGAATCCTTTCACTAATGCTCCAATTCTAACACCTCTGTTGCAAACGAAGAAATTGGGAATTTTCTTGCTGTGAAAATAGAAATCTCAATTTAATATTTATAAGCAATATAGTTTTTCTCTCTCACTTTTAGCCCAATACAGGTATATATCGCGTGTCGGACAAAGAATGAGATTCTACTGAAGGACGCAAGACAATCTCAGTATAATGTGAAGAAATAGAAACTAAAAGGTAATCATTGTTGTTTGGAATAGATCAACAATGGGAATTACATATTCAGATGTATGTGACGTTTATGCAAAAGCATGCATGAAGAAAAGGGGAGTAAGTTAATATGTTTCGCGCAGAATGGAATAAATACGGTAGCAAGGAATAATCCTGGATTAGTGCACATTAAATCGATATGGATGAAGGAAAGGAATAAAAAGGTAAAGAAAACACCGACAGGAGCAATCTAACATTTCTGATTTCAAGAAATTCAAATTCCGCTGTGTGCCTTGGTGGTATTCAAACCAAGCTCAGAACATTATATCAATCTTTAAACTCATAGTCCAGAGAGTATAACACTCGGCCTCTTTCGAATTGGGACAAATGGGGTGTGAGGTGATTCACTTTGGTAAGAGTAACAAAAAAATGGGGTATTGGGCTAATGGTCGGATACTTGGTAGTGTGGATGAGCAGAGGGATCTTGGTGTCCATGTGCACAGATCTCTGAAAGTTGCCACCCAGGTAAGTCGTGCGGTGAAAAAGGCATATGGCGTACTGGTTTTTATTGGTAGAGGTATTGAGTTCCGGAGTCCTGAGGTCATGTTGCAGTTGTATAAGACTCTGGTGCGGCCGCATCTGGAGTATTGTGTGCCGTTTTGGTCGACATACTATAGGAAGGATCTGGAGGGACTGGAACGGGTGCAGAGGAGGTTTACTAGGATGTTGCCTGGTATTGTAGTAAGATCGTATGAGGAAAGGCTGAGGCACTTGGGGCTGTTTTCATTGGAGAAAAGAAGGTTTAGGGGTGACTTGATGGAGGTGTACAAGACGATTAGGGGTTGAGATAGGGTTGACCATGAGAACCTTTTCCACATATGGAGTCAGCCAGTACGAGGGGGCATAGCTTTAAATTAAGGGGTGCTAGGGAAAGGACAGATGTTATGGGTAGATTCTTTACTCAGCGAGTCATGAGTTCATGGAATGCCCTGCCAGTAGCAGTGGTGGACTCTCCCTCTTTATGGACATTTAAACGGGCATTGGATAGGCATATGGAGGATAGTGGGTTCGTGTCGGTTAGGTTGGCTTGCATCGGCGCAACATCGCGGGCCAAAGGGACTGTACTGCGCTGTATTCTTCTATGTTCTATGTTCTAAATGTTGCAACACGTCCAAGCAAGAATCAGTTTCTGGAAGTGTGGATGATGATTTGTAGATGAGGTTCCTTCGAAGGTAAGTGCATTTCTTTTTATCTCCCCCAGGTGTTTATCCAATTTCCATTTTAAGTTAATTGCAGCAGTTTGTACTGCAGTGCAGATGGAGAGGTACGTGCCATTTCCTTAAAACACTTCTTTAAGTTTTCCCCTTTGTCTCCACTTTGTGCCATCTGAGTTAATATTTCTTCGTTTGTCTTCAGGATTTGTTTATTGCTTTGAAAACACTATGGCATAAGTGACTCCTGTTGATGAGCTGGAGAAGGATAAACCCAGCAATTTGTAATCCCGTTATAAAGCTGAGCAAATTCTAAGGTTCATTAAAACTTTATGGCCTTTTAATAAATTTTGTATGTTCAGGCCTTGTTTAAATTTCAGTTTTGCTTTGTCGAAAATCAAACCCAGTATTAAGTGGTTAATGCCCAGTTTTCCTTTGGCAAATGATGAAAGAGCTTTTTCCTTACCTTTATAATCTGCGCGATGAAGGCGTTCTTCCTTTGCTTCCTTCCAGCTCATCAACAGGAGTCACTTATGCAATAGTGTTTTCAAAGCAATAAACAAAGCCTGAAGACAAATGAAGAAATATTAACTCAGATGGCACAAAGTGGAGACAAAGGGGAAAATTTAAAGAAGCGTTTTGAGGAAATGGCAGCTACCTCTCCATCTGCTCTGCAGCACAAACTGCTGCAATCAACTTAAAATGGAAATTGGATAAACACGTGGGGGAGACAAAAAGAAATGTAGTTACCTTCGAAGGAACCTCATCTACAAATCATCATCCACACTTCCAGAAACTGATTCTTGCTTGGACGTGTTGCAACATTTAGAACATAGAACATAGAAGAATACAGCGCAGTACAGTCCCTTTGGCCCTCGATGTTGCGCCGATGCAAGCAAACCTAACCTAAACTAGCCCACTATCCTCCATATGCCTATCCAATGCCCGTTTAAATGTCCATAAAGAGGGAGAGTCCACCACTGCTACTGGCAGGGCATTCCATGAACTCACGACTCGCTGAGTAAAGAATCTGCCCCTCACATCTGTCCTATACCTTCCACCCCTTAATTTAAACCTCTGCCCCCTCGTAATAGCTGACTCCATACGTGGAAAAGGTTCTCATGGCCAACCCTATCTAAACCCCTAATCATCTTGTACACCTCTGTCAAGTCACCCCTAAACCTTCTTTTCTCCAATGTAAACAGCCCCAAGTGCCTCAGCCTTTCCTCACACGATCTTCCTACCATTCCAGGCAACATCCTGGTAAACCTCCTCTGCACCCGTTCCAGTGCCTCCACATCCTTCCTATAGTATGGCGACCAAAACTGCACACAATACTCCAGATGCGGCCGCACCAGAGTCTTATACAACTGCAACATGACCTCAGGACCCCGGAACTCAATTCCTCTACCAATAAAAGACAGTACGCCATATGCCTTCTTCA
>NC_057746.1:13001777-13005040 GCF_004010195.1 Chiloscyllium plagiosum | reverse complement strand
ACAGGATTAGGGCAAGGAGGTTGGACCCTTGGAGTTGGGACATGAAGAACAAAGATGAAAGGAAGGAAAATGTGGGTAGTATCAAACACTGAACTGGGATCAAACATGCCCCTTAAAATGATCATGAATTGTTAAAGAAATCCACAGATGGAGAAGTCAGACAGGAGTGCACCAAAAGATAGAGGTAATGGTGTCGTTTAACAATGAAAAAAAAATGAAGATTGATATTGCAGTTTCAACACAATGCTCACGTATGGCACATTCATTTTCCTCAGCCAAGTCATTATTATATATCATCATAAACGATTTGTCCCCACCCTCTCCATGAGATGCAGTTTGCTATTGTGATCAGACCCCATTTGTCCGAATTCGAAAGAGGCTGAGTGTTATACTCTCTGGACTATGAGTTTAAAGATTGAGATAATGTTCTGAGCTTGGTTTGAATACCACCCAAGGCACACAGCGGAATTTGAATTTCTTGAAATCTGAAATGAAAGACTACTCCTGTCGGTGTCTTCTTTACCTTTTTATTCCTTTCCTTCATCCATATCGATTTAATGTGCACCAATCCAGGATTTTTCCTTGCTACCGTATTTATTCCATTCTGCACGAAACATATTAACTTACTCCCCTTTTCTTCATGCATACTTTTGCATAAACGTCACATACATCTGAATATGTAATTCCCATTGTTGATCTATTCCAAACAACAATGATGATCTTTCAGTTTCTATTTCTTCACATTATCCTGAGATTGTCTTTCGTCCTTCAGTAGAATCTCATTCTTTGTCCGACATACTATATATACCTGTATCGGGCTAAAAGTGAGAGAGAAAAACTATATTGCTTATAAGTATTAAATTGAGATTTCTATTTTCACAGCAAGAAAATTCCCAATTTCTTCGTATGGAACAGAGGTGTTAGAATTGGAGCATTAGTGAAAGGATTCATAAATGAACAAGTATCAGACCGATAATAATAAGGAATAGTGCAAACAGACCCAGGCGAAGATATGTGTAAAGAATCACGAACTGTGTAACTAATTTTGTAAACAGGGAATTCATCTGTTTCTTACAATTGTTCGAAACAAGATCAAAACTTGGATAATTTGACATCTACGCATTATAAGTTGGTGTGAAGAGGCATTTATCTGTATTCAGGAAAGTTTTCAATCCAGCCAGCCAAGAAATGAAACGGTTGAATAAACGATGGATAAGTTGTACTCAAGACACTGGAGGTGAATCATCAGAAGTACCGTCCTGAATCTTGCACTGGGCAACAACGATGCCTGAGGGAACTTGCTAAATTGTAGAAAAAGATAACCATAAAATTACGAAATCGAAAATGTGCAACAACTTCTGCGAGTGGGGAAACACTTTTTGTGGCTGATCACAATAAATTCAACGCTTTTGAAGAGCCAACCAGTAATCGCAAGTTCAATACCCACAATGCTCTGCAATTGAGAAAGTTCTCTGTCCAAACCTTTGAATTTGATGGTGCCGAAAGGGTGCTTGCTCACCAGGACGGGCAGCGGGGCATTCTGGATGCTCCTTTGTCTCGAACCAGATGAGGTGGACAGGAGAAAAGGGAGCGGGGACTGGCAGCGAGTTTGTGGTGGAAGCGCGATAGCGCCAAGAGAACGGTAACCACAGACACCAAATGAACAGGTGAAGCCACTCTGATTCGGGCCCCGACACCCGCAATCAGCACCTCTTAACCATCTCTCACTTGCTATCCCCTCGCCCCAAAAACCGACCCGACTCAACTTCCGGAAGGCCCAATGTTCATACTCGTCTGTGGGACTTGCTTCCCTAGAAAAAGCAGGGTTTTTTGCTCCTGTGCATTGCTGCCCTCCTGCTATTTATATCATGCAGCGGCTGGAATCGCAGAGGGCACTATTATCCTGCAACATTAAAACAAAACAGCGGAAAACCGCCATACCCCGTCTTTTGTGTATGAGGCAAACGGTTTTTGATTCTTCCTCACAATATCTCTCGGTGAAATTATTCGAGTTTGAAAGTTAAATCGGTCTAAACTTCTGATTCAGTGCTCTTAAGAATCACCTCGGAAGATTCGAGCTCATTCAGGCGCCATGCAAATACTCCCAGGAAGCGCGGACATGGGCATTGATTGGCCAGGATAAGAACTGAATGGTGCAACAGTCTGAATGGCTTACTCTGCTTTTCCTTACAGTCGTGGTTTTCAATGAACAGAATTTATTGAGTATTTGCAAACCAGGGATTTTGTTAGTTAATGGGTTGTGGGCATTTTTGTCAAGGCCATTACATGTTAGCCGTCCTCAATTACGTTTGAGAAGGCAGGATATTTTTCTCCTGTCTATCTTATTCAGTTTTACTCTGGACAGTGATATATTTTTATTTACTTAACATATCTAATTTCAAGCAGGTAAATTGTAAGTTTGAGGCGTCAGCTGATGAAAGAGGAATAGCCTCTGAACGCACATTTTCGATTATCACACAGATAGATTGGGAACAGAGTCTTATATTGAAGATAAAGTGTTGTGCATAGATCTTGACATAGCCAGATTCAGAATATTCAGGGGATTCAGCAAGTGGAGAAATGAATACAGCCAGTCATAGACCATGAGGAAAAAAGGGAAAGTCAACCAAAATAGAAATAAGTTTTGGATCCTGTGATGGGTTTGGATGTTGACACCGAGAAGAGGCAGATTTGATTTGATTTGATTTATCATTGATACATGTATTGAAGTACAGTTAAAATTGTTGGATCGCCTGCTTTACAGCCAGGCCATTCTGTACAAATGCATGAGGATAGCAACAGAATGCAGGATACAATGTGCCACCTGCTGAGATGATTCAGAGAGAGATCAGCACTAACACTAAAGAGGTCAATTCAAAAGTCTGGTAACGACAGGGAAAAAGCTGTTTTTTTTAATGCAAACAAATTTCACATAAATTCGATGTGTTCTGCCTTTTGTAAGAGGGTAGAACAGAGAATGACTTGACAATGAGGTGCCTTAATTATGTTTCTGCTTTCCCAATGTATCAGGAAGTATAGGTGAAGTCAATGGGTAGGAAGATGATTTACAAGATGAATTGGGTTGTGTTAACAAATCGATGATGTCTTTTGGTCTTGGGAAGAGCAGTTACCATATCATGCTGGGATGCAGACAAATAGAATGAGTGAGTCGGAAGTGAATGTAGAGCTGAAAGTGAACAAGTTCAGCAAGTATATTCTGTGGAAACTAGAATTGTACAATTCAACTTCACTCTGTTATAACA
>NC_057746.1:12992705-13001277 GCF_004010195.1 Chiloscyllium plagiosum | reverse complement strand
GGCATGTTTAGTTTCTATGGAACATTCTTTCCCCTATTGTTTCCTCAAAACTGTAAGCACTCATCCCATACATTTTCTGTTGTCCCTTTGGAGAGATTTCAATCTGTCACACTTCTTCAAAATTTCTCTCCTCTCTGTCTTTGCCCTCTTCTGTCTGAGTTCAATGCTCCAACCCCAGTTGCAAAGTGACAATAAAGTCAACGAGTCAATGGTCACTTGTGTCTTGAAACCCAGACTGCTCCCTCTCCCATCATACAAGTTGGCTGCCGTTTTTATGACCCTGCCCTCGAACAAGAGACCCTGCTGACTCAAACCTGTCTGAATGGTCAAATGTGGGTTTCGGGCTTCCTTCATGCAACTCCAGGTGAAATTCAGTTTTCTTTCTCTTCACATTTTCCTCCTTATTCCTGATCAAATATCCTGCAGTTCTCTCCTCTAATCCTGGCACAATTAAGTAAAAGTAAAAGTAAATCCTGCGCCTGAACCATTTTCAAAATGGTGGATGGGAAAGAGTCATATCCATACAGCAGATCCTTTCTTCCCTCGATTTCTTGGAGCATTAATTATTGTATTTATAAGTGATAACTTTTTTTTTTAATTCAAAGGTAAAATCATAAACAACATACTTTAAATGGGAGGAAATGGAGAGAGCAGAAATTTCAGGAGAGACCATGTGGGAGGGCCAAGAATGGATCGAGAGTTCAACACAAAAAAACAATGAACTTTCACAGCTGACCGATTGTGACATAACAAGCATCTCTGGGAATCGGAGCTCTGTCCAAGAAAACCAAACAAAAAGCTGGCCTTGCAGAAACCTCAGTTTCAGAACAGCTCACAGCCTGGACAATCATGATTTCATTGACCAGTGAGTATTTGTTCTGAAGATTTAAAAAACTTATAAATCATAAATTCCTTTGGCAAATCTATAATAGACTCTGATGTTTTACTGAGATCTGTGTTTTGTTTTCTTTAAATATAAAACATAGTTATGAAGTTATCCGAGTGCAGTGCTTTTCGAGCAATAAGAGGGTGGTACTGTCTGGATCTGTAAATAAAGGTACACAGATGGCCTTTAGTAAATAAACATGCTCATCCTGTTTGATGTGTGAGGTTATCGAGAATTTCAATATTTCTGATGATTGCGCCTGTAAGAGGTGTGTTTGGTTGTGAATCCATTGGGTCATATGGATCTGGTGGAGCAGCAGTTAGAGGCAATAAGGATGTGATGGATTGAAGTTCAGGAAGTTAGAAAACTGCAATTACAGTCAAATGGATGGGTTAACTATAGGACAGGTAGCAGAGGCAGACAGAAAGTGCAGGAGTCTCCTGTGGCTATCTGCATCTCAAACAAGTGTGCTGTTTTGGAAAATGTAGGGTGTGATGGACTATCAGGGGAATGCAGCTCTGGCAGCCAACTTTCTGGGACCAAACCTAGCCATACCGTGACGAGAGATATGTCCAGTTCCAAGCAATTAATTGTGATGGAGACTCTCTTTCTTTCTGGGAGCACAGACAGACATTTCTGTGACCGACAGCGGGACATCAAAATGGTCTCTAGCTGCCCTGGTCAAGGATGTCTTGGAAAGGGAAGAGTGACATTGTACATTGTACCAATGATATCGGAAGAGAAGGGAGATGGTTTTGAGGACACAATAAAGGATATTGAGCAGGAGATTGGAAAATAGGTCCTCTCGCGTAGTAATATATAGATTACTCCCTGTGATAGGTGAGAGTGAGAAGAAGATATTAGAGCTGATGAATGTGTTAGTGAAGTGCTGGTGCAGTGGGCAGCGAGTCACATTTTTGGATCATTGGAATCGTGTCTGAGGCAGAAACGGCCTTATGAGAAGGATGGTTCGCAGCTTAATTAGAAGGGGACCGGTATCCTAGTGGGTAGATTGCTCATGCTACACATGAGTTTGAAACCAGTAAAGGCTGGGGAGATGGGGCAATAAATAGTGAGAAAAGAGGAATGACTGAGGCTGGTACAATTGAGAAGAGGAGCAGGTCAAAGAGTCAATGCAGGCAAGAGCAAGACAGAGAAAAAAATAAGACTGATCAAATAAATTGCATTTATATCAATATAAGAAGACTGACAGGTAAAGCTGATGAACCGGAGGCATGGTTGGAAACATTGCACAGGGAATTCATAAGTATTACATAAACGTGTCTCAGGGAAGGACAGGACTGGCAGCTTAATGTTTCAGGGTACTGATGCGAGAGAAAGGAGAGAAAGGACGCAAGAGTGAAGGGGGTGTGGCATTTTTGTTCAGTTGTACTCAGGGAGAATATTCCTGGGATTACGTTCAATGAAGTTATTTGGATGGAAATGTAAAGAAAAAAAAGGATTATCACCACATTGGAACTAAATATCTGCCCCTCAATAGTCAGCAGGAAATGGAGAAGCGGCTCAGTGAATCAGTGGTTAGCACTGCTGCCTCACAGTATTAGGGACCCGAGCTCGATTCCAGCCCCGTGCAAATGTCTGTGTGTGGTGTTTGCATATTCTCCCTGTATCTGCGTGAGTTTCCTCCAGTTGCTCTAGTGTCCACCCCTAATCTAAAGATGTCCAGGTTAGGTAAATTGGCCATGTTAAATTACCCATAGTGTTCAGGGATCCGTAGGTTAGGTGCATGAGGAAGGAGTAAATGTAGGAGAATGGGTCTGTGTGGGATACTGTGCGGAGGGTCGGAGTTGACTTGTTGGGCCGAAGGGCCTGTTTCCGCACAGTCGGGATTCGAATTGCTTATCAAGCAAATTTGTGAGGGGTTATCAGTTATCTCTCAGAATAAGAGGATTATAATGGTAGGGGATTTTAACTTTCCAAGCATAGACTGGGACTGATATAGTGTTAAGGGCTTAGATGGATTAGAACTTGTCAATTGTCTACAAGAAGATTTTCTGATTAAATATGTCGATGAACCTCTTAAAGAAGGAGCAAAACATGACCTTTTCTTCAGAAGTAAAGCAAGGCAGTTGACTGAGGTGTCAATGGGAGTGCAAGTTGGGGCCAGTGATTATAAGTCTGTTAGTTTTAAAAGAATATACATAATCGAAAAGTTAAGATTCTAAATTGAAGTAACGCAAATTTTGATGGAATTAGGCAAGTCATTTCAAAAGTTGATAAGGAGAAGCTATTCATGGGTAAAGGGGCTGTTGGAAAGTGGGAGACCTTCAAAAATGAGATAAAGAATTAAGGGCTAGGTAATCGAAAATGGAGGATGGGGCAGAAAAGTTGCAGCCAGAAGAGCTGCGACTTTGTTGAGGTATTTTCAGTGTTGAAATGAATTTCCTCATAATTTAAGAGCAGTAATTACTGTTTTATATGCCGTTGTATTGTATTGGAAGTTTGGGGAAAAAACGATCAAAACAACAGCAGTTCAAAAAGGAAAAACACAGAAAAGGGCATTGAATCAAATGTTGAAAGAAACTGACACTGCTGTCTAACCCAGCAGTAACCTGCACAGCTGCTTCCTTTGCTGTCTGGTTTCAAGCATCTTCAGACATTGGATTGCTTCTTAGAAAAACAAACAGGCAGCAAAATACAAATATGACCTTTGAGAAAACCAGTGTGTGGGAGCTCACAGCAGGGGAGCAGCTAAGTGGCTATTTCTTTGGTAAATCCACAATAGCGAGAAGGTGTTTACTTTTTGATTATTTCATCAAACTTTAAGAATATAAAAACTTCGGTATTAATTTTGAAGTTGTGTTTTTTTTTAGAACAGTAAGACAGTGCTAGTTTCTGGGGGTGTAGATTGTTAATATGTAAAGATAGTTTTTTTGCAGGATTGATGTGCTCTTCCAGTCGGATGTGAGAGATTAGGGAGAGTTATGTCTGCAGGAAGTGTATTTCGTTGTGATTCCTGTCATATTGCATGGATCGATTGGAGCAGGAGTTAGAGGCAATGAGAAATTTGCAGGAGCTCGGGGGTGTGATGGATGGCAATTGCAGGGAGGGAGATAAACCGATGATACATTCAGGACGATGGGTTACCTCGACGAAAGGTCAGACAGGGAGGCAGGTAGTGCAAGGGTCACCTATATCCATCCTCATCTCAAACGAGTATGCGGTTTTGGAAAATGTAGGGGCTGATTGACTCTCAGGCGAATGTAGTACTGACAGCCAGGTTTCTGGTACTGAGACTGGCTCTAATGAAATGAGGATTATCTCAGATTCCAAGTGACCGATTGTGATAGAGGATTCTTTCGTTCGAGGCACAGACAGACGATTCTGTCGCTGACAGCTAAATATCGGAGTGGTGTGTTGCCTCTCTATGGACAGGATCAAAGATATCTCAGAGAGTGTGTAGAATTTTCTCAAAGGTCAACAGGACCAGGAGAAGGTCTGGAACTAATGTCTTAAGAAGTGAAAAGAATGAGATTCTGAGGAGAGAGTTTAGGTTGAATAGTAAAAAGCAGGCTTTCGAGGATAGTCATATTTGGATTACTCCAAGTGCCATGAGCTAGTGATGGGAGGAATAGGAGTTTAGAGAGATGAATGCGTGGCTGAGGAACTGATACAGGGAGAAGGATTCACATTTTTTCTCATTTGAATGTCTTCTTTTGTAGAAATGGCCTGTGCAAGAAGTACGGAATGCATCTGCATTGGAAGAGGCCTAATATACTGGCGTGAAGATTTGCTAAATCTTTTTGCGTAGAAATAAACAGGTCTGTTGGGGGGGGGGGGGGGGGGGGGTAGGGGACTCATGGGGATCGTGAGGAAAGTGATCACCCTGAAACTAGTACAGTTGGGAAAAAGAGTAAATCAAACAGACAGGGCAATCAAGAACAAAAACGAAATGAGGTAGGACTGATAAATTAAACATCATTTATTTCATTGTAGGAGGTCTAACAAAGCAGAAGCACTGAGTACATGATTAGAAACATGGGATTTGGAATATCATAGCAGTTGCAGAGATGTGGCTCAGCGATGGACCAGACTGCAGTTTAATGTTCCAGAGTATAGATTTTATTGGAAGGATAGTAAGGGGGACAAGAAAGGAAGGGGGAGTGGTGCCGTTGATTAGGGGCAACATTATATCTGTACTTAGGGAAGATATTCCTGGGAATATGTCCAGGGAAGTTATTTAAGAAATGGGAAATAAGAAAGGGATGATCACCTTATTGTGATTGTACTATAGATCCCCCATAGTCAGTCAGAAATTCAGTAAAAAAGCTGTAAGGAGATTTCAGTTGTTTGTACGAATCACAGGATTATGGGAGGGGATTTTGACTTTCCAAACAAGAAAATTTTCTGATTCAGTGTATGGATGTACCTACCACAGAAGGCACAAAACCCGACCTCTTCTTGGGAAATAAGGCAGGGCAGGCGAAGTGCACAGCACAGAATCAGATAAGTTAACTGTTGTTTAAGTCTGTCCAAGAGAATTGCTGCAGTAGTGGATGCAGTGGATTCTTCCTTGATTATATGTTTTTGGATATAAGTCTCTTGATTAAACTTAAAATATAAGCCATAGCTATTAATTTAACCTTGGGCAGTATTTGTAGAGGAATAAGATGGCTTTATTTTCTGGGTCTGCAGTTTGTGAAGGAGCAAAAATGGCCTTTGCAGTGATATGTACTTCTTGTCAGATGTGGTCGTTTAAAGATAAGTTTAAGGGTTACTGCGGATTATATCTGCCATAAATGCTGTTGGATCCGAATCTTATCAGATCGAGTGGATCAGTTGGAGAGACAAATAGAAGCGACGAGGAATTTGCAACAGCAACAGGATGTGATGGATGGCAGTTATAGAAAGGGGTGGGGAATGTCTCAGTTCCAGTCACATAGATGGGTTAACTTCAGGAAGTGTAAGGGAGGTAGGCAGCTACAGCAGGAGTCTTTTGTGGGTATACACATTTCAAACACGTATGCTGTTTTGGAAAATGTAGGGAGTGATGGATTCTCAGGGGAACGGAGCGCAAATAGCCAAGTTTCTGGTATTGAGACTGGCTCAAATGCAACTAGGGGTACGTCAGCTTCCAAGAGATCAATCATGTTTGAGGATTCTGTAGTCAGAGGTACAGACAGACATTTCTGTGGCCAGCAGAGAAAAAAAGCAGAATGGTGTGTTGGTCCCCTGGTGCCAGGATCAAAGATGTCTCAGAGAGGGTGCAGAATGTTCTCACGGGGGAGAAGGGCCAGCAGGAGGTCATTGTCCACATTGGAACCAACGACATTGGAAGGGAAAAGGTTGAGACTCTGAAGGGAGATTACACAAAGTTACGTTGAAATTTTAAAAGGAGTTCCTCAAGAGTAGTAATATCTAGATTACTCCCAGTGCTACGAGCTAGTGAGAGCAGGAATAGGAGGATAGAGTAGATGAATGCATGGCTCAGGAGCTGGTGTATGGGAGAAGGATTCACATTTTGCGATCATTGGAATCACTTTTTGGGTAGAATTGACCTGAACAAGAAGGATGGATTGCACCTAAATTGGAAGGGCACTAATATTCTTGCAGGGGAGTTTGCTACAACTGCTTGGGAGGATTTAAGCTAGTAAGGTGGGGTGGCTCCCAGGGAGATAGTGAGGCAAGAGGTCAATCAGAGACGGGTACAGCTGAGAACAGAAGTGAGTCAAACGGTCAGGGCAGGGAGGGACAAGGTAGGACTAATGAATTAAACTGCATTTATTTCAATGCAAGGGGCCTAACAGGGAAGGCAGATGAACTCAAGACATGGTTAGAATCATGGGACTGGGATATCATCGCAATTACGGAAGCATGGCTCAGGGATGGGCAGGACTGGCAGCTGAATGTTCCAGGATACAAATGCTGCAGGAAGAATAGAAAGGGAGGCAAAAGAGGAGGGGGAGTGGCATTTTTGATAAGGGATAGCATTACAGCTGTGCTCAGGGGGAATATTCCCGGAAATACATCCAGGGACGTTATTTGGGTGGAACTAAGAAATAAGAAAGGGATGATCACCTTATTGGGGCTGTATTATAGACCCCCCCCCCCCCCCCCCCCACAATAGTCAGAGGGAAACTGAGAAACAAACTTGCAAGGAGATCTCAGCGATCTGTAAGAATAATAGGGTAGTTATGTAAGGGAATTTTAACTTTCCAAACATCGATTGGGACTGCCATAGTGTTAAAGGTTTAGAGGGAGAGGAATTTCTTAAGTGTGTATAAGTCAATTTTCTGATTCAGTATGTGGATGTACCTACGAGAGAAGGTGCAAAACTTGACCTACTCTTGGGAAATAAGGCAGGACAGGTGACTGAGGAGTCAGTGGGGGAGCACTTTGGGGCCAGCGACCATAATTTTATTCATTTTAAAATAGTGATGGAAAAGGAATGACCAGATCGAAAAGTTGAAGTTCTAAATTGGAGAAAGACGAATTTTGATGGTATTAGGCAAGAACTTTCGAAAGCTGACTGGAGGCAGATGTTCGCAGGTAAAGGGACAGCTTGAAAATGGGAAGCCTTCAGAAATGAGATAACAAGAATCCAGAGAAAGTATATTCCTGTCAGGGTGAAAGGGAAGGCTGGTAGGTATAGGGAATGCTGGATGATTAAAGAAATTGAGGGTTTGGTTAAGAAAAAGAAGGAAGCATATATCAGATACAGACAGGATAGTTCGAGTGAATCCTTAGAAGAGTATAAAGAAAATAGGAGTATACTTAAGAGGGAAATCAGGAGGGCAAAATGGGGACATGAGATAGCTTTGGCAAATAGAATTTAGAAGAACCCAAAGTGGTTTTACAAATATATTAAGGACAAAAGGGTAACTAAGGAGAGAATTGCGCTCCTCAAAGATCAGCAGGGCGGCCTTTGTGTGGAACCACAGAAAATGGGAGAGATACCAAATGAATATTTTGCATCGGTATTTACTGATAAAGGTGGGTAAATCCCCAGGACCTGACAGGTGTACCCGAGAACTCTGTGGGAAGCTAGAGAAGTGATTGCTTGGTCTCTTCCTGAGATATTTGTATCATCGATAGTCACAGGAGAGGTGCCGGAGGACTGGAGAATGGCAAACATCGTGCCACTGTTTAAGAAGGGCGGTAAAGACAGGCCTTGGTGGTGGGCAAATTGTTGGAGGGAATCCTGAGTGATAGGATGTACATTTTTCTGGAAAGGCAAGGACTGATTCGGGACAGTCAACATGGCTTTGTGCGTGGGAAATCATGTCTCACAAACTTGATTGAGTTTTTTGAAGAAGTAACAAAGATTGAGGAGGGCAGAGCAGTAGATGTATCTATATGGATTTCAGTCAGGCGTTCAACAAGGTTCCCCATGGGAGACTGATTAGGAAGGTTAGATCTCATGGAATACAGGGGGAACTAGCCATTTGGATACAGAACTGGCTCAAAAGGTAGATGACAGAGGGTGGTGGTGGAGGGTTGTTTTTCAGACTGGAGGCCTGTGACCACTGGAGTGCCACAATGATCGGTGCTGGACACTCTACTTTTTGTCATTTACATAAATGATTTGGATGCGAGCATAAGAGGTACAGTTAGTAAGTTTGCAGATGACACCAAAATTGGAGGTGTAGTGGACAGTGAAGAGGGTTACCTCAGATTACAACAGTATCTGGACCAGATTGGCCAATGGGCTGAGAAGCGGTAGAT
>NC_057746.1:12987771-12992128 GCF_004010195.1 Chiloscyllium plagiosum | reverse complement strand
AGGCCCCAAAGTTCCTCCTTGCAGGACTCCCTTTATCACAGTCTGCCAACTCAGAAATGCCCATTTAACTCTAATTTCAGCTTCTGTCTGGTAACTAATTCTTGACCCTTTCGAACACAAGGAGCCGTAAACTCTTTGTATAACCCTTTTCTGTGACAAGCTATCAAAATATGTTTGACGTCTTTTAATACACCATTTGCTGGTCTCACAGGGTCTGAACAGATTCCCGAGACATAATCGAAAAGGGTAAGAGAAGTGTGCAGGCAGAAAGGCTTTACTTAGAACCAAACTCACAGAAAAAAATCAGTTACTGTTAATGTGTAATATAATGCATTCAGTAACCAGCTTAAATAATGGAAAATAGGGTTTATTAAATGAGAGAAGGGTTTAAAAATGAAGCAAAAAGGGAAGTTTAGTGGTAAATACAGAAAAATCATAATTGCACATCATGGAACGACACAGTTCAGGTCGTTAAATGTTGTTTGGTATCAACTACAAATTTGGAGGTTTTGAAGAAATTATAGAAAATAACAAGGATTCAGGCACTTCATAAACAAATACTTGACAGGTATAAGGCTTCAACTGCTAAAATTGTCATTTTGCTTAATAATAGGTGAGTTTTCAAAGTCAATATGAGGCTATTTGTTTGAAAGGAAGATGAACAAAAAGGTTATTAATGGCCAATATTTACCAGGTGTGGCTAGTAATTTGTGAAATTTGATTATAATAAGTAGAAGAAGGAAGTCCACAGGATAAATACTGCACACAAGATGAGGGCCAGGAGGTTGGACCTTTGGAGTCGAGATATGAAGTACAAAGATGAAAGGCAGGAAAAATGTGGGTAAGATCAAACACTGAACTGGGATCAAACATGTCCCTTAAAGTGATCATGAATTGTTGAAGAATTCCAAAGATGGAGGAGTCAAACAATAGTGCACAAAAGGATAGTAGTAATGGTGTAGTTTAACAATGAAAAAAATGGCGATTGATATTGCAGTTTCAACACAATGCTCACGAATGGACAAATATCCAAACTGTAATGGGCGCACAGAAGCACTTGGCTTTCTCATTTTCTTCTTCCAAAGAAAGGAAAAACATCTATGCTTTTATATTCCACTCCCTTTGCAATAATGCGAAACATTTGCCTTCAGTATGACTTGGTGAACTTTATTATGTAGTTCATGCATGAGGACTCCCAGATGCATCTGTTTTGAAAGTTGCTGCAGTTTTTCTCCACTTAAGTAACATTCAGATCCTCTATTCTTCCTGCCAAACCTCACATTTCCACAAATTACATTCCATCTGACAAGTTTTTGCCCACTCACTTAGCCTGTATAAATGCCTCTCCACAACTTTTGCATTCTCACCATATTACTTCCTACCTTTTTTTTCTTACACGCAAATTAGCTATGGCACATTCATTTTCCTCAGCCAAGTCTTTGTTATATATCATCATAAACTATGTGCCCCCACCCACTCCATGAGATGCAGTTTGCTATTATGATCAAACCCCATTTGTCCCAATTTGGAAGAGGCCGAGTGTTATACTCACTGGACTATTAGTTTAAAGATTGAGATAATGTTCTGAGCCTGGTTTGAATACCACCAAGGCACACAGTGGACTTTGAATTTAGTGAAATCTGGAAGGATAGACTAGTCCTATCAGTGTCTTCTTTCCTTTTTTAGTCCTTTACTTCACCCATATCGACTTAATGTGCACCAATCCAGGATTATTCCTTGCTGCCGGACTTATTCGATTTTGTACGAAACATACTCCCTTACTCCCCGTTCCTTCATGCATGCTTTTGCATAAAGGTCACATACATCTGAAGATTTAATTCCCATTGTTGATCTATTCGAAACAACAATGATTACCTTTCAGATCCCATTTCTTCACATCATCCTGAGATTGTCATCGTCCTTCAGCAGAATCTCATTCTTTGTCCGACACACTATATATACACCTATATAGGGCTAAGAGTGAGAGAGAATAACTATATTGTTAATAAGTATTAAATGGAGATTTCCATTTTCACAGCAAGAAAATTCCCAATTTCATCGTTTGCAACAGAGGTGTTAGAATTGGAACATTTGTGAAAGGAGTCATAAATGAACAAGTATCAGACAGATAATAATAATAAGGAATAGGGCAAACAGACCCAGGCAAAGGTATGTTTAAAGAATTCCTGACTGGGTGATCAATTTTGTAAACAGGGAATGCATCTGTTTCTTACATTTGTTCGAAACAAGATCAAAACTTGGATAATTGGACATCTAGGCATGATAAGTTGGTGTGAAGAGGCATTTGTCTGTATTCAGGAAAGTTTTCAATCCAGCCAGTCAAGAAATGAAACGGTTGAAGAAACGATGGATAAGTTGTACTCAACACTCCAGTGGCGAACCATTAGAAGTACCGTCCTGAATCTTGCACTGGGGAACAACAATGCCTGAATGAACTTGCTTAATTACAGAAAAAGGTAACCATAAAATTACGAAATCGAAAATGTGCAACAACTTCTGCGGGTGGGGAAAACACCTTTTGTGGCTGATCACAATAAATTCGACGCTTTTGAAGAGCCAACCAGTCATCGCAAGTTCAGTACACACAATGCTCTGCGATTGAGTAAGTACTCTGTCCAAAACTTTGAATTCGATGGTACCGAAAGAGCGCATGCTCACCAGGACGGGCAGCGGGGCATTCCGGATGCTCCTTTGTCTCGAACCAGATGCGGTGGACAAGAGAAAAGGGATCGGTGACTCGTGGCGAGAGTATGGTAAAAGTGCGATAGGGCCAAGTGAATGGTAACCTTGCTCCCTTTGAACCACAGACGCCAAATAGCCAGGCGGAGCAAATCTGATTCGGGCCCCGACACCAGCAATCTTAACCAGCTCTCACTGCTATCCCCTCCCCCCAAAAACCGACCCGAGTCAACTTCCGGAAGGCCCAAGGCACATGTCCTCTATGGGACTTGCTTCCCCAGAGAAGGCAGGGCTTTTTGCTCCTGTGCTTTGCTGCCCTCCTGCTATTTATACTCTGCAGCGTCTGGAATCGCAGAGGGCACCATTATCCTGCAACATTAAAACAAAACGGCCATACCCTGTCTTCTGTGTATGTGCAAGCAGTTTTTGAATCTTCCTCACAATATCTCTCGTTGAAATTATTCCAGTTTGAAAGGTAAATCGGTCTAAATTTCTGATTCAGTGCTCTTCGGAATCACCTCGGAAGATTCGAGTTCATTCAGGCGCCATGCAAATACTCCCAAGGAGCGAGGACATGGGAATTGTTTGGCCAGGATAAAAACTGAATGGTGCAACCGTCTGAATGGCTTCCTCTGCTTTCGCTGACAGTCGTGGTTTTTGTGATCAGAATTTATTGAGTACTTGCAAACCAGGGTTTGTTTTAGTTCATGGGTTGTGGGTATTTCTGTCAAGGCCATTACATGTTGGCCATCCTTAATTACGTTTGAGAAGGCAGGACGCGTTTCTCCTGTCTGTCTGACTCAGTTTTACAATGGACAGTGATTTCTTTTTATTCACTTAACATATCTAATTTCAAGCAGGAATATTGTAAGTGTGAGGCGTCAGCTGATGAAAGCGGAATAGCCTCTTAATGCACATTTCTGATGATCGCACAGATAGATTGGACACAGATTCTCATATTAAAGATAAAGGATGATGCATATAACTTGACATCGTCAGATTCAGAATATTCAGGGGAATCAGCAAGTGGAGAAATGAATACAGCCAGTCATAGTCCATGAGGGAACAAGGGAAAGTCAACCAAAAGAGAAATAAGTTTGAATGCTGTGATGGGTTTGGATGTTGACACCGAGAAGAGGCAGATTTGATTTGATTTGATTTGATTTATCATTGTCACATGTATTGAAGTACAGTTGAAAGTGATGGCTTACCTGCTTTACAGCCAGACCATTCTGTACAAAGGCATGAGGATAACAACAGAATGCAGGATACGATGTTCCACCTGCTGAGATGGTGCAGAGAGAAATCAACACTAACACTAAAGAGGTCAATTCAAAAGTATGGTAATGGCAGGGAAAAAGCTGTTGTTTCAATGCAAACAAAATTCATATATTTTCGATGTGTCTGCCTGATAGAAGAGCGTAGAACAAAGAATCATTAGAATAGGAAGGTCCTTGATTATTTTTCTGCTTTTCCAAAGCATCAGGAAGTATAGATGAAGTCAATGAATAGGAAAATGGTTTGCAAGATGGATTGAGCTGTGTTAACATGTCTATAATTTCTTTTGGACTTGGGAAGAGCATTTGCTGTATCATGCTAGGATACAGACAATTAGAGTGAGTGAGTGAGTGGGAAGGGAATATAGAGCTGAAAGTAA
>NC_057746.1:12971762-12986725 GCF_004010195.1 Chiloscyllium plagiosum | reverse complement strand
CACACTGATGAGAGACCATTCACTTGCATTCATTGTGGGAAGGGATTCAGAAAGTCACCTCATCTAATTGCACACCAGAGAATTCACACAGGGGAAAGGCCATTTCCATGCTCTATGAGTGGGAAGAGATTCACCGATGTATCCCACCAGCTGACACACCAGGGTGTATACACTGGGGAGCGGCCTTTTATCTGCCCTGTGTGTCAGAAGAGATTTACACTGTCATCTGAGCTTTTGACACATCAGCGGGTTCACACTGGAGAAAGGCCATTCATCTGCTCAGTGTGTGAGAAGGGATTTAGTCGATCTTCTAATTTACAGAGACACCAGCAAGTTCACGTGAGATTGAAGGGGCTTGAATCTTCTATTATTGCTAGTGTTAATTATGCACAAGACTGAATCAGATGAATTCAATCCTATTTATTTTGGCTTCTGTTCATACCGGAATACTGGATCATTGGTTGCTTTCATTCTTAGAACTCCAGTATCCCTTTCAGAAGCACTGTTCAACAGAGAAACAAGTCAACAGGAGATTTCTAAATGCATTTTTGATAAATAAAAAGGGAACTAAAACTAATACAATAAATTATGTATAAGGAACTACATAATAGTGGTGTGAAATCTATATTCAAATAGAGAATTGACTCCAAGGAACAGCAAATAGGATTTAAAATAAAACCGCCAGTGCTTATTTCAAAATAGAAAGTGTCCATTCTTAATACTTTGAACAGTAACAGGAAAGGTAGATAAGGGTAACGCAGGAGATGTAACATGTTTGTGTTTTTTAAAGACCTTCAATCAGTGAGAATATAGTACATTCATGACGAAACTCAGAGCATGTGGAGTCAAAGAGTAGGTTTAATTGACGGGAAGCTCTCTGTACAGCAGAATATTTTGTACATGGCAAATTATTTACCCATTCACTCAACCTATTATCACAATGTAGTGACATTTGACAGTAGGGGTTGATTCTGCTCGTAGTACTTCGATTAATCACACCCAGGACTCGACTATGATAATGAGCTGTGCACAAGTTCTTGCATTCATACTGAATTTTATACATTGGCTCTCCGGCTCAAGATTCCATTTAATCATAGTGCATCATTTCTGTTCACTTGATAAGAGAATTCAGTGGCAGTACCAACATTCCCTGTGGAACAGAGTTTTCCCTGTCTTTACGAGGACCTCTTGAATTTTGTGAAGTCAATATGACCTTAGGTTTATGGAGTGTATAATGGCAAACAACACTTGAGACATTTTACAGAAGATGGAGTCATACAGCAAGGGAACAGGCATTTCTGCAAAATTGTCTGTACTGACCAGTTTTCCGAAACTGAACTAGTCCCATTTGATTGTATTTGGCCGATATCCCTCTAAAACATTCCTAGCCATGTAGCTGTTGAAATGTCTTTTAACTTTTGTAACTGTACCCACATTCACCACTTTCACTGGCAACTTGATCCATACACACACAACCATCTGTATGAAAATTTGTCCCTTAGGTTGCTTTTAAATCTTTACACTCACATTAAACCTATGCCCTGTAGGTTTGGAGTTCCATACTGTGGTGAAAAGGCCTTGTCTTTCCACCTTAGGTATGCTGCTCAATATTATATTACTCTATACGATCACCTGTCGGCCTCCTACGCTCTTTGGGAAAACGTCCCAGCCTATTCAACCTCTGCTTATAATTCAAGACTTCCAGTCTCAGTAACATCCTTGTAAATCATTTTTTTTGCACTCTGTCCAATTTAATAACATCCTTCCGACAGTACTCCAAATGTTTCCTCACCAATGTCTTTTACAGCTGTAACATGACATCTCAATTCCTGGACTGAAGACTTTGCCTGATGAAGGCATGGATGCCAAGTGCCATCTTCACCAGCCTTTCTACCTGTATCACCACTTCAAAGAAACTACGTCCAATCACCCCTAAGACTGATCTGACAACACTCCTCAGGGTCCTACCATTAACTGCAAGTCCTGTCCTGGTGTGTCTTCCCAAAATGTAATGTCAGAAATTTATATGCATTGAATTTCATCTGGTATTCCTCTGTCCACTGCTCTCGTTAGTCAAGATTCTGTTATACTCTGAGATGAACTTCTTCATTGTCCACTACACTGCCAATTACGGTGTCATCCCCTAGTTTACTAATCATGTCTCCTACATTCTCGTCAAAATCAATGGTATAATTGATGAACAACAATAAACCCAGCATTGATCCTTGTCGCACACTGCTGGCCACAGGTCTCAAATTGAAACAACAATCTTCACTCTGTCTCCTACCATCAAATCAAGTTTGTATCCAACTGGCTATCTCTCCCTTGATTCGATGTGATCTAACCCTATTAATCAGTCTACCATATGGAATCTTGGCAAAGATGTCAGTAAAACCCATGCAGACAAAGTATATCACTGTGCCTTCATCTAGATACTTTGTCACCTCTTCAAAAGAATCAGTCAAATGTTTGAGAAATGATTTCCGACATACAAAGCCATGGTGACTATTTCTAATTAGTCCTTGCCTTTCCAAATGCTTGTCAATGCCATCTCTAAGAATCCCCTCGAATAACTTACAACCACTGACATTATGTTAAACCAGTCTGTAATGCCATGGTTTTTCCTTGCTAACTTTCTTTTAAAAATGACGCAACATTAGCCACCCTCCGTGCTTCCAGCACATCACCTGTGGCTATTAATGATACAAGTGTCTCTGGCAAGGGCCCAGTAATTTCTCCATTAGTTTCCCACATTGTCCTGAGATACACGTGATGATGTTCAAGAAATTATCGGTCTTGATACATCTTAGGACTTCCAGCAACTCCTGTTCTACAATGTAGACTCTATTCATGACATCACTATTTGTTTCCTGGAATTCCCTAATTTCTATATCTTTCTGCATGGTAAATACTGACAAGAATTATTCATTTAGGATTTGCGCTGTTTCATGTGGCACCACACATAGACGACTTCATTGATTTTTAAGGGGTCCTATTCTTTCCCTGATTATGCTTTTGCAAGGGCAGTCTCATGCAGCTGAAAGACGTGGAATTGTATTGGAAGAGAATGGTGAGATGAATTATTTCAAAATCCGAAAACAGATTAAGAAACTGAATCAATCCGATGGCTCTGCTGATTTTGACAACAGCTATTTTGGTACTGCAACAGAGATAGAAATGTGATTGGAAAGGTTTGATTGTGGCTTTTAGGGAAAGGAGATTCGAAAATGTGTTGAAGGTGAGGTGGAAGTTTGCAAGGGTAGTGAGTTTGAGACTTATTCTTTTGGGACCTTCAAAATAGCGGCAATTTTGGTGATGAAAATGAGAGCACAGTTAACAGACTGCAGCTTATGCAATGGCTTTGCGTTGTCAGCGAAGGAGCAGGAAAATCGAGATTTCCAGCATAAGCTCGACATCAAGAATTTCAGAAGACAGGCTTATGTTCGAAACGTCAATTCTCCTGCTCCTCGTACGCTGCCTGTCCGGCTGTGCTCTTTTCCAACACCACACTTCAATTCTTATTCAGGGAACGGCTGGGACATTTTTCACTGGAGTGTAGGAGATTGAGAGGCGATCTGACAGGAGTTTATAAAATAATGAGAAGTGTAGATAAAGTGAATGGTTGGCTTTTCTGAAGGATGGAGGATTTAAAGACTTGAGGACATATTTTTAAGGTAATCGGGAAGAGAATTAAAAATGACATAAGAGGGAATTATTTTTATGCAGAAAGTGGTTTATATGTGGAATGAGCTTCCTGAGGAAGTGGTGGATGGTTGCACAATAATAATGCTTAAATGAAACGTGGATAGATATAGAAATAGGAATTGTTTGGAAGGAAATGGTCTTGGAGCAAGTAGGAGGGACTAGTTTAGTTTGGGATAACATTTGGCATGACTGTTTGGACTGAAGGGTGTTTCCATGGAGTATATCTGTACTCAGTAGAATGTAGATGTGACAGCAAGTTATGGGGATATAAACATGAGATCGTGTCGAGGGATTTAATGATGTGCAATAGTTTAAGATGCAATCTCTGAAAGGGGCAAGCACGTTTCATCACAACAGAATATAGACAGGTACAGATTCAGAAAATGCTTGAGAAACATTTGAACTGTTTGAATCTAATGTGATTGAAATCCGTTCTGAAGAGTTCTTATTGGACGCAAAATATTATCTCTTTCTTTCCAAATGTTGCCAGACATGTTGGGTGTCTCCAGCATTCTGTTTCAGATTTAGACAAATCACAACAGTTTGCCAATATTAGAGGATAGAGAATGCTCATAATTTTATTGCCTCTTGGAGCAAGTGCAGGTGTTCTCAATCCCCACGCACCCTGGCCAACCATACCATTCCAGTTAGCAAGTTTGCAGATGTTTTGATGACTTTTTGCATTTCAGGGAGGTCATCACACGATTGATTAGGCCATTTTTTGGAATATTGTGTGCGGTTCTGACTAATTCCCATCGGAGGGATGTTCTGAATCTTGAAAGGGTTCAGAAATGTTTCACAAGGATGTTGCCAGGGTTGGAGGATTTGAGTGATAGGGAGAGGCTGAATAAGCTGGGGCTGTTTTCCCCAGAGTATCTGAGGCTGAGGCATGACCTACAGAGGGTTATAAAATCATGAGGGGCTTGGATAGTGTAAATACACAGAGTCATTTCCTTGGGGTGGGGGATTCCAGAATTAGAGGGTGTTGGGGTAGGGTGAGAGGGGAAAGATTTGAAAGGGACCAATGAGGTAAAGTTTTCAAGCAGAAGGTAGTGCATATAAGGTAGTGATGATACGAAGATAGGTGGAGTTGTGGACAGTGAGGAGGGCTGTTGTCGGCTGCAGAGGGACTTAGATATGATGCAGAGCTGGGCTGAGGAGTGGCAGATGGAGTCCAACCCTGCCAAGTGTGAGGTTGTCCATTTTGGAAAGACAAATAAGAATGCGGAATACAGGGATAATGGTAGGGTTCTTAGTCAGGTGGAGGAACAGAGCGATCTTGGGGTCTATGTACATAGATCTTTGAAGGTTGCCACGCATGTGGATAGAGTTTGTAAGAAGGCCTATGGAGTATTATCGTTCATTAGCAGAGGGATTGAATTCAAGAGCCGTGAAGTGATGTTGCAGCTGTACAGGACTTTGGTTAGGCCACAGTTGGAGTACTGTGTGCAGTTCTGGTCGCCTCACTTTAGGAAAGATGTGAAGTTGGTTTATTGGGTCCAGGTCGATGTGTTTGTTGATGGAGTTTGTGGATGAATGCCATGCCTCTAGGAATTCCCTGGCTGTTCTGTCTGGCTTGCCCTATGATAGTAGTGTTGTCCCAGTCGAATTCATGTTGCTTGTTGCCTGCGTGTGTGGCTACGAAGGAGAGCTGGTCGTGTCGTTTTGTGGCTAGTTGATGTTCATGTATGCGGATTGTTAGCTGTCTTCCTGTTTGTCCTATATAGTGTTTAGTGCAGTCCTTGCATGGTATCTTGTACACTACATTAGTTTTGCTCATGTTGGGTATCGGGGTCTTCGTTCTGGTGAGATGTTGTCTGAGCGTGGCTGTTGATTTGTGTGCCGTTATGAGTTCTAAGGGTCGCAGTAGTCTGGCTGTCAGTTCTGATATGCTCCTGATGTATGGTAGTGTGGCTCGTCCTTTTGGTTGTGGTAAGTCCTGGAAGACAGTATGGGGGAATTGAATTGGGTGGTGACTGGTATGTCGGGTTGGCCCCTGCGGACCTGGCTTGATAATTGGTGAGCCATTGCCAAAGTTTATAATCGGTTTTCCTGATGTAGACGAGACCACATTGGGAGTACCTGATGCAACAAGCTAGGTTGGAAGAAAGGCAGATGAACCTCTGACTCACCTGAAAGGGCTGTTTGGGGCCCTGGGTGGATTTGAGGTGGGTGGTGTGCTCGTAGATTTTGCATTTATTCTGGAAGCAAGGCAAGGTTCTTGGGGTTCAGTGACGGGGGTGGCATGACCCAAGAACTGTGAAAGGGAACAGAACTTGAGGAAGGCAGATGGGATGGGGAGGGGAAGATGTTCTTGGTGGTAGGGTCTTGGAGTTGTCAGAAGTGTTTGAGGATGATGTGTTGGATGCGGACTCTGGTGGAGAAGTAGGTGGAGACAAGGGGGACTCTGTTCTTTCTGTGCTGTGAGGCGGATTTTGGAGTGGTGGAATAGGGAATGGAGGTGGTGTGGCAGAGAGATGTCTGGAAGATGGAGGGAGGAAAAGCAATTAATCAAAATCGCTGCTCAACTGGAATGCTCGCAAGTGGAATGTCTACTCATTCAAATAGATGTGGTGGAGGTAGAATAATTGAGCAAATGGGATGGAGTTTTTGCAGGTTGCTGGGTGGGAGGACGTGCAGTCCAAGTAGTTATGGGAGTCTGTAGGTTTGTAGTAGATGCCCATTTGCAGACTGTTGCCAGAGATGATAATGTTGAGGTCATGGAAGGGGAGGGGTCATCTGAGGTGGACCAACTGAATTTGAAGGTGGGATGGAAGTTGAGTCGGAAGAGACGTTTCACCTGTATGGAGGGCTCTATCGTCAAGGAGCACAGACTTAAAATCCGGGGCAGAACTTTAGAGGAGACGGACGGAGCATCATTTTCCCTCAGAGAGTGATGGGAATCTGGAATTCCTTGCCTGTCAGGATGGTAGCGGCTGAAGTTTCCATAAAGTTGCACAAAAAAATCATATGTTCACTTTTTGCAAGCATAGGATCCAAATGTTGAAATTAATCGAATTGCTTCAAGGCAGGACGCAGGATGCGTTCGATCAGCTACTTGACACTTCTGGCTGAAGATTGTTGTGAATGCTTTACACTTATATTTTGGAAAGATGTGCTGAGCTCTTCTATCGTTGAAGATGAGGTGCTTGTAAAACATCCTCTTCCAGTGACTTGTTATCCAGCAATCACGACTGGATGTGACAGAGTGTAGAATTTACATCTGATCTGCAGTTTGTGGCATCGCTTATCCCCGTCTATCACTTGTTTTTATGCTGTTTCGGAGCTTCACCACGTTGACACCTCATGTTTAGAAATGCCTGCTACTGATGCTGGCGTTCCTTCCGCCATTTGTGTGGTTCAGATCAATCATGCTTTATTTTTCCTCACTTTGGTTCTCTCATCACCTTCCACAGCATTACTCCAGCAAGTATGTAATTTGGGACCGAGCAGCTTGATTGCGCCTTTTTTTGGGCCATAATTATTGGTGAACCTCGAACTGCCCCACTCTGAGTTGATTCCCTGCCCTTGACACCGTTAGAGCTTCCTTGAATGTTGTTCACCATGATTATTCAGTGGGACAACATTAGACTGTTATTTTACCTGACTGTGAGACAGATTTACCAATTTCAGTGAAAGTCCTCGGATGTTGTTCAAACCGATGGATGGTTTGCGGGTAGATCATAGGAATAAACGGGCAGCAGTCATTTAGTTAGGACTGTAATAGAGAACCCAGCCAGTGAGCAATTGTGGGGCCGATATATAACCAATTCACTAACACGTTTAAATAAATATTAATGAGTTAATTATATCAGTACTTGGTTGGGATAATCAGAAATAATAATATTCCTTTTATACAGGATTGTTTTTTTCTGTGATGACACAAGTCGTCCAACAAGGCTTGTGCCATTCTAGATCGAATTTTGGGAAGAGATATTCGACATAAGTTTGAGGTGAAAATGGAGCATCATTTAAATGACAGTGACCACTATATGGTTTAAATTTGACATCGTAAATGAGAAAAAATGATCAGCAAAAAGAGTTTTTACATTGGGACTAGCAGAATTTGTTAAACTATGGTGGATCTGGTGAAAATGTACAGCTACTGAAAAGTATATTGGAGTAATGTGAGGAGTTAAAAATGAACTACGAGAATAAAGGCTCATATTTGTAACCTTCAGGTGAAATGCAGAAGTAGCAAGCCCAGATATCCGTGGAATAATCGTGATTCATTTAAAAACAGGAAAGGAGAGGTGGACAACAGGTTCGATGGAAGCAAACCAATGGAAGACCGACAAGAATGAAGGAAGTGTGGGGGAGCATGAGACAACAATTTGGTGAGCTCAGACAGGCCATGATAAAATGCTGGCTGTCAGGATAGGGCGAATTATGAGAAAGTGAGGACTGCGATGCTCGACATTAGAGTCAAGAGTGTGGTGCTGGAAAACCACAGCAGATCAGGAAGCTTCCACGGAGCAAGATAATCCACGCTTTGGGCAACAGCCCTTTATCAGGAATCGGGCTTGTGATCCGAGGAGTTGGAGAGATAAGTGAGAGGGGTTGGGGCTAGGAGGAGTGTGGCTGAGAGTGCGATAAGTAGATGGGGATGGGGTGAAGGTGATGGACCAGTGAGGGGGTGGAGTGGGCAGGTCGGAAGGAAGATGAACAGGTAGGCAGGTTATGAGGGTAATGCCATGTTGGATGGTTGGAATTGCATTTTGGTGAGGGCGGGGAAATGAGGGAACTGGTGAAGTCCACATTGATGCTGAGCAGCTGGATGGTCCTAAGGCGGAAAATGAGGCATTCTTCGTCCAACATTATTTATTTAGTGTGGTGATGGAGGAGGCCCAGGACCTGTATGTCCTTGGCAGAATGGGTGGGGGAATTGATGTGTCACTAATGGTAGGTGGGGTTGGTTGGTGCCGGTGTTCCGAAGATATTTTCTGAAGCACTCTGCAAGTAGGCGTCCTGTCTCCACAATCTGGAGGAGACTGTATTGTGAGCAATGGATATAGTAAATGACATCTGTTGAAGTGCAGGTAAAACTTTGATGGATGCGGAAGTTTCCTTTGGGACCATGAACAGATTTGAGTGGGGTGGTGTGTGAGCAGGTTTTGTGATTCCTGCGGTGGCAGGGAAAAGAGACAGGTGCGGGGCGTGAACCTGACAACACAGTCGCAGAGGGAGTGGTCGTTACGGCAAATGGATAGAGGTGTGGAGGGAAATAAACCTCCTGTGGTGGAGTCCTATTGTCGGTTTTGAAAATGAAGGAGGATGGTGCGATGGCAGTGGAAGTTGGTGGCTTCAGTCCTTGTTGTGGTTGGAGGCGTGAGGTTCGAGGATGGAGGTGTTGGAAGTGAATGAGGTGCGCTTTATTGACCAGATGGGAGAGGGAGTTGCGGTCTTTGAAGAAGGAGGCCATCTGGTGTGTTATGTGGAGGAACTGGTCCTCCTGGAGTAGATGCGGCTGAGGTGGAGGAATTGGAATTAAAGGACAGTATTTTTACAAGAGGCAGGGTGGGAGTAGGTGCAATCCAGGTAGCTGTGGGAGTCAGTGCATTTGTCAAAGATATCTGTATTTAGTCAGTCACCATTGACGGAGATGCAGAGGTCGAGAAAGTTGAGGGAGGTGACTGGGATGGTTCTGGTGAACTCAAGTTCAGGTTCGAATGGGTTGGTGAAGTTGATGAACTGGTCAACGTCCTTATGTGAACATGGGGTGGCGCCAAGACAGTCAACAATGTCGCAGAGGAAAAGATCGGGAATGGGGCCGGTGTAGCTGTGGAACATGGACTGTTCAACGTTACTGAAAAAGAGACAGACATGGATGTGGCCCAGATGGGCGTCCATGGCTATACCTTTCATCTGGAGGAAGTGAGCGGATTCAATGGAGGAAGTATTGAGGTTGAGGGCCAGTTCAGCCAAATGAATGAGAGTATCAGAGGAGAGGTACTGGTGGGGACGCCATGAGAGGAAGAAATAGAGGGCTTGGAGGCCTCCATCATGGCAGAGAGATGTGTATAGTAACTGAAAGTCCATGGTGAAGATGAGGTACTGGGGGCCAGAGAAGCCAATGTCTTGGAGGAGGCAGAAGGCGCTGGTGGTGTCCTGAATGTATGTGTGCAATGCCTGGAACAGGGAGGATAACACAGTATCAAGGTATGTGGAGGTGCATTTGTGAGAATGATATCAAGTGGATTACAATTTCCAAGGAAGTTATAGTTCTTATTGGGACGAATGTTGCAACCTGTGTGGGAACCCAGAGAACTTTAGTTAAAGTGATAAATGATTACTTAACACACATTTTGCTGGAGCGAAGGAGGATGCAAATACAGAATTGGAAATTATGAATGTGATGCTCTTTAAAGGATTGTTTATTTTTTAAATAAAATGATGTATTTGAGGTTTTGCAAGATTTAAAAGTGGACAAATGAAAACTTCCGGTGACTTTCCATAATAACCAATATACCTGAACCTCTATTGGTCTGACATGCTGATGAGATCAGAGATATCTAGGGATGGTGATGTCAGTCTCCAATCCGATCTGTGGGCTACTACACAAAAGCACAATTTAAAGGAGGGTTTCGACAGCGGGGATTCAAAATCCGTGACAACACAGTGTGTAAATCCACCGGGTATTAAAATTGAGAAAGTGTGTAGAGAAACATACTGGATCCTGATAAGTTAAAACACTTTCATCGATAACTAGTTATGAAAAATAGGTTCAATGCCAACTCGACTATTGTATCCAAGTCAAGCCATCACATTCTGGATGGATGGTTAGGTTTCATGGTGATTGCGATAACAATGTTCTGAATGGAATGTTGTCAGAACAAAACCTCATTTGAGTACCTGCTACAGGTTATCAGTGGTCTATATTTTCGTTTGAGTACCAAAATGTCGGGAAATTTCATCTAATTGTTTAGAAATTCTTTTTCTCTTCACACTTGCGGCGAAGCTTCCTTTGTGTATCCATTATTTCACACTTTTGTATTCATTAAGAAATCATTTTCTGCTTTGTGCTTTGGTAATATTTTGCTCTTGGCTGAAGCTGGGGAACGTCCGACAATATTTTTCAAAATACACACACTACTTAATCAAGACCACCGCCTTTAATTGGCTTGCTTTAAAACAGAAGGGAAAATATAATACAATCAATACATTTTGCAGAACTAGTGTTCCAAGGAAGAAAGATGAGATGAAAGAAAATCATATCAGCAAAATCATTGCACTAGTAAAATTAAAAGGACGGAAAACGGATAAAACACTTGGAACCTGACACTCCACATTTCAGTGCTGAAGGAAATTGCTACAAAGATAGCTGATGCATTGCTCATTATCTTTCAACATTCCACTGATTCTAGAATGAATCCTCAAAAACATAGAAGGTGACAAATATCAGAAAAGTATTTGGGAAGATAGCAGGAGAGACATGATGGAACACTTCAACTGTTGGCCTTGCAAGAGAAAGAGGCAAAATTTAGAATCTTTTACAAACAATGCGATAAGTAGGTAGAGAATAATAATCATCTTAGTGGTAATGATGTTTGACATGCAGTTGACATGCAGTTGCAGGAACGCTATGATTTAGACTAACACAATTCTAGACTGCATTTAATGAGGATTTGAAGACAGGTGTACAAAAAGAATGCTTGTTTGCGTCAGAGCTTATTTTGACTGTTGCTGAAGTCTTCCCAGCACATTAAATATATTGAGGTGGAGGGAGTGCTACATATGTTCACCAGATTGTCGCCAAAGTTTCGAGTTATGAGAACAATCTCAATGAAATGCCACTAAACAGAAAACACGAATAAGCTGAATAGGTTCAGGTGAGACATTTCACCATTTGACATATCTTGAACGAGAGCTGTAACATATAAAAAATGCAAATTAAGTCTAAACTGAAGAGAACTGACTTTTAGCCGGCGGCTTGTAGACCTTTGGCATTGGTTATCACAGAGAGGCACAGATACTTTGTCTACAGCTTTAATTACATATATATTTGCGCTATGTTGTGTACCAAATATCTTCAGGTTAATGGTAATGTTTTGAGAAATTATATTGAAGTGTTTCAAGTCATGATTGCGTTGGATGGCGGAATAACCTGTTGAGCTGAAAGGCTTAGTTATATTCCAATGTGTCTTAGTATGTTCTACATGGGATTACACATGTGTTGGTTTACAGAGCGTGGCATATTTTATCCATTTAAAGCAACAACCTGGACTCGTTGGACACTCAGAGAGGAAAGTCAACATGCAGTTAACTTCTGAGTTGACCTTGAGACATTTCTTATTCATTGATTTTGCCAAATCTATTTCTCTGCAAGGTAACGATATTGAACTCTTGCCTATGGATAGGCGGTGAGGTAGCAGCTTCTACATGGAAACATCATCACGTTATAATCAGTAATCAGGTGTGGCTTTCATAGCCTAGACAAAGTCCCAAGTAAGTGCAGGTAAGTAACACGGTCTACAAAATGTAGTGATGAAACAATGTTTATTACTTTGTCACATATCATTTTGCTGAAGAAAACTTATGATTCTATCCCAGTCCAGTCGAAGCATGTCTGTTTTTGATGTTTCAAAACTGGGAAGGGCCGCCGTGTGTGTCGCAAGCAGTGAAACCAGTAAAGTCCCCGTGTGATTGATTGCTACCTGGGAATGTCATATAATGAAAATGATCCCATTAAAACAGTGCCTGGCAGCAATATTTCGAAAATTAGTGGAAGATAGAAGTTTGCTTGGGGGAAGAAGTTATCTAATTTTAACATTCTGATCCGAATCCCGAACATAACTGTATATTTCGAAGGATTCAATCAAACAAAGTGGAACCATATTTAGGAACTGGACAACGGCTTTTGCGGAATTTAGTGACACATATGGTGGAAGTCACCTCTAGTTCAGAAGACTGTGTTTGGCACCGAATGCTACGATAGAGTTTATGTTTCAAAAATGTAAAGATGATGCTCTAGTCCATCTCTTCAGTTCAGTTGTGCTGCATTGATAAAGAGACACTAAAGGAAAACCACCAGCCTGTACAGGAAGATGTAAAATATTCAAAAGCATTTTTCTCAATACAAGACACATATTTACCCTTGCTGACCTATAAATTCCATAATCACTCCCCTTTTTGCTCTGCAGATAACGGAAATATATTATCTGAGAATAACCACAACTTTTTTAATAGAAACTTTCTGTGGACAAGTGCATCAGTTACTGGACTGGTCAGCACTTTTTGACATCTTACGACTTCCTTTACAGATCTGTTGGGAATGGAAGACGATTGATGTGCAGAAATGTGACAAATACATTTGTGGAAAATATTAATGAATCCGGATTTACTTTAATTCTGTATTGGCTGAAAACACTCCACCTACTCACTGCATCCAAATTGCTAGAAGACTTTCATTGAAATATTCAAAAGCTGTGATATGTTGCAGACCAACAAATAAAATGTGCTTCTCTCACTGACATAAAATACTTGTCTGGATATTCAAGGTTTCACATGATGCAAATCTCTTTTTAAAATGTTCAGTTCTGACTGACAATGAATTAGTGATCAGAATCAAAAAGTGAAGCTAAAGCAAGTTGATTACAATCCTCAGTTCATATTCCCAACTTCTTTTGTGCTTGATTATATTACGGCACATGACTATCGACGGAGCTTTTTTGTCATTGCCTTTCTAATCATCTCTCCATGGATTACCAAATAGCGTGGGAATGTTCAATGTTACTCAGTCTCAATTTCTCGACAGGTAATCAATAAGGAAATCACACTGAAGCTAACAAATTAAATGCCCCAGTCTTCAAGTTAAAATACTTGCATTGCAATTTGTAGTTTGTCGGCAGTTAACTATATCATTTTGTGGAAAAAAAAACATGCTTAGTGTGCTAATGTTGTGGCAAAAGTTTCCTATTGTTTCTGAGTCTGGTGGGATGATTTCAGACTCTTGATGTGTCTTGTATAATATGCAGTTGTTTTTTTTTTCCCCCAGAGTGTGTGTGTGTGCATGTGTGTTCGTGTGTGTGTGTGTGTTTGTGTATGTGTGTGTGTGTGTGTGTGTTTGTGTGTGTGTGTGTGTGTGTAAGTGCTAACTTTGTCAGTGACATCTAGTAGGAATAATATTTCATTAAAATGCAAACAATGCTAATGTAAGGGATTAAATGCATTTCATAATTTAATTACTTTTCCAATGAACATAAATGGATAGGTCATCACATTTTTCAGTTGCTCTCCAAACTTCGCCTGAGTTACAGCAGAAATGCAAATGTTTGTGCAGCAAACGGGAGAAATACAGACTTATAACCCATCTACCACATGCGACTCCATAGAGAATACAACATGAACATAGATCATAATAGTATGAAATTTCTGGAGATTGCAAAGAGTAAAGTTATGGATTTTCTTCTGTTTTCCATCTGTGGGACCTTGCTACTCTCTTTATTGTTCCGACTTCTAAGTCTTCTGCAAGCTTTGCTGGCCACAACAATGTGGCTTACAGTGAAAAGATTCAGTGACACAATCAAAATAAAGGGTACAAATGGGGTGAGAATGTGATGCAAAAACACAATTGTTGCCCAAAACTGTGATTGAAAAGTCTGCATTGTTGCCTCACGAACTCAGGGTGCATTATCAAGCCAGTATTGATTGGTGAATATGAAATTTCAGACAGTATTCTTTAAATAACTCAGCACAATCTCTGCTCAAAGTTTGTGCGAAGATTTGTAGCTCTGGTGCTCGTTGTTGTGGTTCTGTTCGCCGAGCTGGAAGTTTTTGTTGCAAACGTTTCGTCCCCTGGCTTGGCGACATCATCACTGCTTGGGAGCCTCCTGCGAAGCGCTTCTTTGATGTTTCCTCCGGTGTTTATAGTGGTCTGTCCCTGCTGCTTCCGGTTGTAGTTTCAGCTGTCTGCTGTAGTGGTTGGTATATTGGGTCCAGGTCGATGTGTTTGTTGATGGAGTTTGTGGATGAATGCCATGCCTCTAGGAATTCCCTGGCTGTTCTCTGTCTGGCTTGCCCTATGATCGTAGTGTCGTCCCAGTCGAAGTCATGTTGCTTGTTGACTACGTGTGTGGCTACTAAGGATAGCTCGTCGTGTCGTTTCGTGGCTAGTTGATGTTCATGTATGCGGATTGTTAGCTGTCTTCCTGTTTGTCCTATATCGGGTTTTGTGTAGTCTTTGCATGGTATTTTGTACACTACATTAGTTTTGCTCATGTTGGGTATCGGGTCCTTCGTTCTGGTGAGTTGTTGTCTGA
>NC_057746.1:12967121-12971262 GCF_004010195.1 Chiloscyllium plagiosum | reverse complement strand
TGGTTCCAAGAGCCACAAGCTGCTGAGTGAATGAATTAAACCTTTCTTGTGAAATTCATTAATGAACAATGTGAAGAAATCAACAAGAGAAAAATGTTTATTAATTACACACCACTGCTATCGGTATTTGTGGTTCAACATTGATGATAAACAGTAACATATGTAAAAAAGCACAAGTTATAAAATTTATACATCACAAAAGAGCCCACAACAGTTACTAAAAATTCAAAACATCACTGTTCAGCTTGAAATAGAATAATTATTAAATAGAAACAAACAAATTCCCTGGAGCGTCAGATGCTGAGGGGTGACATTATAAAAGTTTCCAAAATTATGACGGGCGTGGATAGGATGAATTGACAAAGTCTTTTCCCTGGGGTCGGGGAGTCCAGAACTAGAGGGCATAGGTTTAGGGTGAGAGGGGAAAGATATAAAAGAGACCTAAGGGGCAACTTCTTCACGCAGAGGGTGGTACGTGCATGGAATGAGCTGCCAGAGGATGTGGTGGAGGCTGGTACAATTACAACATTGAAGAGGCATTTGGATGGGTATATGAATAAGAAGGGTTTGGAGGGATATGGGCCGGGTGCTGGCAGGTGGGACTAGATTGGGTTGGGATAGCTGGTCGGCGTGGACGGGTTGGACCAAAGGGTCTGTTTCCGTGCTGTACATCTCTATGACTATAAATCAAAAAAGATTTTTGTCAACATAAAATGATAAGTTGCAAAAGTTATATAAATATGTACACAATGACTAAAAATGGTTGACACAGAATACAATCTATAAAAATTGCCTCTGAGTTCCCTCGGGATGTTGCCTTATTTCAGGTCAATCACTGACCCACTGAAGACAGTGAAGATGAGAAGTGTGAGGGAGGAACCATCCGTGAAGATCCCTCTGACGGTGACACTGCTCACATTTCTGAGACGGGATGGAAACACGACTTGAGAAGGTCTCTCTTGAAGGATCAGGATCCAAACCTGGGGATCTGGGATCCACTGCCCAATCTGTGGAAACACATTCCCAGGAAAAATCAATCTCAATCCTGAAAGAACTGGGTGTGAGCAATGAGTTGTAATTCTGTGTGTCTGCTGTGACATGGAAGGATGGACAATAGTGTCCATGATCATACTGGAATAGGAGAATCCCATTATTCCACAATGAGGCTCCAGGAATATCCTGCAGTGAAGCCCAGGAAACCTACATGGTCAGGAAGACAGACACAAGGGAATCACGTCAGTATGGGAATGGGAATGAAATGAGGTTTACAGAATTTACCAATGTCTGGGAGGGTGTGACAGGGTCAGAGCGGGAGTGAAAATATTCCAAATAAGTCTGTAGAGAAGTTTGTATGTCACTTACTGAATCATGAAGAAGCTGGAACAGCAACATCAGAAGCTGAGAAAATAAAAACACAATGTGAGAAATGGAATAAAATATAAAATTAGACAGTGTGAGATATTCTCTCTCACTCACTGCACCCCAGGATTCAATCACCCTCAGCGTTAACTAACCAGACTCACATGATATAGCACAGAGGGAGTCAAGGGTGAAGGAGAGGTGGGTAAGGGATTGAAATAGGGTCTGGAAACTGTGAGAGAATGAGAGGAAGATGGAAGTTTGGGGTTTAGGGACTGGATGGTGAGACACTGGACAGTGAGGGAGTGAAGGGTGAGGAATTGAAGAAAGAGAGAATGGGAAATAAGGATTGAAGAATGAGATTTAGAAGGAGAATGAGTGGAGAGATAGAGATGAAGGAAAAGAACAACAGGAGACCATGGAGTGAGGACCTTCAAGGAAAGGTCATGACTTTTGAGAGATGCAGCATCACTGTTCCCCTAAGTCACTGCAAAAAGAAGATATTTCTTCAACTTCCAATCTCTTTTGCATCATTCCCAACACTCTGTCCCCTCAGTCACTTACTGGGAGCTGTTGTGTAGGTCCCACTTGGTGAACCTGCAGAAACAAAATAAATGTCCATTAGAATGGGGAATAATCCATTCTCAGAGAGTGAGAACACAACAAGTGCGAGGGAATGGAGATTGTGTCAGAAATCCTCATTCCCACACTCCCCTCTATCCTTACACCTTATGGAGTTTCTAGAGATCTCTCCCATTCTATCGATATTCAGTCAGTGAGAATGTGAGTGTGTGCATTGGGTTTAATGATCAATATTAGACTTGGTCGGGGCCAATCACACAAAAGAAGATCAGACAGGGAACAAGTTGTGTTTGTGTGTGTGTGTGTGTGTGTGTGTGTGTGTGTGTGTGTGTATGTATGTATGTGTGTGAATTCAATCAGTTCCATTCCCTGTACTCCCAGTACTGGAGACTCCCCCACACTCACTCTGTCCCCTCAGTTCTACATTCCTCTCTCTCTGATTCTTACCTCTCCAAGGCCTTTTCCAGATGATTATTCCGAATATTGCAGCCATTGCAGAGACTATTCCAAAAACAATAATAAGATGGAAATGCTCCACTCTGTTTTCTGCAATTTCTGAAACACATTGGAATAATATCAGGATTATCTCTTTTCCAGGATTCATTCCCAGTTCTGTGTTCATTGGGGTCAATTTTAAGTAAACCCACCCATTGGAAATTGAAGGGATTGGTTGAAATGCTGGTTTGACTCTCACCCAATTTCACTCTCCAGTAAACTCTCCAAAGATCCCATTGATGGGGGTGTTAACATGATGTCATTCCAATCCTCGGGGTTACTTTCCCGGACAGTTCAGTTCCCATTCTCCCCAATGTCTCTGTGTCCTGTCCTTGTTCAATCCCTCAGAATACATTGGACAGCCCAGAAGGCAGCATCACCAATAGCTTTCACATCAAACCTCAAAGGGATGAGGAGTAAACTGACTGTTGGAAATTAGGCTGAGCTAATCATGAGGAAAACGAGCAAAACCTTCCAAAAAAGCATTTAGCACAATCCCAGGACCAAGTGTGAGACTATTAATCTAGAGACCCAGCTAATGGTCTGGGAGCCCAGGTTTGAAATGTAATTTGAATTCAATGATGTTAGAAATTAGGAATCGAATGATGGCCGTGAGATCATGGTCGACTGCTGGAAAAACCCAGATGGTTCACCAGTGTCCATTCGGGAAGGAAACTGCTTACCTTACCTGGTCTGGCCTATGTGAGACTCCAGACCCACAGAAATGTGGTTGACTTTCAATTGCTTTCCCAGCAATTAGGGATGGGTAATAAATGCCGGCCTAGCTAGTGACACCTATGTCCCGTGAATACATTTTTAAAATCTTAGTCCTAATCGACTGCAGTGAACCCATCACATGAAATGAGTGAAAGAATCCAGCTCAAATGAAGTTCCCACAAACGTCCAGACACTGAGAGACAGACTCTGAGACAAGGATCTGAAGGATAGCGTGAATGAATTTGTGAAGGTGAGTTCATGTCTGACGCATCTCAATGAATTTGATGAGTGTCGCGATTGTAATGAGGTCAGCCAGAAGGACCTCATAGAAGATGTGTTCCCTGGTAGGGGCTGTTAGTCTGGTCCAATCAGGGAGCCCTGGCTGACAAGTAAAAAGAGGAGTGTCAGAGATTCTAACGTTTGGCTGCTGTCACTAATGAAGCTGTGCCAGAGTCAAGGACTTTGCACAAATAAATGGACTGTGAATTGTTGATGGGATACTGGCATCTGTGACTTATTTCAGTGGTGATGAAAATAAAGCACATTCCTGAAGAAACCTGCTCGCAATAATTGTCTTTGAGTTGGGTAAGCATTTCTTGGAACATGCCATTATTTGGGATCAACCCTGCCGAAGACGGGGCCCAGCATAAGGATAGAATGTGTTATTTTTTCCAGGAGAACAACACTGAGGTAGTTGAAAAGCAACAAGTAATTCTCCTAATAGCCCGTGGAACCACAGCCCCTTCTGTTATTAGGAGCCTAACTTTCCCTGAGGCACCAGAAACTAAAACCTTGCAAGCCATGATGGATTTAGTTAAAGAATATGACAACCCAAGCCTCCTTTAATTCGAGTCATAGAGATGTACAGCATGGAAACAGACCCTTCAATCCAACCCGTCCGTGCCGACCAGATATCCCAATCCAATCTATTCCCACCTGCCAGCACCCGGCCCATATCCCTCCAAACCCTTCCTATTCATATATCCAT
>NC_057746.1:12951811-12966902 GCF_004010195.1 Chiloscyllium plagiosum | reverse complement strand
TAAGATTTGCTTTCCCAAAATGCAGCACCTCGCATTTATCTGAATTAAACTTCATCTGCCACTTCTCAGCCCATTGGCCCATCTGGTCAAGATCCTGTTGTAATCTGAGGTAACCCTCTTCGCTGTCCACTACACTTCCAAATTTGGTGTCATCTGCAAACTTACTAACCGTACCGCTTATGCTTGCATCCAAATCATTTATGTTTCTGAGATGCTATCAGTTTTACTTAGCAATTCAAGAACCGGGGAATCCATGGTGCGCGGCACGGTGGCACAGTGGTTAGCACTGCTGCCTCGCAGCGCTGGGGACCCGGGTTCAATTCCCGCCTCAGGCGACTGACTGTGTGGAGTTTGCACATTCTCCCCGTGTCTGCGTGGGTTTCCTCCGGGTGCTCCGGTTTCCTCCCACAGTCCAAAGATGTGCAGGTCAGGTGAATTGGCCATGTTAAATTGTCCGTAGTGTTAGGTAAGGGGTAAATGTAGGGGTATGGGTGGGTTGCGCTTCGGCGGGTCGGTGTGGACTTGTTGGGCCGAAGGGCCTGTTTCCACACTGTAAAGTAATCTAATCTAATCTAATCTAAATGTAAAGTAATCTAATCATGTCAGGATTTTTGACAAGGTTAAAGTGACGAGCAGAGGCATGTGACTTTGGTTTATCCCTTAACGAGATGCTTAGATATCATTTGGTGTGTGGTATGAATGATGTAACTATACAAAAGCACCTACTGGCTAAAGCCCAACTGGACTTCAAACAGGCCCGATCACTGGCTTTATCATTGGAAAATATGGCAAGTGGAGCATATGAATTGCAGAGTAAAACTGAGCTTGGGAACACCACTTCAGTGCAGTCAATTGAATAGCCACATTCAGGACATATCCTGATTGGAGGGATCTCGGTCAGCCCACAGCAAAGCGCCAAAATAAAGCTAAGCCTTGGCCGAATGGTTAGACATTTTTTCAGGATCCGAGTCGGCAAGCCAGTATGTGGACTCAAAAGCAAGAGAGTCCTACCAGACATAAATTCAGTCAGAGAAATCATAGGCTGGCATCCAGGAGAGGGCACAGCCTGGTGAGTCCATCCTGTTTGGAACATCCAAATCAGAACCAATCAAAATCAATATCTGGGTATATGGTCACCCAGTTCTAATGGATGTCAATACAGGCGGGACTGTGTGAGTGGGCACAAAAGCAGTCTTTAACTAAACTTGCTCTGGACTCCAACCCTTAAGTTTGCACAAAACTTCAACTGGGCTAAAATCCTTTTGTAGGGAACCTTTACAGATTAGGGGTACAACTTCTGTTCTGGTCTCTTCAAATAAGCAACTGGTTCCGTTACCAGTTATTGTACTAAAAGACTCAGGCCTAAGCTTGATTGAGCAAAATTGACTGAGAGAGATTTACCAAAATTGGCTCAACATTTGAGTTGGGACACCATGTTGAGATTGTACAGGTAGTTAACATAGACACATAGGGAGCTGGTTTGGTCTCTGCTGGATATTGTGCACAGGTTCTAATCACCCTGTTATAGGAAGGAGATTACGAAACTGAAAAAAGATCAGAAAAGATTTCCCAGGGTGTTGCCAGGAATGAAGGATTTGAGTTATAAAACTATGCAAGATTGGCTGAGACTGTTTTCACTGGAGCATGTGAGATTGAGGGGTGACCTTATAGAAGGTTATAAAATCATGAGGGGCATTGATAAGATGAATAGCAAAGGTCTTTTCCCTACATGGGGGATATATTTTTAAGGTGAGAAGCGAAAGATTTAAAAAGGACATGAGGGGCAATTTCTTTTTACAGGGTGGTTTGTGTGTGGAATGAAATGCCAGAGGAAGCAGTGGATGCAAAGACATTTGGATAAGTACACAAATAGGAAAGGTTTAGAGGGCTATGAGCCAAACACAGGCAGGTGGGACTGGTTTATTTTGGGAACATGGATGGTGTGGACTAGTTGGATTGAAGGGTCCGTTTCCGTGTTGTATTACTCGATTACTCTGATTAAAAGTGCTCCGGCTTCCATTTACGTCCAGAAGCTTAGGTTATTTCTTGGGCTGGTAAATTATTATGGAAAGTTCATACATAACCTAAACCACATCCTGCCAGCTTTGCACCATCTCCTAAAAAAGGGTCAGCCTTGGAGATGGTCACAAAGTCAAATCAAAGCTTTCAGTGAAGTGACAAAATGGCAATCCTCTTCTAAAATGCTGGCACACTATGAGCTCAGGCGGATCTGGTGTTGACATGCAATGTACAAAAGCGGGGTGGTATTAGCTCATAGGTGGCCCAATGGAGAGGAATGCCCAATCGCGTATGCATCCAGGACTTTGGCTAATGCTGAGCGTAAATATGCCAGACAGACAAAGAAGGATTGGCAGTCATATTTGGAGTCAGGAAGTTCAACCAATATCTTTATTGATAGAAATTTGTGATAATAATGGACCATAAAACTCTACGAGGTCTGGTTGAAGAGGACAAGGCAGTACCACACATAGCTTCAGGCCAAATTCAGCATTAGCTTCTAATACTAAGTGCCTCTAATTACAAGTTGGAACACCGTCCTGGAGGCCAAGTAGTGATTACAGATATATTGAGCTGCTTCCCACCAGCAGATATACAATCGCTGGTACCATCAATGGAAAAGCCTGTGGTGGTCTTAAATTTTGTATACACACTTCCAGGCACAGCTGACAATATCAGACTTTGGGTGCAGAGAGATCCAGTCCTGGCAAAACTAAAACAGCTGGTGGTGATGGGAGAAATGAAAGGGCAATCACAACCAGAATTGAAACCTTTTTGGACCCAGAGCGACCAGCTCACAGTAGAGGACAGCAAGAGTGATTATCCTGAGCAATGGTCACTACCAGATACTGGCTGAACTCTACCAGAGTCATCCAGTGGTCTCCAAAATGAAGATGTTCGTGAGAGGATATGTCTGGTGACCAGGCTTGGATACAGACATAGCCACACTAATGGGCCAGTGCCCAGAGTGCTAAAAAGAACAAAAATTACCGTCAGCAGTTCCCCACATCTGGAACTCAGTCAGTGCGACGGTCCTGAACAAGAATGATGACATATGAAAGCCCGCAAATCCGCAAACGGCATGGGAACAAACCATGCTCAGTTCCACAGAACAGTTGGAAAGGCTCTGAACCCATGGGTTCACCTTCCCCATCACGAGATTCTGAATCTGAGATGGACATGGAGGATGTAGCCGCATCAATGTCTTTGCTTGCGGAAAAAGAGACTGAGTTCCTTCCGAGGAGTTTCTCTCATAAAAGCCAAGCTCCCGTGCGTTACATACTGCCTACACTGCACACCGAGTTTCGAGGAAGGACTTGATGCAGTGCTAAAATGCCCCAGGAGGCTCCCTAAGAGAAAAGGTCAACCTATGACTTCAGACTCAAAGGGGGAGGGATATTGTGATAGCAATGAGGTCAGCCAGGTGGATATCATAGAATATGAGTTCCCAGATTGGGGCTATTTATCTGGTCCAATCAGGGACCTCTGGCTGACAGATAACGAGGAATGTCAGACATTTCACTGTCAACGGGGGTGGTACCAGGGGACTGGAGAGTGGCGAATGTTGTGCCCCTGTTCAAAAAAGGGAATAGGGATAACCCCGGGAATTACAGGCCTGTTAGTCTTACTTCTGTGGTAGGCAAAGTAATGGAAAGGGTACTGAGGGATAGGATTTATGAGTATCTGGAAAGACACTGCTTGATTAGGGACAGCCAGCACGGATTTGTGAAGGGTAGGTCTTGCCTTACAAGTCTTATTGAATTCTTCGAGGAGGTGACCAAGCATGTGGATGAGGGAAGAGCAGTGGATGTAGTGTACATGGATTTCAGTAAGGCATTTGATAAGGTTCCCCATGGTAGGCTTATGCGGAAAGTCAGGAGGCATGGGATAGAGGGAAATTTGGCCAATTGGATAGAAAACTGGCTAACCGGTCGAAGGCAGAGAGTGGTGGTAGATGGTAAATATTCAGCCTGGAGCCCAGTTACAAGTGGAGTTCCGCAGGGATCAGTTCTGGGTCCTCTGCTGTTTGTAATTTTTATTAATGACTTAGATGAGGGAGTCGAAGGGTGGGTCAGTAAATTTGCAGATGATACGAAGATAGGTGGAGTTGTGGACAGTGAGGAGGGCTGTTGTCGGCTGCAGAGGGACTTAGATATGATGCAGAGCTGGGCTGCGGAGTGGCAGATGGAGTTCAACCCTGCCAAGTGTGAGGTTGTCCATTTTGGAAGAACAAATAAGTATGCGGAATACAGGGTTAATGGTAGTGTTCTTAGTCAGGTGGAGGAACAGAGGGATCTTGGGGTCTATGTACATCGATCTTTGAAGGTTGCCACTCAGGTGGATAGAGTTTGTAAGAAGGCCTATGGAGTATTATCGTTCATTAGCAGAGGGATTGAATTCAAGAGTCGTGAAGTGATGTTGCAGCTGTACAGGACTTTGGTTAGGCCACAGTTGGAGTACTGTGTGCAGTTCTGGTCGCCTCACTTTAGGAAAGATGTGGAAGCTTTGGAGAGGGTGCAGAGAAGATTTACCAGGATGTTGCCTGGAATGGAGAGGAAGTCGTACGAGGATCGGTTGAGAGTTCTCGGCCTTTTCTCGTTGGAACGGCGAAGGATGAGGGGTGACTTGATCGAGGTTTATAAGATGATCAGAGGAATAGATAGAGTAGACAGTCAGAAACGTTTTCCCCGGGTGCAACAGAGTTTTACAAGGGGACATAAATTTAAGGTGAAGGGTGGAAGGTATAGGGGAGATGTCAGGGGTGGGTTCTTTACCCAGAGAGTGGTGGGGGCATGGTATGCGCTGCCTGTGGGAGTGGTAGAGTGAGAATCTTTGGTGACCTTTAAGCGGCAATTGGATAGGTACATGGATGGGTGCTTAAGCTAGGACAAATGTTCGGCACAACATCGTGGGCCGAAGGGCCTGTTCTGTGCTGTATTGTTCTATGTTCTATGTTCTACTCTGACACACTGAGAGTTGTCTCTGAGGGAGCTGGACTAGTGTCAAGGACTTTCCATGTGTCAATAAAGGGTGACTTGGTTAAAAGATATCGGCTTCTGTGGAGTTATTTCAGAGGTCACCCCATAATCCTAAAGATTTTAAGCAACACCAGCATATTTATATGTTTTCATTATTTAATCCTTTTAGCTTCATCACTTCGCAAATACTATGGGTTTACATTTTTTAAATTAAGAAACCAAAATGAAAAGCCAAGTTCAAACTAGTAGGTAAATTAGAAAAGAGTGATCAAATGACACATGCCTGGGTTATAACAGACTCTAGATTGTCACAGGAATTGAAGTAGGAGTGTTGCAAATGGGCGACACGGGGGCTCAGCAGTTAGCACTGCTGTCTTGCAGCGCCAGGGACCCAGGTTCAACTCCAGCCTCAGGCTGTGGGGAGTTTGCACGTTCTCCCTGTGTCTGCGTGGGTTTTGTCCAGGTGCTCCGGCTTCCTCATACAGTCCAAAGATGTGCAGGTTAGGTGTATTGGACAGCGAAGAGGGTTACCTCAGATTACAACAGGATCTTGATCAGATGGACCAATGAGCTGAGGAGTGGTAGATGGAGTTTAATTTAGATAAATACGAGGTGCTACATTTTGGGAAAGCAAATTTTAGTAGGACTATACACTGAATAGTAAGGTCCTTGGGGGTGTTGCTGAACAAATAAACCTTGGAGTGCAGGTTTGTAGCTCCTTGAAAGTAGAGTCACAGGCAGATAGAATAGTGAAGAAGGCGTTTGGTAGGCGTTTCCTCTATTGGTTAGAGTATTGGGTACAGGAGTTGGGAGGCCATGTTGCGGCTGTACAGGACATTGGTAAGGTCACTTTTGGAATATTTCATGCAATTCTGGTTTCCTTCCTATCAGAAGGATACTGTGAAACTTGAAAGGGTTCAGAAAAGAGTTACAAGGATGTTGCCAGGGCTGGAGCATTTGAGCTATCGGGAGAGGTTGAATAGACTAGGGCTGTTTTCCTTGGAGTGTTAGAGGCTGGGGGGGGGGTGACCTTACAGAGGTTTATAAAATCATGAGGGGCATGGATAGGGTAAATACAAAAGGTTTTTCTGTGGGTTGGTGGAGTCCAGAACTAGAGGGCATAGGTTTAGGGTGAGAGGGGAAAGATATAAAAGAGACCTCAAGGGCAACTTTTTCACACAGAGGGTGGTACGTGTATGGAATGAGCTGCCAGAAGAAGTGGTGGAGGCTGGTACAATTGCAACATTTACGAGGCATTTGGATGGGTATATGAATAGGAAGGGTTTGGAGGGATATAGGCCGGGTGCTGGCAGGTGGGACTAGATTGGGTTAGGATATCTGGTCAGCATGGACGAGTTGGACTGAAGGGCTTGTTTCCATATATTTGGTACTCTGCAAATAAACTCTGTTTTGTTTAAAGTTGCATGGTTTGACCAATTGCATCACTCCTGGGATATCCACCTTACATCTACCAAAACAACTAAAAACGTTAGGGTCTGGGATACCTTCTTAAAACATTTTAAGGTGGTCTGGTCTGGTCAAGAATACAGTCTAAGGACAGATCATATCGATCAGCCATGTGTTTTCACATGATAAGCAGGATGAAAGATGAGCTGATCAAAGTGTTTACAGGGAGGTGATAGCTTATTTACAGCAAACCTATTTTCTCTAGTTGCAGAATCTGGAACAAGAGAGCTGCATGTTTTAGCTATGGTTAAAAAGAGGGAAAACCATGGCATAAATCAGGCAGCAGAAATGTGGAAACATGCCCCACACTAAGTCTGTGGATGTTCTACTATCATGCAGACTGGTCCATGTGTAGGCATTTCCATCCATACACACTCACACACTCACACAAACATGCCCTTGCATAGAAACACGCACATCATTAATGGGCACACCCACACAGACCACTCCCACAAAAGTGCACACCTACACAATGACACACCTACATACACACACAGACAGACAGATGCACTCCAACACACATAGATACACTTACCCTCATCACACACATACATAGACACACCCAGGCACAGACACAACAGTCATATCCACTCACAAATACATGGACACACAGAGAATTGCATACACACTGACACGTCCACACACAGACCACACAAACATGTCCATACACAGATGCATACTTACTCAGTAACATGTACACACAAACATATCAACATACAGATACACACTACTTGTTGTGTACAGCAGTTACAATGTGAGCTGAGAGTGGAATCTGAGATCACAAGGTGAGGTCTATCCATAATGTGAGAATGTTGGAAGAACAGTATTGTGTGCTTCATCTTAGGCTGTGTCTGCTGTCTCATGGGAGATCATGCTGCATTTGCTGTATGGTATAATTAGTTATGAAATATTCTGTAATGAACTGACTGATTGTCCATTGAGACTCCAGCACTGCCTAAGATGAAGTGGCACTGGAAATCAGTCTTGTTGATGAACACCAGTCAGAATGATTGGTGGCAGCAAATTTACCACCAATAAATGTGCAGTGCGGGGAATCAATATTTAAATATCATTGAGGACAGTCCCTTACCCCACTGATAGAGCTGGGCCTCTGCCAGGCTGCTGTGTTCAATTTGACAGGAGTATTGATCCTCATCCCCAGCATTGATCTCAATCTCTTTCTGGATCTGATGGGTCCCATAATGGTTCGGTAGAACCCCGAGGATTGGGTCTCAGACATGACCTCTCCATTCCGTAGCCAGGTCACCTCGATGTCTACAGGATCAAACCCAGTGACCAGGCAGGAGAGAGTGAGTGGCTTGTCCTGACCATTGGGCTCCCTCCTGGAGATGAACACTTCAGGCTGAACTGTGATGGGAAAGGGTGAAACCACAAACAACAGACAGACACTGAATGGAATGGGAGAGCGGTTTCATAGATCAGTGAGGTTAGATCAGAACATGGCATAAAAACAGAAATACATACCTTTCCTTGAGAAATATTCCTTTCCTGCTTGCAAATACTTATTCAAATATTCAATGTAACTTTCTTGCAGATATGATTCCCAGTAGTTGTTCCAGGCTTGATCCGAATCCCATTTCTCTTTCGTTTGCACTGCAAAGTGATTTGCTGCAACCCACCTCATTCTGTCTGGTTCTAAACTAATGTAATCCTTTCCATCAAATCCAAAACTCATCCATCTCTTCATGGAGCCGTCATCACTGACCTCAGCTGAACGGGTCCATTGGAAAATATGAATTCCTGTGAGTGACCAACAGGGGTCAGTAATCAATCATTAATAGATAATCAGAATCTGATCAGAGGGAGGGGGGAATGTTATATCATTTAGAAATGGTGGATGAGTGTCACATTCTGATCAGAAGGAAAAGGGGATCTAATATTAGATATAAATTGGGATCAGTGTCACTGATTTGGGTCATAACATTTCAGGGACAGATGACCTCTAAAAGAATCAGAAGTTTGGTAATGGTGAGGGATGACACAGTTAATCAAAGATGGTACATGTGCAATAGTTACAAATGATCTTGGTTTCAGACATTGAGACGTTGAATATCAGATCAGGTGGAAGTGAGGGATAGTAGGGGGAATGAATTATTTGTAGCAGTGGTCCCTAGTTCCATGAACAGTAAACAGTGAACTTACAAGAAGAAATGCTGATTGCTGTGACAATACAATGATAATTGTAGTCAATTTAATTTACATAGCAAGTGGAAAAATAAGATTGACACTGGTAGGTTGGATGAACAGGTCATAGTTTGCTTTTGAGCAAGTTTTTCTTTCGAGAAGCACATTTAGGAACCAACAGAGAACAGGTTATGTTAGGCTTCGAATTGTGTAATGTGACAGGATAAATCATGAACCTCAGAGCAAAGGTACATATAGAAAGCAGCAAACACAAATATAAAGAAACATTTTAAGGGGAGTACTGTGGTTAACAAAAGAAGCTAATGAAAGCATCAAAGTCAAGGAAAAAGCACAGAATTACTTAAAGGTGAATGGCAGATCAGATGGTTGAACAGAGTCTAAGGAGCAGCAGAGAACGGTTCAAAGATTAATCATTTAGAAAGAAAATAATGAATGAAAAGCAGCTAGCTACATATGTGAAAATGGACAGCAATTTATTACAGGTATTAAAAATAGAAAGATTATGTAAAGTTAGTGCTGGTCCTCTCAAGAGTGAAATGGGAAATTAATAAGAAAATGGTGAATGAAATAAAGACATAATTTCCTGTTGCCTTCACTACAGAGAGTACAAAACCAGTTGAGTCTTAGCTGTAAACCAGGAAGTGGAAGGGGGAGAGGAACTTGGTTAAATTACAATCATTGGGGAAGGGATATTCAAGAGGTGATGGGGAGGTGATGGCAGTGGTACTATCACTAGAGACTGGTAATCCAGAAATTCAGCTGATGTTCTCAGGACTCAGGTTCAAACCTTCCTGTGGCAGATAATGGAATTTGAATTTAATAAAAATACCTGGAATTAAGAAATGACTGATCACCATGAAGCCATTGTTGATTGTCAGAAAACCCATCTGGCTCATTAATGTTCTTCAGGTACAAAAACCAGCCATCCCCACCTGGTGACTCCAACTTCCCTCTGAAATGGCAGAGCAAGCCACTCCGTGTAACAATCGCAATGAAGTCTCAAGAAGAAATGGAACTGGATAGACCATCTGGCATTGACGTAGGCACCGGCAACAACAACTGCAGAAGCAGCTCTGTTGACCCTGCAAAGACCTCCTCATGAACATCGGTGGATAGTGCCAAAATCAGGAGAGTTGTCTCACAGACTAAGCAAGCAACAGCCTCATGGAATCATAACTTACTGACAATGTCCCAGACACCACCATCGCCATCAGTGGATATGTCCTGTCTCAACGGCAGGACAGACCCAGCAGAGGTAGCAGCACGATGGTTTATAGTTGGGAGAGAGTTGCAAAAGGAGTCTCCAACATCAGCTCTGGACACCATGAAGTCTTATGTCTTCAGGTTAAATATGGTAAGAAAACCACCTGCTGATTACCGTGGACCATCCTCCCTTGGCTAATGAATCAGCAGTCCCCCATGAGCGTCGGAGGCCGAGGGATGACCTTATAGAGGTTTCCAAATTATGAGGCGCATGGATATGTAAGCACGGACGGGCTGGACTGAAGGGTCTGTTTCCATGCTGTACATTTCTATGACTCTATGTTGAACAACACTTGGAGGAAGCTTGAGGGTGGCAAGGGCACAGAATGTATTCTGGGTGGGAGATTTCAGTGTCCACCAACAAGAGTGGCTCGGTAGCAGTACTACTGATTGAGCTGGTTGGGTCCTAAACGACATAGCTGCTAGACTGGGTGGTGAGAAAACCAACATGAGGGAAGAACATACTTGACCTCCTCCTCATCAATCTGCCAGCAGCAGATACATCTGTCCATGTCAGTATTGATACGAGTGACCACCACATGGTCTTTATGGAGATGAAGTCCTGCCTTCATAACCTCCAGCATGTTGTGTGACACTCTCACCATGCTAAATGGACAGATTTGGCAGCTCAAGTCTGAGGTGCTGTGGTCCATCAACAGCAAACGAATTGTACTTCAACACAATCTGCAAACCCATGGCCTGGCACATCATCAAGTCAGGAGATCAACCCTGGTTCAATGGAGAGTGCAGGAGGGCTTGCAAGGAGCAGTATTAGGCTTACCTGAAAATGAGGTGTCAATGTGGTGAAGCTACCAAACAGGACAACGTGCACACCAAACAGCATAAGTAGCAAGAGATCAACAGAGATATGTAATCCCACAACCAATAGATCAGGTCTAAGCGTGAATGGTGATGGAAAATTAGACAACTCACTGGTGGAGAATGCTCCACAAAATTCCCCATTCTTAATGATGGAAGAGTCCAATATATCAGCACAAAAGAAAAGGCTGAAGCATTAGCAGAAAATTTTAGCCAGAAGTGTTGAGTGGATGATCCATCTTGGACTCCTCTTTGGTCCCAAGCATCACTGGCTGTCTTCAGCCAATTCAATCCACTCCATATAATATCAATGAATGCTTGAAGGCTGGATACTGCAAGGCTATTTGTCCTTACAATGTTACAGCAATAGTACTGAAGACTTGTGCTGCAGAACTTGCTGCTCCCCTAGCCAAGCTACAACACTGGCATCTACCCAACAAGGTGTAAACGTGCAAAAGAGTGTCCTGAGAATAAAAGGCAGGACAAATCTCACCCAGCAAATTACCGTCCCATCAGTCTACTCTCAATCATTTGTAAAGTGATGGAAGGTGTCATCAAAGTGCTATCGAGCAGCTCCTGCTCAGCAATACCTTTCTCAGTGGCACCCAGTTTGGGCTCTGCCAGGGTCACTCAGCTCCTGACCTCAATACAGCCTTGGTTCGAACATAGACAAAGAGCTAAGTTCCACAGATGAGGTGAGAGTGACTTCGGGGGGAGGGGGGATAGTTGGAGTTAGACCTGGCACATAGGAGGATGGTTGTGGTTGTTGGAGGGCAGTCATCTCAGCTCCAGGACATCTCGGCATGAATCCTTGCCCTAGGCCCAATCATCTTCAGGTGCTTTATCAATGACCTTCCCTCCATCAGTTGTGGGAATATTCACCAATGATTGCACAATGTTCAGCACCATTCGTGACTCCTCAGACACTGAAGAAGTCCATGTCCAAATGCAACAAGACCTGGACAATATTCAGGTTTGGGTTGACAAGTGACAAGTAACATTTACGCTATACAAACGCCAGGCTATGACCATCACCAACAAGAGACAATCTAACCATCGTTCCTTGAGATTGAATAGTATTGCCATCACTGGACTTCCCATTATCAACATCCTGGGAGTTATCATTGGCTAGAAACTAGCCAGGCACATTATATGATTACAATGGCTAAAAGGGCAGGTCAGAGGTTGGGAATAGTGTAGCAAGTAACTCCCTCCTGACTCCCCAAAGCCTGTCCACCACCTACCAGGCAGAAATCAGGAGTGTGATGGAATACTCTCCACTTAACTGGAGGGGGGCATGCTCAAACAGTCAAGAAGCTTGACACCATCCAGGACATGGAGAGTTGCGGTGATGGAGAGTTGCTTTTCAGACTGGGTGCCTTTGACCAGCAGAGTGCCACAAGGATAGATGTTGGATTCACTGCTTTTCGTCACTGATATAAATGATTTGAATGTGAATACAGGAAGTATGGTTAGTAACTTTATAGATAACACCAAAATAGATGGTGCTGAGCGCAGTGAAGAAGGTTAACTCAGACTACAATGGTACCGTGATCAGATGGGCTAATGGGCCGAGGAGTGGCAGATGGAGTTTAATTTAGATAAATATGAAGTGTTGCACTTTGCTAAGGCAAACCAAGGCAGTAGTTAATGAAGGTAGGGCCTTAGGGAGTGTTGCCAAATGAAGAGACCGAGGGGTGCAGATGCATAGTTCCTTGAAAGTGGAGTCACAGGGAGACAGGGTACTGCAGACCATTTGACATGCGTGCCTTCACTGGTTAGTGCATTGAATATGGGAGTTCGGGGGATGTCATGTGTGACTGTACAGGACATTGGTTAGGCCACTTTGAGAATAGTGCATCAGTTCTGGTCTCCTTCCTATCAGAAGGATGTTGTGAAACTTGAACGGGATCAGAAAAGATTTACGAGAATGTTGCGAGGGTCGGAGGGTTTAAGCTCCAGGGAGAGACTTAATGGGGATGGACAGTTTTCCCCGGAGCATTCAGAGGCTAAGGGATGACCTAATAAATATTTATAAAATTATAAGGGGCATGGGTAATGTGAATAGCCAAGGTCTTTTTGCCAGGTAGGGGAGTCCAAACCTAGAGGGCAGAGGTTTAAGGTGAGAGGGGCAACATTTAAAAGGAACCTTAGGGGCAACGTGTTCACGCAGAGCTGCCAGAGGAGGTGGTGGAGGCTGGTACAATTACAATATTTAACATGCATCTGGGTGAGTACCTGAGCAGGAAGATTTTGGAGAGATAATGGGCCAAATGCTGGTAAATGGGACGAGATCAATCTAGGATATCTTGTTGGTGTGGACAAGTTGGACTGAAGTCTTTGTTTCCAGGCTGTAGGGCAGCATGGTGGGTCAAGTGTTAGCACTGCTGCCTCATAGCACCACCTGGACCCGGGTTAGATTCCAACCTCGGGCAACTGTCTGCGTGGAGTTTACACATTCTCCCCGTATCAGCGTGGCTTTCCTCTGAGTGCTCCAGTTTCCCCCCACCGTCCAAAGTTGTGCAGATTAGGTGGACTAGCCATGCCTTGGGAAATACACGGTGATAGGATAGGGGGATGGGTCTGAGTGGGATAGTCTTTAGAGGGTCGATGTAGTCCTGTTGGGCCAAATAACTTGTGTCCACACTGTAGGGATTCTATGGACTCGATGTTGGAGGCAGTTTAGAGGAGACTGGTACCTGGAAGGAGTGGGTTCTCTTCTCTTTTGGATAGACTGGTCAAGCTTCTGATCCAGTTGGAAGAGTCAGGAGTGCTTTAATTAAAGTACCTAACATCCTGATTGGTCTTGAGAAGCTGGATAAGTATCGGATGTTTTCTTCTATGAGTAAGTCACAACTGATGGGAGCATTGTTAACAAATAGGGTCTCCCTATTAGGACAGAGTTGACAAGAGATTTATTCTCCCAGAGGTTGGGAAACATTAGAACACTGCCTCAGTAAGGAATCTAGTAGCAGATTGACATGGGGGATTAGAGTCACAGTCTGATCAGAGAGGAAAGGGAATCCAACATCAGATAGAAAAAGTGGATTCAAGTCACAATCCGATCAGAGGGGAAAGGAGATCAAGCTTCAGAAATGGAGGATTGGAGTCACTGTCTGATCAGATGGAAGGGGATCTGTATTAGATAGAAATTGCAGATTGATGTCAGAAGTAGATCAGAGGGAAAGAGGATCTCATAGGAGGTATAAATGGGGCGTAAATGTCACAGAGTGATCAGAGGGCAAAGGGATTCGAGTATCAAATAGAAATGGGGTGAAAGGGACAGTGTGATTAGAGGGGAAAGGGGTCAAGTATCAAATAGAAATGAAGGATCAGAATCACAATCTGAACAGAAGATAAAGGCGACCTGGTATCTGATCCAAATGGGAAATTACATTCACAGCCTGGTCAAAGGGGCAAGGGATTTAATATCAGACAGAACTGAGGGATTAGCATCACAATCTGGTCAGAAGGAAAGGGGAACGAGTCTCAGAGAGAAAAGGGAGATTAAAGTGATAGTCTAATCAGAGGAGAAAGGGGCTAAGTATCAATTTAAGGTGATTATTAGACTCTTCAACAAAGGAGTCAGTGCTGGGGGATGGACTGAGTGGAGAGATCCAGGGGTCAGTGCTGGGGGTTGGACTGAGTGGAGGGATCCAGGGGTCAGTGCTGGAGGATAGACTGAGTGGAGTGACCCAGGGGTCAGTGCTGGGAGATGGACTGAGTAGAGTGACTCAGGGATGGACTGAGTGGAGTGACACAGGGGTCAGTGTTGGGGATGGACTGAGTGGACTGACCCAGGGGTCAGAGCTGGGGCAAGGACTAGTGGAGTGACATAGTGGTCAGTGTTGGGGGATGGACTGAGTGGAGTGACCCAGGGGTCAGTGCTGGGAGATGGACTGAGTGCAGTGACCCAGTGGTCAGTGATGGACTGAGTGGAGTGACCCAGGGATCAGTGCTGGGAGATGGACTGACTGGAGGGACCCAGGGGTCAGTGCTGTGAGATGGACTAAGTGGAGTGACCCAGGGGTCAGTGCTGGGGGATGGACTGAGTGGAGTGACCCAGGGGTTAGTGCTGGGGGATGGACTGAGTGGAGTGACCCAGGGGTCAGTGCTGGGGATGGACTGAGTGGAGTGACCCAGGGGGCAGAGCTGGCAGAAGGAATGGGTGGACTGACCCAGGGGTCAGAGCTGGGGCATGGACTAGTGGAGTGACCTCTTGGTCAGTGTTGGGGGATTGACTGAGTGGAGAGACCTAAGGGTCAGTGTTGGAGGATGGACTGAGTGGAGGGACCCAGGGGTCAGTGCTGGGAGAAAGACTGAGTGGAGTGACCCAGGGGTCAGTGCTGGGGGATGGACTGAGTGGAGTGACCCAGGGG
>NC_057746.1:12944262-12948592 GCF_004010195.1 Chiloscyllium plagiosum | reverse complement strand
TGGACTGAGTGGGGTGACCCAGGGGTCAGTGCTGGGGGATCAACAGTGTGGAGTGACCCAGGGGGCAGTGCTCAGAGATGGACTGAGTGGAGTGACGCAGGGGTCAGTGATGGACTGAGTGGAGTGACCCAGGGGTCAGTGCTGGGAGTTGGACTGAGTGGAGTGACCCAGGTGTCAGTGCAGGGGAATGGACTGAGTGGAGTGACCCAGGGGTCAGTGCTGGGGGATCAACAGTGTGGAGTGACCCAGGGGGCAGTGCTCAGAGATGGACTGAGTGGAGTGACGCAGGGATCAGTGCGAGGGGATGGACAGTGTGGAGTGACCCAGGGGTCAGTGCTGGGGAATGGACTGAGTGGAGTGACCCAGGGGGTCAGTGCTGGGGGATGGACTGAGTGGAGTGATCCAGGGGTCAGTGCTGGGAGATGGACTGAGTGGAGTGACCCAGGGGTCAGTGCTGGAGGATGGACTGAGTGGAGTGACCCAGGTGTCAGTGCTGGGGAATGGACTGAGTAGAGTGACCCAGGGGTCAGTGCTGGGGGATCAACAGTGTGGAGTGACCCAGGGGTCAGTGCTGGGAGATGGACTGAGTGGAGTTACGCAGGGATCAGTGCGAGGTGATGGACAGTGTGGAGTGACCCAGGGGTCAGTGCTGGGGGATTGACTGAGTGGAGTGACCCAGGGGTCATGCTCGGAGATGGACTGAGTGGAGTGACACAGGGGTCAGGGCTGGGGGATGGACTGAGTGGAGTGACCCAGGGATCAGTGCTGGTAGATAGACTGAGTGGAGTGACCCGGGCTCAGTTCTGGGAGATGGACTGAGTGGAGTGACCCAGGGGTCAGTGCTGGTGGATGGACTGAGTGGGGTGACCCAGGCTGTGGTGCTGGGGGAAGGAATGGGTGGACTGACCCAGGGGTCAGAGATGGGACATGGACTGAGTGGAGTGACTCAGTGGTCAGTGTTGCGGGATGGACTGAGTGGAGTGACCTAGGGGTCAGTGCTGGGAGATGGACAGAGAGGAGTGACCAATGGTCAGTGCTGGGAGATGGACTGAGTGCAGTCACCCAGGTGTCAGTGGTGGACTGATTGGAGTGACGCAGGGGTCAGTGCTGGGAGCTGGACTGAGTGGAGGGACCCAGGGGTCAGTGCTGGGAGATAGACTGAGTGGAGTGACCCGGGGTCAGTTCTGGGAGATGGACTGAGTGGAGTGACCCAGGGGTCAGTGCTGGGGGATGGACTGAATGGAGTGACCCAGGGGTCAGTGCTGGTGGATGGACTGAGTGGAGTGACCCAGGCGGTGGTGCTGGGGGAAGGAATGGGTGGACTGACCCAGGAGTCAGAGCTGGGACATGGACTGAGTGGAGTGACTCAGTGGTCAGTGTTGCAGGATGGACTGAGTGGAGTGACCTAGGGGTCAGTGCTGGGAGATGGACAGAGAGGAGTGACCAATGGTCAGTGCTGGGAGATGGACTGAGTGCAGTCACCCAGGGGTCAGTGGTGGACTGAGTGGAGTGACCCAGGGGTCAGTGCTGTGAGCTGGACTAAATGGAGTGACCCAGGGGTCAGTGCTGGGAGCTGGACTGAGTGGAGGGACCCACGGGTCAGTGCTGTGAGATGGACTGGGTGGATTGACCCAGGGGCTAGTGCTGGGGGATGGACTGAGTGGAGTGACCCAGGGGTGAGTGGTTGCGGGATGGACTGAGTGGAGTGACCCAGGGGGCAGAGCTGGCAGAAGGAATGGGTGGACTGACCCAGGGGTCAGAGCTGGGGCATGGACTAGTGGAGTGACCTCTTGGTCAGTGTTGGGGGATTGACTGAGTGGAGAGACCTAAGGGTCAGTGTTGGAGGATGGACTGAGTGGAGGGACCCAGGGGTCAGTGCTGGGAGAAAGACTGAGTGGAGTGACCCAGGGGTCAGTGCTGGGTGATGGACTGAATGGTTTGACCCAGGGGTCAGTGCTGGGAGATAGACTGAGTGGAGTGACCCAGGGATCAGTGCTGGGGGATAGACTGAGTGGAGTGACCCAGGGATCAGTGCTGGAAAGGACAGAGTGGAGTGACCCAGGGGACACTGCTGGGCGATGGACTGAGTGGAGTGATCCAGGGGTCAGTACTGGCAGATGGACTGAGTGGAGTAACACAGTGGTCAGTGCTGGGGGAAGGAATGGGTGGACTGACCCAGGGGTCAGTGCTGGGGGATGAACTGAGTGGAGTGACCCAGGGGTCAGTGCTGGGGAATGGACTGAGTAGAGTGACCCAGGGGTCAGTGCTGGGGGATCAACAGTGTGGAGTGACCCAGGGGTCAGTGCTGGGAGATGGACTGAGTAGAGTGACGCAGGGATCAGTGCGAGGAGATAGACTGAGTGGAGGGACCCAGAGGTCAGTGCTGTGAGATGGACTGAGTGGAGTGACCCAGGGGTCAGTGCTGGGGGATGGACTGAGTGGAGTGGCCCAGGGGTCAGTGCTGGGAGATAGACTGAGTGGAGTGACCCGGGGTCAGTTCTGGGAGATGGACTGAGTGGAGTGACCCAGAGGCCAGTGCTGGAGAATGGACTGAATGGAGTGAGCCAGTGGTCAGTGCTGATGGATGGACTGAGTGGGGTGACCCAGGCGGTGGTGTTGGGGGAAAGAATGGGTGAACTGACCCAGGGGTCAGAGCTGGGACATGGACTGAGTGGAGTGACTCAGTGGTCAGCGTTGCGGGATGGAATGAGTGGAGTGACCTAGGGGTCAGTGTGGGGGATGGACAGAGAGGAGTGACCAATGGTCAGTGCTGGGAGATGGACTGTGTGCAGTCACCCAGGGGTCAGTGGTGGACTGAGTGGAGTGACCCAGGGGTCAGTGCTGGGAGCTGGACTGAGTGGAGGGACCCACGGGTCAGTGCTGTGAGATGGACTGGGTGGATTGACCCAGGGGTCAGTGCTGGGGGATGGACTGAGTGGAGTGACACAGGGGTCAGTGATGGACAGGAGTGTTGGGGGATGGACAGTGTGGAGTGACCCAGTGGTCAGTGCAGGGGAATGGACTGAGTGGAGTGACCCAGGGGGTCAGTGCTGGGGGATGGACTGAGTGGAGTGATCCAGGGGTCAGTGCTGGCAGACGGACTGAGTGGAGTGACCCAGTGGTCAGTGCTGGGAGATGGACTGAGTGGGGTGACCCAGGGGTCAGTGCTGGGGGATGGACTGAGTGGAGTGACCCAGGGGTCAGTGCTGGAGGATGGACTGAGAGGAGTGACCCAGAGGTCAGTGTTGGGGGATGGACTGAGTGGAGTGACCCAGGGGTCAGTGCTGGGAGATGAACTGAGTGAACTGAACCAGGGGTCAGTGCTGGGAGATGGACATGGTGGAGTGACCCAGTGGTCTGTGCTGGGGGATTGACTGAGTGGAGTGACCCAGGGGTCATGCTCGGAGATGGACTGAGTGGAGTCACACAGGGGTCAGTGCTGGAGAATGGACTGAATGGAGTGACGCAGGGATCAGTGCGAGGGGATGGACAGAGTGGAGTGACCCAGGGGTCAGTGCAGGGGAATGGACTGAGTGGAGTGACCCAGGGGTCAGTGCTGGGTGATCAACAGTGTGGAGTGACCCAGGGGTCAGTGCTGGGAGATGGACTGAGTGGAGTGACGCAGGGATCAGTGCGAGGGGATGGACAGTGTGGAGTGACCCAGGGGTCAGTGCTGGGAGATGGACTGAGTGGAGTTACCCAGGAGTTATGCTCGGAGATGGACTGAGTGGAGTGACACAGGGGTCAGTGCTGGGAGCTGGTCTGAGTGGAGGGACCCACGGGTCAGTGCTGTGAGATGGACTGGGTGGATTGACCCAGGGGTCAGTGCTGGGGGATGGACTGAGTGGAGTGACACAGGGGTCAGTGATGGACTGAGTGGAGTGACCCAGGGGTGACTGCTTGCAGTTGGACTGTGTGGAGTGACCCAGGTGTCAGTGCTGTGAGATGGACTGAGTGGAGTGACGCAGGGATCAGTGCGATGGGATGGACAGTGAGGAGTGACCCAGGGGTCAATGCTGGGGAATGGACTGAGAGGAGTGACCCAGAGGTCAGTGCTGTGAAATGGACTGAGTGGAGAGCCCCAGGGGTCAGTGCTGGGGGATGGACTGAGTGGATTGACCCAGGGGTCAGTGCTGGGAAATAGACTGAGTGGAGTGACCCGGGGTCAGTTCTGGGAGATGGACTGAGTGGAGTGACCCAGGGGTCAGTGCTGGAGAATGGACTGAATGGAGTGACCCAGTGGTCAGTGCTGGTGGATGGACTGAGTGGGGTGACCCAGGCGGTGGTGCTGGGCGAAGGAATGGGTGGACTGACCCAGGGGTCAGAGCTG
>NC_057746.1:12919237-12943762 GCF_004010195.1 Chiloscyllium plagiosum | reverse complement strand
TAAATGGTGATGGACGATTAAACAAATTATTGGCGGAAAGGGATCTACAAACATCCCCATCCTAGGTAATGGAACAGACCTACACATAAGTGCAAAAGACAAGAATGTAGTATCTGCGTGATCCTCAGCCAGAAGTGTTGAGTTGATATTCCAGTTCACCGTCGCCATGATGCCCACAGAATCACGGATGCCAGTCTTTAATCAATTCTATTCTATGCACGTGAGATGAAGAAACAGCTGAACACAACAGATGTGACAAAGGCAATGGGCCCTGACCTCATTCCTGCAATAGGACTGAAGACTTGTGCTGCACAACAAGCCTTGTCCCTGGGGAAGCTGTTTCAATCCAGCTCCAACTCTGACATCTCTCTGGCAATGTGGAAAATTACTCAGCTATGTCCGGTCCCTTAAGAGGAGTATAAATACAATCTGACCAATTACCACTCCCTCTGTACAGTCACGATAGTCAAATTGGTGGGAGTTATTTTTGACAGAGCTGTCAAGCAGCACAGAAATAACCTGCTCAGTGTGGTTTATCATAGGTCTCCATTTGGAGATGGTGCTGTTGTGGAGGTGTCACTGGATTACTAATCCATACCAGACTAATGCTCTGGCAGGTTGTGGAAGTTAAAAATAATTAATAAAATATTAAGATGCAAAATCTGGTGTCAGTAACAGTGACCTTGAAGTCAATGTCGATTGTAAAAGACCAATTTGCTTTTCCAATGTACTTTCAGGAAGTGAATCTCCCGTGCTTTCCTGGTCTGGCCTAAAAGTGACTCCAGACACACAGACATGTGATAACCTCCTCAATGCTCTCTGAAACGGGCAAGCAAGATACTCAATTGTATCAAACTCTTCCGAGGTCTTAAAGGATAAAACCAGACAGAACAACCGGCACCAGCCACGGTATCGGAAAAGGGAATGGTAAACACAATATTGTCGCCCCTTCAGAGACCTCCTTCCTAACATCTGAGAGTTTGTGACAACTTTCCCGCAGACTACACAGAAACACCGGCAAAGAAGGAGGTCGTACAACACATTGAGCCTCCCCCATTCTAGTTCATGTTCAAACATCTCCTCAATGCACTTATCCCACACAATGAATATATCCGTTCATGTGATTAACCTTGGGAAGCTATAAAATAGGAAGTACAGTAGTCCCTTTGGTCCATCGAGTTTGCTACCCAATTCAGTGTAATGACGGCTGGCCTTTTATTTCCACACCGTACTCTTGCTCTCCCCTCATCCCTTTAGTGCCTCAAATCCTTACTTATATTCAGTGCCTTGGCTTCCAAGTGTGAGCGAATTCCCCAGGTTCCTCAGTCTCTGAGTGCAGATATTTATTCTCATCTCAATGCAGCGTGTCCTGCCTGTTTTAAAAGTAACAGCCAGGGGAATTATCATCCCAGATTCCATACTGTCACACCCTGTCAGAGTTTTATATATCTCACTGAGATCACCACTCATTTTCCTGAAGCCCATGGAATACAGGCCTAGTCGCCCCAAACTCTGCTCCCACAATAAGCCTGTCATCCCAGAGGTCAGTCTGGTTATCCTTTCACTGCTCTCTCTCAATGTCAGGTTTGTCCTTTATTAGGTAAGGAGACCAAAACTGCACACAATACTGCACAATGTTCAAGGTGGGGTCCCAACAAGGCTCTGTCCAGCTGCAGAAAGACACCCTTACACCTGGGCTCAAGTCCTCCTGAAATGAACGTCAGTGCACCATTTGTCTTCCTAACTGCTTTCTGTTCCTGCGGTATTGCTTTCAGTGACTGGTGTACAAATTGATCCAGATCCTTTTCAATGTTGCAGCTCCCCCTTTGGAGGGTCTATGTACACTGGTCTGCGTGACAATGCCATTCCCAGTATTGACCTCTGGGTTGAGAACTCACTGCGCTGCAGGGACATCGGAGCGCTGCTCAGAAGGAAGCAACAAAAAGGAGCATACATCGCTTTGTGGATCAACATGTTTCAAACGTAGGCTGCCAATCTCTTGTTCCCACCAAAGAGCGCACCGTCACCTCTAGCCACCTTGCTCTCCATCTGCCACGTATTTGCCCATTCATTTCACTTGTCTCAGTCACCTTGGAGGTTTTTTACATCCTCCTCACCCACTCACAATCCCACATCCTTCAGTGCTGTCAGCAGGCTGGGATTTGATTCCCCAACCAAATGTTTAATTGGTATTGCGAACAGCTGGGGCCTGAGCAGCGATCCCTGCGATACCTCAGCAACCTTCCTGTTAATTTTATTTTTCTAATTTACTTATTTCGTGAATCTGGGTGTCACTGGCTGGGCCAGCAATTATTGCCTGTCCCTAGTTCCCCTTGAGAAGATGGTGATGAGCTGTCTTGTTGAATTGCTGCAGTCCACTTGCTTTGGTTGACGTACAATGCCAGTAGGGAGGGAATCCTAGGATTCTGACCTAGTAACAGTGAAGTAATGATGATATATTTCCAAGTCAGGATGGTGAATGGCTTGGAGGGGAACTTGAAGATGGTGTGTTCCCATACATCTGCTGCCTTTGTCCTTCTGCATAGACGAGGTCGTGAGTTGGGAAGATGGTATCTGTGGGTCTTTGGTGAATCATTTCAGTGCAGCTTGCAGATAGTAAATCACTGCTGCTGCTAAGCGTTGATGGTGGAGCATTGTGGATGAAACGACACTCAAACTGGCTGCTATGTCCAGGATAGTAGCAAGCTTCTTGTGTGTTGTTGGGGCTGCAATCGTCCAGGAAAATGGGGAGTACACTATCATACTTCTGACATATGCACTGTAGATGATGGACAGACCTTTGGAAGTCAGGATGTGAATTACTCGACGCAGTATTCCTAGCCTCTGACCTGCTCTTGTCGTTACTGTGTTTATGTGGCGAGTCCAGTGAGTTTCTGAGCAATGATTGCCAACCAGGATTTTGATACTGGGGGATTAAGTGGTGGTAACACCATTGAATGCCAAAGGGCAGTGATTAGATTGTATTTTAGTGGTGATGGTCACGGTCTGGCATTTGTGTGGCGTCAATATTTCTTGCGACGTGTCAGCCTGGATACTGTCCAGAAATTGTCCCATTTGGATATGGACTGTTTCAGTATCTGAGGAGCCACAAATGTTGCTGAACATTGTGGAAGCATTGGCGAACATCTCCACTTCTAATATTATAAAAGAAGGAAGATCATTGTTGAAGCAGCCCTGACAATGTTTGGGCCTAGGCAACAGCCCGAGGGCTTCCTACAGACTTGTCCTGGAGCTAAGTTGACGGACCTTCATCAACCGTGACCATCTTCCGACGTGTCAGGCATGGTTCTAACCAGTTGGGAGTTTGTCACTGATCCCCATTGATTCCAGTTTTGCTAAGGCGTCTTGATACCACAATTGGTCGAAGGCAGTCTTGTTTTAAAGTGCTGTCATTCTCATCCCACCTCTGGAATTCAGCTCTTTTGTCCATGTTTGAACCAAGGTAATGAGGTCAGGAGCTGAGTGGCCCTGGTGGAGTCCAAACTGGCATCATTGACCAGGCTATTACTGAGCAGGTGCTGCTTGAAATCACTGACACCTTCCATCATTTTACCGGTGATAGAAAGTAGACTGATGGGTTGGCAATTAGCCGGATTGGATTTGTTCTACTTTTTATGTGTAGGAGGCACTTGGGTAATTTTCCACTTAATCCGGGAAATGTCGTTGTCATAACGGTTTTGGAACAGCTTTGCTAGGGCAGTGACAAGTTATGGAGCAAACGTTTTCAGTACTATTGCCAGAATGTTGTCAGCACGTGTACCCTTTGGAGTATCTAGTGTCTCCAAATGAATCTGAGCATCACGTGGAGTGAATCAAATTGGTAGATGACTGATAACTGAATTGCTGCGGACCACTGGAGGAGGCTGAGATGGATCATCCACTCAGCATTTCTGACTGAAGATTGGTGCGAATGCACCAGCCTAACCTTATACACTGAAGTGCTGGGTTCTTCCATCATGGAGGAAGGGGTTATTTATGGAATCTCTTCCTCCAGTGAATTGTATAATTGTCCCCAGCGTTTCTCGACGAGAAGTGGAAACACTGCAGAGATTAGATCTGATCCGTTGCTTGTGGGACCACTTCGCTCTGTCTATCACTTACTGCTTCTGCTGTTTGGCACACATGTAGACCTGTTTCGTGCTTCACCAGACTGACATCTCAATGTCAAGTGTGCCCGGTGCAGTTCATGCCCTCCTGCACACTCCATTGAACCAAGGTTGATCCTCTGGCTTGATGGTAATTGTTGTGAGGGGGATATGCCAGGCCATGAGGTTGCGTGGGAGTACAATTCTGCTGCTATTGATGACCCACAACTCCTTATGGAACCCCAGACTTGAGCTGCTAGATCTGTTCCAAGTCTGTCTTATTTAGCACGTGGATAGCACCACTCAAAATGATGGAGGTTATTCTCAATGTGAAGGTGTGACTTGTCTCCACAATGACTATGCGGTAGTCACTCTTACCAATATTGTCATGGGCAGATACTTTTGCAATTGGCAGAATAATAAGGATGTGATCAAGTATGTATTTTCCTCTAGTTGGTTCCTTCAGCTGTTAAATCCTTTAAGATCCGGCCAGCTCGATCAGTAATGTTGTAGCTGAGATACTCTTGGAGGTGGACATTGAAATCCCCCACCCAGAGTACATTTTGCGTCCTTACCAGCATCAGTGTTTCCTCCAAGTGTTGAACAGCATGGTGGAGTACTGATCCATAAATTGAGAGAGGCTGGTACATGGTTATCAGCAGGAGTTTTCTTTCCCATGTCTAAACTAACGCCATGAGACTTCATGGGATACAGTGTGGTTATTGAGGAATCCCAGAGTAATTCCTTTCCAGCTGTATCCCACTCAACCGTCACATCTGCTGTGTCTGTCCTGCTAGTGAGACAGGAGCTATCCGGGGAAGGTGATGGGGTATCTGGAACATAGTCATACTCACAGAATCACACTTTACAGACAATGTCAGGCTGTTGCTTGACGAGTCTGTTTATTTCTATTCACTGCTTCCTGCCAGCTGTCCCATTCTAGAAACATGGCCATATATTAGCCCCAATCCACTTAGATTTGATTTTGCAAACTAGGCTTGGCGCTTTCCCAAAGTTATTTTTCTGAAAATCTAAATGTATTTCATCCGTTGTTTCTCTTTCATTTGTCTCCCGGTCTGTTTCTCAATGATAATTCCCATTTCTTAAATCTATGTTAATGTTGTCTATGACCATTATTTTCAGTCCTAATAATTTCTCCTAAACCATTTACTTACTATGTTCTATGTTCCGTGTACTATGTTATTTTCCCACACCAGACTTGGTTTTCAGTATTGTTAGAAAGTTCTGTGAAGACAGAACTGAAGTAGTGACTTCATCGTTCTGCCATTTCCCTGTCTCCCATTGCCCATTGTCTGGTTTCAGATTTTAAGGAAGCTCCACTTACTTTCTCATAACTCTCACATTGACATGATTTAACAAGCTATTACAGTTCACTTTTCAGAAACCGATCAATTAGTGCATTCAGCTGCTCAATAATTGACCTTCCACACCATACACTCACAGTACTATAGACAATGTGCCATCAGAAATACAGCACGATCTATATTAGTCCCACTTTTCAACACCAGGCTCATAGCCAGGAATGCTATGACACTTCCAAGTGCTCGTCCAAGCACTTTTTAACGGTTGTGAGGTTACCCATGATACCTCCCCTTTCAGCAAGTGCATTCCAGACCCCAACACTCTCTGGGTGAAAAGAAAATTAAATTCTCTCTGTTCCTCAAACCCTTCACTGTAAAATTGTGCTCTCTTGTTCTTGACCCTCTGACTAAAAGGAACAGCTGGTGTCCCTCATTATCTTATCCTCTGAATCACATCCCCCTCAGCCTTCTCTGCTCCAAAGTAAGCAACCCGGGCTTAGCCAGCCTCTCTCCATAGCTGATATGCTCCATCCCAGGGAACATCCTGGTGAATCTCCTATGCGCACACTCCAGTACAATCATATCCGTCCTGTAATATGGCTCCCAGAACTCCACACAGTATTCCATCTTGGTCTAACCAAAGCCCCGCATAGCTCTTATAATCTACACACTGAATAATAAACGCTGCACCCAAGGTCCAATTCTTAACTAGCCCATTACCCTGCCCAGTCACATTCAGGGAAGTGTGGAGGAGCACAGTCTGAGCTTCTCGTGTGCTGCCATTAAGTACTCTCCAGTCTGGTTACTTCTTCCAAAGTACATCACCTCATATTTATCAGGTTTACATTCCATTTGCCATTGATCCAACCGTCTGACCATTCCTTCTGTATCTTCCTGCAACATAAGGCCTTCCTCCTCACTGCCAACCACCCGGCCAGTCATTATATCAAACGCAAACTTACGTGTCACAACTCCCACCTCCTCTACCCACCTCCCTGCAGATTCACATCTACACAATTTATGAATACCACAAACAATAAGGGACACAACACTGATCCCTGTGGTACACCAGGGGACACTAGGCTCCAGTCACACAAGCAGCCTTCTCCTACCACCCTCTGTCTCCTCACACTAAGACAACTTTTGTTATAACTTGTCAAGTTATTCTTGATACTGTGAGAATGCTTTATTTTTCAGTTTCCCATGTGAAACTTTGTCAAAGTCCTTGCTGCAAAACTAAATAAGGGACTTCCTCAAAGTAATTAAATCAAATTCAATAAATGTGACTTGCCTCTGATAAAGTCATGATGATTATCTCTGATCAAACCTTGCCACTCTGATTGGAGTTCAATTTTTTCCTTCCCTGTTTTCTCCAGTAGTTTCCCTAACAATGATCTAACACTCGCTTGTCTATAGTTCCCTGATCTATCTCTACCACCCTTACTGTGAAGTGGAATCATTTTCACTGTTCTTCAGTCCTCTGGTACCTCCCCTATGGTCAGATTCTAATTAAAGTTTTCAGTCAGGGTCTTTCCTCCTTTGACCCTGACAGCAGCCTGTGATACAACTCACCCAGACTGCGGATTTGTCCAATTTTATACCGGACAAAGCCTCATATTCCTGCTCGTATTTTACGTCAATCTGTTCGAGAGCTTTCCAGTCCGTTTTGTTGAATTCTCTACCTGACTCCTCCTTCTCCCAAGTAAAACAGATATGAAGGTCTCATGTAACAACCTATCAATGTTCACCCGCTTCACATACAGATTGTCCCCTTTGGGTTCTAATGGACACTAACTGTTGGCTGATTATTCTATTCTACTTGTACGTGTAGAATATCGTGGGATTCTCGCTAATCTCGCCTGTTTGCACTTTTCCATATCCCTCTGTTATTCAGTCCCCTCGATATTTCTAAGTTTCACTGCAATCACCTTCTGAAAACGAGATCACAGGCTGAGTTTCCCAATCAGACAATCTTGCCATTTTAGGGATTAATGTGGATAATACCTTTTGCAGTTCCTCTGTAGTCAGTTTATTATATCTTAGATTGGGACTCCAAACGGTACACAATACTTTAAGTTTAGTCTCACCAACACTCTATGCAACTGGTGCACGGTATGTTCTACATTGCAATTACATTCACATGAATGTAAACCTAATTTTAACTGTCCCGTTTGCATATATTTTTCCCAATACCTTGCGCTTTAATTTTTCTTATGAGCTTACTGCGTGAGTTCTTGAAGAATTGCTCCTGAATATCCAGCTATACTTATCCATTGGTTCCTCATTGCTTATGTCTTCAAGAATCATCTTCAAACCATTCCAAAAAGTGTTTGTCACTTATGGCTTTAATTTCATCAATGCGTTATCATACTCCCCGGTTTTTCCATTACCTTCTATATATCGAGCAGCACGTTCTTTGTAATTGAGTCCAACAGATACCCGACTGCAGATGACAAGTTAAGCGATCCGTAGTTCACCGCTCTCTATCTTTATCCTTTCTTACACTCTCGGATAATATTTATAACCTTCACCTTATTCAGATTGGCTAAATGCCTTTCAATAATGTGTAGGAAAATAACACGAAAATCCGCAATGCAATCAATATGTCTATTGCTGCTTCATTTGAAATTCTGGTATGAAATACATCTGGTCTGTCTGATTTATCAATACTCAATCCGGCTATCTTTTCAAAGGCAACCTCATCACTGATACGAATGATCTTTGACTTTACTTACACAAATCCCATTGACTCTTGGTATTTCTGGGAAACTTTCTGGATATTCTTCCTTGAAGATGGACACAAAAATAACTGAGTCAGCAATAGAAGCCAATTACACAATAAAAGAAGGAATCTATTCCACTTGTCCAGCTTGATACACAGGAACAGCAGAAGGGTATTCACGCCTTCTGCCCTTTTACACAAGAACAGGACAATGTTATTCAGCCCTGGAGCCTGATGTAAGGTTACAGGCGGTGGCCAATCAGACCCTCGAGTCAAAGCACTGGACCCAGAGGAGGCCATGCTGCACCAGTATCCTGTTACACAGCAAAAGGATCAGTCCATTCAGCCTCTTCAAGTTTGCAACACAGGAACTGGAAGAGGTCAAACAATGACTGGAGATTTGTTACACTGAGATAACAGGAGGTCAGTCAGCCCCTCCGATCCTTTGTAGGGGAATTGGATAAGGAATAAAAGTATCAGAGACATTTTTATGAAGAAAGTTGAAGGTACTTCAGACATGTGTCTGTTGTGTGAGAACAGGAGAAGACCAATCACTCTCTCAGTCCCATCTCAGGGATACATCAGGAGACTGTTCAGTATCTCCAGCCTGTTATGAAAGAATATGGGAAGACCCATCATCCCCTTAAAATGTTACACAGCAACAGAATGATTCCATAATCCCCAACCCTCTAACACATCAATAGGAGGAGGTCATTCTGGCCATAGAAATGAGAATATCGGAAAACCAGAAAGACGTCAGCCCATCGAGTTTGTACACCAGCAGGATGATGAATCCATTCAGTCACACATGGCTCTTACACATCAATTGGAGCAGATCATTTAAAAAACGTGTGCCCGTTAAACAGGAATTCAAAGAAATGTAAAGGTTTTGAAAAGGGAGGAACTTATAATAACTGTATACATAGCGTTAAAACATACCGATAAAACTATTGCAGCTTAAGGCAAATTATTAGAATCCGTTGTTGAGGACATTTGCAAAGTTAAACCACAATCCATCAGAGTCAACACGGTTTTACGAAGGGTAAACCAAGTATGAATTATTTGCTTGAGTTACTTAAGGATGTGACAAACAAGTTGGATAGTTGGATTCCTGCAGACGGAATGTATCTGGTCTTCCTGAAGGCATCAGATATGTCGCTTCTCCAAAGAGTAAGTGGTAAGATCAGAGAATATGGGTTTAGGAGTAATTTATTAGCTTGAATGGAGGATGGGTTAACCAACAAAATGCAGTCAGATGGAATAAATGTGTCATTTTCTTTTGGAAAATGTAATTTGTGGAGTACCATACATTTCAGTAATTATGCCTCAACTATTTGCGTTCGATATTATTACTCGGTTGACGAGATAGAAAATACTATTTTCAGAGGGCACTAAGTTTGTGAGACATTTGTACCTCGGGTGCTCGTTGTTGTGGTTCTGTTCGCCAAGCTGGGAATTTGTGTTGCAGATGTTTGGTCCCCTGTCTAGTTGACATCCTCAGTATTTGAGAGCCTCCTGTGAAGCGCTTCTGTGATCTTTCCTCCGGCATTTATAGTGGTTTGTCTCTGCTGCTTCCAGTTGTCAGTTCCAGCTGTCCATTGCAGTGATTGATATATTGGGTCCAGGTCGATGTGCTTATTGATTGAATCTTTGGATGAGTGCCATGCCTCTAGGAATTCCCTGGCTGTTCGCTGTTTGGCTTGTCATATAATAATAGTGCTGCCCCAGTCGAACAACAACTAGCCACGAAAACGACACGACCAGCTATCCTTAATAGCCACACACGCAGATGATAAGCAACATGGGTTCGACTGGGACAATATATTCAATCAATAGCACATCACAGAAGCGCTTCACAGGAGACTCCCAAGCACTGAGGATGTCACGTAGACAGGGGACGAAACGTCTGCAACACAAATTCCCAGGTCGGCGAACAGAACCACAACAGAGGACACTAACATTGGTGGGAAATTACTTCGGAATGAAGATGGAAGAGATATCAAAATAAATATGGATAGGTTGGTTGAATTGGCCATACTTTGGCAATGAAAATTAAATTGGATAAGTATGGGTTATTCAAGTTGGCCAGCATAATAGAAAGGCAAATTATTATCATAATAGAAAGTCAAAATGTAGAGAAACTTCAAAGTGTTTAGGAGCAGAGGGATATCGGTGTCCACTTGCATATCACAGAAAACCTGCATGCGGGTACTGCAAGTAATGAGAAATGCAACCATAATGTCAGTGTTTATTTGGAAAATGACAGAGTAGAAAGATAGGGTGTGTTGGTGTAGCTATGCAAGGCATTCGCGAGTCTGCAACTGGGAGTACAGTTTACATGCCCTGTTTTGTGGAAGGATCCACTTGCATTGGAAGCAATTCAGAAGAGGTTCATTAGATTGATTCCAGAGATGAAACGGTTGTCTAATGAAGTGAAATTGAGCCGTTAAGGACGATATTCTCAAGTTTATAAGAATGAAAGGGGATTTCATTGAGATCTGCAAAATTTTAAGAGTAATTGAAAGTGTAGAGGTGCAATGGATATTTTCTTCATGTGGCGCAATCTACAGCAAGAGCCCAGCGTTTTAGGATTGAGAGATGGCAGGAAAGTGGAACAGGGGCCGCAATGACATCAGCCATGCTTGTGTTCAATGGCGGAGCAGAGATGACATCAGCCATGATTGTATTCAGTGGTGGAGCAGAGATGACATCAGCCATGATTGTATTCAATGGTGGAGCAGAGATGACATCAGCCATGATTGTACTCAATGGTGGAGCAGAGATGACATCAGCCATCATTGTATTCAATGGTGGAGCAGAGATCACATCAGCCATAATTGTATTCAATGGTGGAGCAGAGATGACATCAGCCATTATTGTATTCAATGGTGGAGCAGGGATGACATCAGCCATGATTGTATTCAATGGCGGAGCAGAGATGACATCAGCCATGCTTGTATTCAATGGCGGAGCAGGTTGGAGGGGCTGAATAGACGACTGATGCTCCTCGTTCTTATTCAGCCCTTCGAATGTGTTACACAGGAATGGGGGAGGACTGGCTATCAAACAGGAAAAATGGCATAATCAGTCTTAATCAGTTGGACTGGTCGTAAAATGTTGAGTCATATAGCGACCACCGTTGGGTCCTCAACTATTTACAATCCATATCAACGATCAGTGGGATTGAATAGATGTACTGGTACTGAGTTTGGTGATGTCGCGGTGATAAGGAAGAGCTTACATTATCAAGAGTGGGTGGGGAGTTTGCAAATAGATACAGAGTGGTAAAAACAATGGATAATCTTTTGGCAGGTGGAATATAACATGATATAACCTGCCATTTCATTTACAGGAAAAATGGAAGGCAGTATGTTACTGAAATGGGGAGGGATTGCAGGACTTAATTATACTGTGTTCTGGGGGGTTCACTCAGATCCGTTCAGACATGGGAGGTTTTGCTCCATCCCTGATCGCCTGCTCCTTTATGCTCCAAGTGACGCCATTGCTCTCCGTATACATGGAATATTTTTTTCTGGTTGGTTAGTGGTGGGATAATGTTTTGAAATGTGTATCAAGGGGACGGCCTTTATCCAAGATAAATTCATTCCTTTCTACATGGAGACCAGAGACGATGGGAATGGCTTCCTTCATCTGAATGAAGGAACTGTGGCTGCTGGCAGGACAGGGGTATTCACCAACATGATGTACTGTGCATGGACACACGGTAACATTAATAGAGAGAGAGATCCTTCAGTTCCTCTACCTCTCCCCATTGACATGGATACTCTGAAGATGCCATGTACACCATCGGGAATCCCATTATACTGGAAAAATAAGGATACACCCGATAGCTCCCTGCTGTGGGAGAAACAATATATTTAGCTCGTCCACCATATATATCCTCCGTCACCAAATGGTGACATTGTTATTGAGATAGGGGGAATGATGGATATTTAGAACATAGAACATAGAAAAATACAGCGCAGTACAGGCCCTTTGGTCCTTGATGTTCACCGATCCAAGCCCATCTAACCTACACTAGCCCACTATCCTCAATATGCCTATCCAATGCCCGTTTAAATGCCCATAAAGAGGGAGAGTCCACCATTGCTACTGGCATTCCATGAACTCACGACTCGGTGAGTAAAGAATCTACCCCTAACATCTGTCATATAACTACCACCCCTTAATCACCAGCTCATGCCTGGAAAGTTTCGGATCATAGAAGCTGAATGAAACAGTAACCCTAACAGCCACTGGCAGGACTGTCTCTCCCTGGTATGAAGTTGCAGGTCGAGTTGAAGGAGGTGACACTGCTCTGTGACCAACTCTTTGTTCAGTTATGATCCCCTCACACTCTGCTCCTAGCATAAATGGAGCTTAGGAAGCTGTTCCTGGAAAACCCGGAGTGGATACAATAGTTCCCTTTCACCACACACACTCACTGTGTGGTTTCAGAGCTTCCTCTCTTTGCAGCCTCTGCTTCATTTGTTGTTCATGTTGCAGGCTCAGATGCTGTAGCTACAGTCCCCATGCTCCATCCAGAGTTGGTCACCAAATTCTCATGTCTCCCTGAATGTCTGAGGAAGCTCACAGCACATCCTCCAGCAAACCATCCCCAGCCCCTCCACTAAATTTTCAATTATAGGAGTCAGTCTGAAATCCCTCGGCTACAAGTGTTGTGGACTAGACCCGATCCCCGCAAAATATTTTAAGAAGACTGCTTAGATCCAAACCTTTCCTTATTTTGAATATAGTTGTGAAGTGTGCATTCCAGATATGTTGTGACTGGTCAAACCACTCGACGTTAAGCAAAATATAATCTATTCAAATGCTTTAGTTAAAATACAATCAAACAAAATAATATTTTGGGATAGCGTATATGTTGGAACACTTACACATACAATAGACACCGTACCTTCTTGTCTTACACCGCTTGGCACAAAGATATACTCAAATACAGATCCTTACATTGCAGTATTCTGATCCAGGAGGAAACAACGTCAACAGAGATCTCAGAAAGAAAAGCAGCTGGGGATCATGTATTGAAACTTCCAAACCTTCTGGGATCCCCAGCAGCTTCTAAATGTTGCAGCTAAAAACAAAACGCGGAAACCTGGTCTGGGAGAGCTGGCCACTGCCCTTCCATTGTGATCACCGCTTTAATGAAACTAAAGGCTTTCTCAGTTATTTACTTTAACTGTTGTCAGACAGCAATTCTGCACCTCTGCCTTTAAAACCTCTCTTCAAAATAAAACAAGAGAAAATAACCTTTTTACAGTGATAGTATCCTCACCACTCCACCTTTAATAAAATAATCTATCAATATACAAAGGTGGGTTCATTTTAGACCTCCTAATCTTTTTCTATTAGTAACCTGAAATGCATATCTATTACTTTGACTCTGAGCATACAAATGTTCACAACTATTTTCGATTTCAGTCATTTTAATCCCGCCACAGAATGCTTTGCCTTTCTTCGTCTAAGTCTCCACAACGTGTCAAAACTTAGGTTTTCTCGCCCTGTCACCTGTATAATTTCAAACTGAATGGCAGCAATAATAAGCGCAATCGAAACAGACTGGTATTTTTCTCCTTAAACTTCTCCAAAAACTTAAGGGGCTACGGTCAGTGATAAAGATTTGTCTCATGTATGTTATTCGCAATTCAAATGCTTAAATGTTGTAACGCCAACACCAAGCTCAAGGCCTCCTTCCCCATTGTGGAATAAATCTGTTGATGTTTCCACTGGACACTCCAACCACATGTTACATAATGGAGCACTCCTCATCTCTCCAATAGTCGTTCTGAAAGATCTAGATCCTCATGTCTCAGCATAAAAGAATTACATACCTCTGTACCTCTTAGTGCTGTAACCTCTTTCCCTGGTACTCCTGGCCTATGCCTGTAAATCTTACTTTCACAGGTATATGTTTTAAGAAAATCTCGCGCATTCTTCTCAATCTCTCACAGAAACCAAACATTGATTTCTGAACCCAATCATCATCAGCCATTTCAGCTTCTAAGCTTGCCATTGTTAATATCTGCTCTTCTACACGAGTTCTCACGACTGCAGGAAGTGAATTGTTGGACTTCTCCAAAATAAGAATCTCTCTAAGAGCGCCATAAGTTTGCTCTGTTTTTATTACCCTTACCCGCTTCTCAAAATTACTTTGCTTGATTCCTTCAAACTCAATGTGCCTTTAAACCGGGACACTTGTTTAGACTCCTGAAATGCTCTCTGTTGGCTTCTGGCACAAGCTCACATACTCTTCAGATGGCGTTCTTCACCTCCTCATACTCCCGAGATACCTCCTGATAGTGATGAAAATACCTACCAGCTTTGTTTGGATCAAGTAAATACACATGGTCACTGGCCACTGCATTTATTTAGCCTCTTTCTCAAATGAAATTCAAAAGGCATCCCTATCCTTCTCATCAAATTTAGATAATGCCTGGATGTATTTAAACTGAAGCCCATCAAGCTTTTGGCTACTACAGGGTTGATCAAACTCACTATCCTCCTCATTCATCTTACGGTCTACCTTCATCTCCGCCTTCAATGTCAATCTTCCTCTCTAACTGCTAACTTTTTAAGTTGGAACTCTCTGCTTTTCTTCTCTCCTTTTCTCTCTTTCTTCTTCATTTTCTTTTCTTTTATTTCTACTTTGCATCAGAATTCAAACTGTTTCAATTCCTTCTCATATTCAAAGTGTCTAATTTGAAATTGAATTCTACCCATTTCCAAAGAGTCTGATGGCAGTTCCACCAAATGTAATTGCCGAGCTGTAGCTGTAATTATCTCTCATTTTCTCACCGACAAACTCAACCCCAACTCCAGCTTGTCTGCCAATTCCTATAGCTTTGCCTTCATTACCTTTTGTAAAACCCCCAACTTCACTTCTTCCACACCTAGAGAACTCTTAGTGACTGAAAGAATCTTTATACACAAAACACTAGTTAAACCAACTGAATTCAACATCCGGAACAAAAGACACTAACAACTACCATATGCGACCTTTGAACCCAATAGTCTCCCAATCCACACTCTCCAGTGTCTGCAACCCAAAAAGCCTTGTAAGTTATTTACTTAAGCAGTTTTCAGTAGGCAGTTTGGCCTTTCATACCTCTTGCTTTTTTAAAAAAAAAGGAGCAAATAATCTTTTTTGGAAAAAAAAAGTGACAGCATTGTCACACAATTTTGATGCCTGGTGCTTTACTCAAGTGGCTTTCTCCTGTTACTGATCGCAAGGTCACCTGAGCGGGGCAAACACAGGTACAGACCAATTTACTAGGATATGTCTCATAACTTCTGAAACACCCCTGTCCATGGACCATCACATAGGACATACCAGGAAGTGAACAACAGCCTGACGCACATCATTTCATTATTTCTGCGCTACACCAGTTAAAGGTAGAATCAGCTCATGGTCAAAGGGATTTCCCACAGTTATGATTCGTCTGCTTCAGCCGCAGATATTGGCCAGGGATGGTTTGGAAACAGTGGAAGGAAGTGGAGTTTGTAACCAGAACAGTAGACAGTGACCTCCATGCTCTTAATATTTAAATACCAAAGGCAATGATACAATACATTGTGGTTCTCCTCTGAAACTGAGTCAGTCAACATAGAGACTCATGAGTAACACTGCCAGAGCAGAGAGGAAGACAGTAACCGAACACGTTCATTGATGTAGTTAGTAGTGGTCTGCAGAGTAAATATCTGGATTCAGAGTTTCAACAGGAGCAATAATAGTGACAAGAAGTGTAGACTATATGAAAGAACAGTAATACAGTCATAACCGGTTTATAGAAAACAAAATCTGGACAGTGACACTTACCAGGAATACCAACGATAGCCAGGAAAGGATAATAAAAATATTGAATAATGAGAAGGGCATAATAGATCTGTAATTATAAGGACAACCAATGAAATGAAGAAAGATACCAAACATAATTGGATAAACCCCTGTCTATTGTTGGGATATTCCAGTCTAATGTTCTCAGATTCTGATCCATTGTTGGAACATTCCAATATAATATTCTCAGATACGGATCCATTGTTGGAACATTTAATTCTCGTATTCTCAGATTCTGATCTCTCCTCTCCCTCTCTCTGGAGCTACTGATTCCTGTCAGTGCTGTCGGTGATGCTCCCGCTCATGTTATGGGTTAACACATTGAAAGGCGCCTAATTATCATTAAAAGATGGAAACCTTCCATTGGGATAATTAGAATCCATGGAGACTGGTATTAATCACAGTCACTGAACAGATAGGCTCAGTAACCAGTTCCATGCATCACTTTTCATATCACTATAAAAGGGAACATTTACTGGTTTTTGGATTGCATGGAAAAGGGTTGCTGAGGGATCGACCATAAATTTTTCAATTTTTACTCTATTTTTCCTTGTATATGAGGGTATTAACTGAACACTGCAGGGGTCTACATATGTTCCACTCTGTTTATGAAAGGAGGCAGTTATAAAATAACAGATCGTGGTAAGTTTCTAGATACCTGAAACCAAAGTACGGTACTTATTGACCAGTGTGAGGCTACTCCTCGTTTTAATGCCCTGTTATCAAATCATTTCATAACCTTGAGACACAGCATTGAGACTGCTGCTCAGCAACAGACCGGAGCAATTCTGTCCCTAAGGGCCTCTTACAGAGGGATAGGAGAAGGCCATTCAGCCCATATTAGCTTATTGCTACTTGAAAAGGTGGTAAACTGGAATATTGGCACATTTTCTCAACAGAATCATTCAAAACAAAGAGATGAGTCGCTGCAGCTGTATGAGGTGTTACTGAGAGGACAGCTGGAGTACATTGTGTTGTTTGTGTTTCTGTAACTAAGAACGAATATACCTCAATTAGATACAGTTTACCAGCTGCTCGTAATCCACGGGTTGCTTTGTCTCGGATCTGTCACACAAGGACAGGAGGAGGCCATGCAGCCTCTCGACTTTGTTATAGAGGAACTTCAGGAGGCCATTAAGCCTCTTGAGTCTATTACAGAGCGACAGGAGGAGCCCATTCAGCGTTTCCGGTGTATTACAGAGGGACAGGACGAGCCTATTCAGCCTCTCGAGCCCTATATTGAGGAGCAGGAAGTGGGTATTTAACTTTCAAGTTTATTACGCAAAAATTATTAATTTTAAATTAATTATGGAATAGGAAATAATGTCAACATTAAAGTTCTAACTTCAAATGAGGCCAATGTTGAAAATGTTAGGCGAGCCCTGTGAAAAGCTGATTGGGATACCCTATTCAAAGATAAAGTGATTGTTGGAAAATGCAAGGCCATCAAAACTTGGATTCAGAGAGTCCAGAGCCAACGGGTTCCTGTTTGTGAGATGGGAAAGGCTGGTGGGGGCAAGGAATGAAGAATGGCTAGATATATTGATGCTCTGGTCAAGGTAACGAAGGAGGCATATGTCAGGTAAACAGAGCTGAGATCAAGTGAATCCCGAGAGGAGTATAAGGGCAGTAAGTGTATAGTCAACGGGGAAATCGGGCCAGAAAAATGTGGACATGAGATGGCTTTAGAAATAGTGTTAATGAGACATTGAAGAAATTGTACAAATCCTTTAATGGCAAAAGATTAACTAGGGATAGAATATGGCCCCTTAAAATCAGTAAGGCTACCCATGTGTGGAACCACAGGAGATGGGAGGGATACTAAATAAGTATTTCTCCTCAGTATTTAATGCGGCGGAGGTTACAAGAGCGAGATAATGAAGAAATATATATAATGACACCGGCACCACTCTCCACCTCTTCCTCCGCTACATTGATGACTGCATTGGCACCAACTCGTGCTCCCACGAGGAGGTTGAGCAATTCATCAACTTCACCAAAACTTTCCACCCTGACTTTAAATATACCTGGACCATCCCTGACACCTCCCTCCCCTTCCTGGACCTCTCCATCTCCATTAATGACGACCGACTTGACACCCCGACTCCCACAGCTACCTGGATTACACCTCTTCCCATGCTACCTCTTGCAAGAATGCCATCCCGTATTCCCAATTCTTCCGGCTCTGCCTTATCTGCTCCAAGGAGGACCATTTCCATCACATAACTCACTAGATGGCCTCCTTCTTCAGAGACCGCAATTTCCATTCCACGTGGTTAAAGATGCCCTGCAATGCATCTCGCCCACATCCCACAACTCCGCCCTCAGACCTCACCCCTCCAATTGTAACAAGGACAGAACCCCCCCGGTGCTCACCTTCGATCCTACCACCCTTCGCATAACCAAATCATCTGCCTGACATTTCCACCACCTCCAAACTGACCCCACCACTAGGGATATATTTCCTTCCCCACCCCTTTCTGCCTTCGCAAAGACCATTCCCTCCGTGACTACCTGGTCAGGTTCTACATTGGGGAGACTGGAAGCCTCCTAGCAGAGCGTTTTAAGGAACATCTCTGGGACACACGCACCAATCAACCACACCGCCCTGCGGCCCAACATTTTAACTCCCCCTCCAAGTCTGCCGAGGACACAGAGGTCCTGGGCTTCCTTCACCGCCGCTCCCTCACCACCCGACGCCTGGAGGAAGAATGCCTCATCTTCCGCCTCGGAACACTTCAACCCCAGGGCATCAATTTCGACTTCAATAGTTTGTTCTTTTCCCCTTGCCCCACCTCATCCAAGTTCCAAACTTCCAGCTCAGCAGTGTCCCCATAACTTGCTCTACCTGCCTATCTCCTTTTCCACCTATCCACTCCACCATTCTCCCTGACCGATCACCTTCATCCCCTCCCCCACTCACCTATTGTAATCTATTCTACATTCTCTCCACCCCCACCCTTCTCTCACTTATATCTCCACCCTTCAGGCACTCTGCCTGCATTCCTGATGAAGGGCTTTTGCTCGAAGCGTCGGTTTTACTGCTCCTTGGATGCTGCCTTAACAGCTGTGCTCTTCCAGCACCACTTGAATCCAGAATCTGGTTTCCAGCATCTGCAGTCGTTATTTTCACATATATCCTGAAATGTGTCTATATTACAATGACGTGTTCGACATTTTAAAACACATAATTTTGAACAAATCCCTGGAACCTGATCAGTTGAATCCCAGAGCTTTGTGGGAAGCTAGGAAAGAAATTGATCAGCATTTTGCTGATATATTTGTATCATTGATTTCCACAGGTGAGGTGTCAAAAGACTGGAGGGCAGCTAACATAGTGTCATTATTTAAGAATGTAAGGAAAAAGCAGGTAACTACAGACTGGTGAGCCTGACGTCCCTGGTGACTAAATTGTTGGAGGTGATTTCAAGGAAAAGGATCGATATGCATTGGGAAAGACAAGGATTGAAGAGGGCTTTGTACATTGGAGATCACGTCTCACTGACTCTGTGGAATTTTTTGAGGAAGTGATGAAGATGATTGATGAAGGCGGGACAGTGGATGTTGTCTTTATGGAATTCAGTAAGAAACCAAAATGTTCTACATGGTAGACCGGTTAGCAAGGTTAGACTGCCTGGGATCCAGGGCTAGCTCGCCTGTTAGATCCAAAAGTTTCTTGAATATTGGAGACGGGGCGTGGCAGTGGACATTTTCCACTGAACTTGGAGACCTGTGACCAGTGGCGTGCCGCAAAGGTCAATAGCAGGTCCGCTGCCTTTTGTCACTTATCCAAATGATTTTCATTTGAATATATGAAGTATCGTCTTTGAGTTTGTAGATAATTCCAAATTTGGTGGTGCAGTCGACAGTGAAGAATGATCTCTCAGTGTAGAATGGAACTTGAATAGGTGAGTCGAGGAATGACAGATGGAGTTTAATTGAGATAACTGTGAGGTATTGCATTTTGGCAAGGCAAATAAGGGCAAGACTTGTACGTAGGGTCCTATCGAAAGTCGCCAATCAAACAGAACTCCATAGACATTATAGAATAGCTCCAGTGGGGAAACAGGCTTTTCCACCCATCGAATCCACACTGAACCTCTAAACAGTATCCCACTGGACAAACCCCCGACCCTATCCCTCTCAGCGGGCATTTCCCATGGCTAATCCACCTTGCCTTCATATCCTTGGGTGCAGTGCGCAATTTAGGATGGCCAATCTACCCATACCTGTATATCTTTGTACTGTGGGAGGAAAACATAGCACCCAGATGAAACTCACGCAGACACGGAGAGAATGTGCAAACTCCACACAACCAGTCATTCAAGGATGGAATTAAACCTGGATCGCTGCGCTGTGAGGCAGAAACGCTAGCCTTATGGTGCAGGTTCTCCTTTCCTTGAAAGTGCCGTCACAGGTAGGCAGCATAGTGAAGAAGGCATTTGGTGATCTTCTCTTTATTGGTGCGTGCTTTGAGTCGAAGCGTTTGCATGACAAGTTGCATCTGTACAGGACATTGGTTTGGCCACTTTTGTAATATTGCCTTTAATTCTGGTCTCCCTGCTGTCGGATAGATGTTGTGAAACTTGAAAGGGTGCAGAAGAGATTTAAAACAACGTTGCAGGTGTTGAAGATTTTGGGTCACATGGAGAGTCTGAATAGGCTAGGACTATTTTCAAGTGTTGAGGCTGAGGGGTGACCTTAAAGAGGTTTATAAAGTCATGAGAGGCATAGATAAGGTAAACAATCAACGTATTTTCTGCAGGATAGACGAGTCCAAAATTAGAAGAGAAAGGTTTAAGGTGAGTGGGGAAAGATTTAAATAGGGACATGAGGGGCAACATTTTCACACAGAGACTGCTGTGTGTATGGATTGAACAGCCAAAAGAGCTGGTGGAGGCAGGTACAGTTACACCATTTAAAAGGCATTTGGATGGATACATGCATGGGAAGGGTTTAGAGGGAGATGGGCTAACTGCTGACAAGGAGGATGAGACTAATATAGGATATTTGTTCGGTATGGAACGACGAGACCGAAGGGTCTTTTTCCGTGCTGTACATCTCTGAGACTCTATTGACTCTTGAATGTATAGCACAGGAACAGGAGGAGGCTATTCAGATTCTGAATTCTGTCAGTCAGCTTGTTTGCTCAATTACTGAGAGTCAAATACAAAAATACATCATTCAGACTTTGATGATGTTTTACAGAAACAAGAGATAGGTTTTAGACAGGAGAAGCTGTAAGGAATGTGAAGAGGCCATTCAGCTCCTCAAATCTATTCCACAGAAGCAGCAGGTGAGCAGAGAGATATTGGAGCCTGTTACTCAAGAGCAGGAGGAGGAAATCTATTTTCACAAAACTCGAATTAGGAGGCAGTCACTCAGCTGCTCAAGACTGGGACACAGGAACAGGAGGCAGTCATTCAACTGTCCGAAACTGGGAGACAGGAACAGGAGGCAGTCATTCAACTGCTCGAGACTGGGATACAGGAACAGGAGGGAGTCACTCAACTGCTCAAGACTAAGACACAGGAACAGGAGGCAGTCACTCAACTGCGCGAGACAGGGACACTGGAACAGGAGGGAGTCATTCAACTGCTCGAGACTGGGACACAGGAACAGGAGGAAGTCATTCAACTCTCAAGACTGGGACACAGGAACAGAAGGCGGTCATTCAACTGCTCGAGACTGGAACACAGGAACAGAAGGCGGTCATTCAACTGCGCGAGACAGGGACACAGGAACAGGAGGGAGTCATTCAAACCGTTCGAGACTGGGACACAGGGAAGGGAGGCAGTCATTCAACTGCTCAAGACTGGGACACAGGAACAGGAGGCAGTCACTCAACTGCGCGAGACAGGGACACTGGAATAGGAGGGAGTCATTCAACTGCTCGAGACTGGGACACAGTACAGGAGGAAGTCATTCAACTCTCAAGACTGGGACACAGGAACAGAAGGCGGTCATTCAACTGCTCGAGACTGGGACACAGGAACAGAAGGCGGTCATTCAACTGCTCGAGACTGGGGCACAGGAACAGGAGGAAGTCACTCAAATGTTCGAAACTAGGGCACGCGGGAATCTGGAGATTAGAGAAGCCCCAGAATTCTGTTACGCAGAAACAGGAGGAGGTGACTCACTCCCCACCAGTATGGGACAGTGGAAGAGAAGGAAAGTTTGCTTGGAACATATATGAATATGTGAATACGTTACATTCGTGGTCCATTCAATTCTGCCCCACCATTCACTAATACCATGGCTGATCTGATTATGATTCCTTCATTTCATTTTACGAAGACTCCCCTATCTGCAGAATCTGCTTCATTTGTTGGTCATGTTGCAGACTCAGAAGCTCTAACAACAGTCACCGTGACTCAGCCAGCGGGTCAGGTCTAAGGATGAGTGAGGATTTGAAGTGTCCAATCACAAGAGTGAATACACAAAATAAAGGTGTTGTGGTTCTCTTCGCCGAGCTGGGAATTTGTTTTGCAGACGTTTCGTCCCCTGTCCAGGTGACATCATCAGTGCTTGGGAGCCTCCTCTAAAGCGCTTCTGTGATCTTTCCTCCGGCAGATGTTGTGGTTTGAATCTGCCGCTTCCGGTTGTCAGTTCCAGCTGTCCGCTGCAGTGGTTGGTATATTGAGTCCAGGTCGATGTGCTTATTGATTGAATCTGTGGATGAGTGCCATGCCTCTAGGAATTCCCTGGCTGTTCTCTGTTTGGCTTGTCCTATAATAGTAGTGTTATCCCAGTCGAATTCATATTGCTTGTCATCTCCGTGTGTGGCAACTAAGGATAGCTGGTCGTGTCGTTTCATGGCTCGTTGGTGTTCATGGATGCTGGTCGTTAGCTGTCTTCTTGCTTGTCCTATGTAGTGTTTTGTGCAGTCCTTGCATGGGACTTTGTTCCATTCTGCCCACTGTGGGGTCCGTAAGAGAGTTGCAATCTCATTCTACAACAATGTGCCATGGTACAAGATAACTTAATTTGGAAAATGCATCAGCCAGAATTTTAATAGGGTGTGCCGGAGGGGGTGGGGGGCAATTAACATTCAAAATACTGTATTATTTCCCATATATCAAGGCTTTGGGGATTATGACCCTCCCGTGAGTGTCTAATACAATCTAATAATTTAAATGGAAGATTCTTCCTGTCCACGATGGCTTCTCCCCTACTCCTAGTATTGAAAGACGAGAAATACAAAAGATCAAACCCGCCCTGCTGTAACATCAAATGTTCGTTGTCATCAAGGTGCATCTCCTGCAATAGCACAACATTCACCCTCTCCTTTTTAAGACTAGAAAGTATATTTTTCCTCTTGACTGACAGATGCTTCCCTTAATGTTCCAGTTACATCATTTAAGCACATCATTATCTATAACACACTGTAGCAACATTTCAACTCTAAAGTTTCACATCGAATTACACATCGCTGATCATTAATGAAAGAAGACTCAGAGAGCCTGAAAACTGTACAAACTAAAACTACTGCACATAACCAGCTCTCAAAACTTTCCAAAGAACGAAACAAAGTCCAATGACACTTGATAGGGTAATTTACCTCCACACCACCCCCGGCCACAAGGGATGCTGACATATCACAAAACTTTATCTTCTGCCCGCTGAATCATTATATTATATTGAGGCTGGCATCGTCTGGTTGTCCATAGACAGGTGAATCAGGGATAATGGTATATGGAGAGAAAAGTGCAGCTGGGACCACAATGAGATGAACCACGACCCTTATTTACTGGTGGATAAAGCAAATTACTGTGGATGCTGGAATCTGAAAACAAAAGAGAAAATGCTGGAAAATCCCATCAGGTCTCGAAGCATCTGTAAGGAGAGAAAAGAGCTGACATTTCGAGTCTAACTGACCCTTTGTCAAAGCTAAAGAAAAGTGGAGAAATTGGGCGGTATTTATATGAGAAAACATACCTCCCATTTCTCCACCTTTTTTAGCTTTGACAAAGGTTCAGTTAGACTCGAAACGTAAGATCTTTTCTCTCCTTACAGATGCTGCCAGACCTGCTGAGATTATCCAGCATTTGCTCCTTTATTTACTGGTGGAGTAGTTTCAAAGGGCCGAATGGCCCACTCGTGTCCCTCAGCCCTATGTTCTTATGTTCCATTCAGCCCTACGGACCTGATATATAGGGACAGATCGAGGCCACTCCGATGGTGAGGTGTAGTTTTGGAAATGTATTGGAAAATGCAGGTTGGGTCAGGAAGCGACCCCACCCCAATCCCTTTTTCCAAACGTGGGTCACGTTACAGACCCAGATACGCTGGGAATACAGACCCCATTATCCACCAGGGGTTAACTCAAACAAATCCTCTGGGTAAAAACAATGACTGCAGATGCTGGAAACCAGATTCTGGTTCAGTGGTGCTGGAAGAGCACAGCAATTCAGGCAGCATCCGAGGACTTCCGTTTCCCCGGCCCCCAACGCCTCATCTTCACCATGGATATCCAATCCCTCTACACCTCCATCCGCCATGACCAGGGCCTCCAAGCCC
>NC_057746.1:12916381-12917778 GCF_004010195.1 Chiloscyllium plagiosum | reverse complement strand
TCTCCCTGAATGCAACATTGTATAACACAACTTCCAGGAAAATAATCAGTTTTTTTCCAAAAGCATAACATGTCAATGTATAAATAGGATCAAGAGTAGGCTATTCAGCCCTCAGGTTTGCCCTGTCATTTATAAGAAAATAGCTGATCTACTCCAGGGCTCAACTCCACTTTCTTACCGACTCCGTATGTGTATTCATACCTCTCTGGGTTCTGGAATTCCGGACATTCAATATCTTCTGAGAGAGGATATCACTTTGTGTCTCAGATTGAAATCGATGTTCCATATTCGGTATCGATATCCTCGAGTTTGAGACTCCACCCAGGAGTGGAAACAACTTGTCAATATCTACTTTCTCAAGCCCTTTCTGTGACTTGTATTTTTCAGCAGTATCACTACTCATTTATTTAAACCCCAATGAATAATCGCTTCACTATCTTAGAGGTTCTCAATAACTCAACCTTTCAGCCCAGGAAGCTTCCTAATGAACCAACCTAGTTACTTGCTGCATCAGCATGCTGCCTTTATGTTTCATACAAAGGAACACTCCAAACACTTTGTCCTGTTCCATTTCTGGAGCGCCTCCGTTAAATAACAGCCTGCCATTTGATTATCAGAGACATCCACAACCTCGGATCTGTATTGCACTTAGCTCCCGCCGTCAGGCTATCAGCATAGAATGTAAATAACTGATGCCATTGGATTGATATTTGTGGTACTCCAGCAGATACACCTTGATCATGACGATCCATTAATCCTGACTCTCCGATTTCTATGTGTTAAGCAATCATCATCCCATGTTACCACAATAGCCGTCATCCAACGAACTTCTGTCTTGTGTAAGACCTTTTATTTTGTAATACCTTGTGGACAATCTCTGGAAAGCCTAGTGTCAACCAGATTCCTTTGTTCAAATCTCGGGCATCTCCAGAAATACTTTTCATGATTTTACAGGGCAAAATAAAATTTCCCTTTCTCCATGGGAGGCACGGTGTCACAGTGGTTTGTACTGCTGCCTCATAGCGCCAGAGACCCAGGTTAAATTTTCGCCTCAGGAGATTGACTGTGTGGAGTTTGCACATTTTCCACGTGTCTGCGTGGGTTGCCTCTGAGGGCTCCAGTTTCCTCCCACTGTCCAAAAATGTGCAGGTCAGGTGAATTGGCCATGCTAAAGTGCCCGTGGTGGGTCGGCGTGAACTCGTTGGTAAAAACAATGACTGCAGATGCTGGAAACCAGATTCTGGATTAGGGGTGCTGGAAGAGCACAGCAGTTCAGGCAGCATCCAAGGAGCTTCGAAATCGAGGTTTCGGACATTAACCCTTCATCAGGAATAAAGGCAGTGAGTCTGAAGCGTGGAGAGATAAGCTAGAGGAGGGTGGAGGTGGGGAGAAAGGAG
>NC_057746.1:12892774-12913498 GCF_004010195.1 Chiloscyllium plagiosum | reverse complement strand
TGGGGGTGGCAGCTGCATCAGCCGCATGGCTAATGGTGTTTCCGAGGCCAGGGGAATCTTCTGGAATGTTTGAGGAGCGCTGGTTATGGAGGTGGGTGGATAAATGTTTGTTGTACTTACAGTTTTTGATGTTTGAGATGGAATTGAAATACTGTTTGTTGAGAGTATGGATTCTCCTGAGGATGTAGTACAGAGTGGGTCCTTTGCAATTTTGAGAGAGTGTGGCCCTCAGCTGAGGCAGGGCTGACTGTAGAGAGGTTAGGTGCTGGCGCATTGCTGCATGCGTGGAGCGGAGGATCTTGAAGGAGAACTGTTGCTGGTGTTTTTGAATCTGTAGTCTGTACTGTTTGTCCTGTTCGGGTCCGAACTCTGCTGGTTTAAAGGTGGTCCGGAGACCGTGTGGGATGAGTTGGTTATGGAGGCAGGTACTGTGGAAGCAAATGTGGCTGTGGTAGCGAGTTTGTTTCACGATATGGTTGAAGAGCTTCAGGGCAGAGGAAATGACCTGGGAGTTGCAGTGGGAGAGGGACTCCCTGAGATTCTTGTCGAGAGAAGAGGAACACTTCTTCAAGACAGACATCCTTGCAAGAACTTATTGGGCAGGTTTCCACGCTGTGAGTAATCTAATCTAAAAATATACCACACTGATTCTGCATGACGCTTTTCTAAGTGTCCATGCTGGCCAGGATTTCCAAATGAAGCTAGTCCCATCTGCTTTCATTTAGCCCATATACCTCAAAATGTTTCCCATTCATATGTTTGTCCAAAAGACTTTTAAGTGTTGTAGCTGTACACGCACTTTTCCTCTGGCAGCTCATTCCATACCCACATCACCCATTGTTGCTCCTACGTTCCTTTTAAATGTTCCCTCTTTCACATTAAAACTATGCATTCTATGTTTGAACTCCCCCATCCCGTGGAAAAGACCGTGGCTATTCACCCTATCCATGCCTCTCATGATTTTATAAACTATTACTACTACTCAACATTTTACACTCCATCTATTACTAACTTCAAGAAAAAACAGTTAAAGGTAAACACTGCAAATTTGAAAAGATATTAAACATAACAGTAAAACAATACTCAGCCCAAACATCATACTATTATTTGTTTCTTTCTCCATTTTACAATACTAAGACAGTATGAAACGTTTACCAGTGCCAGTAAGAAGCCAAGCATCTGAATTCGTTTGTCTGATGGCGGTGAGGAACTCAACAGTGAAAATATATCTCTGGCCAGATCGATATAATACCACATGTTCAACATTCCCCCTCCTGGCCTCCCTATGACCTATTATGGTTGTGTCTTCTTTGTCTTGCACTCGATAGAGAGAACTCCTTTCCCCCAGTCACGTCTTAATTTAAACCCGTTCTTTATCATCTTCTTGTTCAGCACTGTTAAAAGGCTGTTTATCTTTGCCACACCCTCTTTTCCCTGTCACCCACCCCCCACCTCTGGCAAGGGATTAAAAATCCCAGTTTCCAATCCTTTTCAGTTCTGAAGAAGTGTCACACTGGGCTTGAAACATTAACTCTGTTTCTCTGTCTCTGCAGATACATACAGACCTGCTGAGTTTCTCCCGAAATGAATAGGCACAGAACAAATTTTCAATTAAACAAGTATGGATACTGCAAATGAAAATACAAAAAATGCTGGGAGCTTTGTAGAGGGTCACTGGACCTGAAAGTTTCACTCTGTATTCACTCCAGAAGATGCTGCAACATCTGCAGTTCCTTCAGCAATTTCTGTTTTTCAACAATTTCCAAAGAAGTATGTCAAAGATGCTCACACATCCCATCCACCCTGGAGCACCGTACACTGGGGGCTGAACGATAATGCATGGTGACAAGTTCCTTGATTCTGAAACTGCATAAGACTATCATCACTGACACTACGGACCTCTTAATTATGGTCAGGGAGAAAAACAGGGAGACACATTCACTTCGAACACAGAAGATAGCATTGCGGATAAAACATTGTTGAGTGGATGAAACACATCACCCAAATCATGATACCACAGAATCACAGATGTCAGTTTTCAATCAATTCGATTCGCTGCACGTGACATGAAGAAATAGCTGAACACAGTTGATAAGGCAAAGGAAATGAGCCCTTACACCATTCCTGCAATAGGACTGAAGACTTGTGCTACACAACAAGCCGTGTCCCTGAGGAAGCTGTTTCATTCCAGCTCCAACTCTGACATCTCCCTAGCAATCTGGAAAATTATTCAACTATGTGCAGTCCCCTAAGAGTGGAATAAGTACAATCCGACCATTTACCACCCCTTCAGTCCCATCACGACAGTCAATTTGGTGGGAATTATTTTTGACAGAGCTGTCAAGCAGCACAAAAATAACCTGGCCAGTGTGGTTTCTGATAGGTCACCATGTGGAGATGGTGCTGTTCTGGAAATATCACTGGATTACAAATCCAGACGAGGCTAATGCTCTGGCAGCTGATGGATGTTAAAAGTAGTTAACAAAATATCGAGAACGAAAATCTGGTGTCAGTAATAGTGATCTTGCGTCCAATGTTGATTAGAAACATTGATTTCCTTTACCAATATACTTTCAGGAATGATTTGTAGATGACGGTGTTAGACTGGGGTGTACAAAGTTAAAAATCACACAACACTAGGTTATAGTCCAACATGTTTAAATGAGAGCACATTAGCTTTCGGAGCGACGCTCCTTCATCAGGCGATAGTGAAGTGCTCAATCGTAACTTGGTGTCAACTTGGACCCCACCGGAGGGCCGCTGCCCTGGGCTTGACATGTATGCTGAAACCGTCAGGAACTATATAAATTCCAGATTCATCAGCCGTACCCACAAGGTAGAGCAAAACATCACCCGTTCACAGCGCAATGCCATCCAAGCTCTCAAAAACAATCACAACACTGTCATCAAACCAGCAAATAAAGGAGGAGCCATTGTCATTCAGAATAGAACAGATTACTGCAAGGAAGTGTACTGACAACTGATCAACCAGGAACACTACAGGCAACTACCAGCTGATTCGACCAAAGAACACACCCAAGAATTAAACGCACTGATCAGAACTTTGGATCCAGTCCTTCAGAGTTCCCTACGTGCTCTCTTCCCACGGTACTTCTCTTGAAGGCGACTTCTCCTGCCTTCCAAAGGTACAAAAAGCCAACACACGGGGAGGTCCCATCGTGTCGGGCAATGGTACCCTATGTGAGAATCTTTACGACTATGTGGAAGGCATCTTGAAACCTATTGTACAGGTGATCTCCAGCTTCCATCGTGACACTACGGATTTCTTACAGAAACTCAGCACCCACGGACCAGTCGAACCACTAACATTCCTCGTCACAATCGACGTTTCTGCACTCTACACCAGCATCCCCCACAATGATGGCATCACAGCAATAGCCTCTGTACGCAACACCAACAACTGCCAATCTCCAAACACCATCCTACAACTCATCCGCTTTATCCTCGATCACAAAGTCTTCACCTTTGACAACCAGTTCTTCATCCAGACACACGGAACAGCCATGGGGACCAAATGTGCACCCGAATATGCCAATATTTTTATGCACAGGTTAGAACAAGACTTCTTCTCTATGCAGGATCTCCAACCAACATTGTACCCCAGGTACATTGATGACATTTTGTTCCTCTGGACCCATGGTGAGGACTCACTGATAAAACTACAGTGACATCAACAAGTTTCATCCCACCATTAAACTCACCATGGACTACTCCCGACTATCTGTCTCACCCTTGGACATATGCATCTCAATCAAGGATGGACACCTCAGCGCCAGACTCTACCGCAAACCCACAGATAATCTCACAATGTTACACTTCTCCAGCTTCCACCCAAAGCATATTAGAACAGCCGTCCCTTATGGACAAGCCCTACGCATACACCGGATCTGCTCAGATGAGGAGGAACATGACGGACACCTGAAAGTACTCAAGGATGCCCTTACAAGAACGGGGTACAATGCTCAACTTATCGACCGCCAGTTCGACGTGCCACAGCAAGGAACAGTAATGACCTCCTCAGGAGACAGACACGTGCTGCAACTGACAGTGTACACTTCGTTGTTCAGTACTTCCCAGGAGCTGAAAAATTATGTCATGTTCTTCGTGACCTGCAACACATTATCAATGAGGATGAGCACCTCACCAAGACCTTCCCCACACCTCCACTACTTGCCTTTAAACAACCACCAAACCTCAAACAGATCGTTGGTCGGAGCAAGCTACCCAGCTCTTAGGACAACTCCACACAACCCTGTCACGGTGGACGCTGCAAGACGTGTCAGAGTGTGGACATAGATACCACCATTACGCGTGGGGACACTTCACACTTTGTACATGGCAGGTACTCATGTGAATCAGCTAAAGTTGTCTATCTTATACGTTGCAGGTAAGGATGCCGGGAGGCATGGTACATTGGGGAAACCGAGCAAAGGCTACGCCAATGGATGAATGGGCACTGCATAACAATCAACAGACAGGATGGTTCCCTCCCAGTTTGGGTAACACTTCAGTGGTCCAGGACATTCAGCCTCGGACCTTCGGGTGACCATTCTCCAAGGTGGACTTCGGGACAGACAGCAGAGGAAAGTGGCCGAGCAGAGGCTCATAGCTAAGTTTGGTACCAATAGGGAGGGCCTCAACCGCTACCTTGGGTTCATGTCACATTAAAGGTGACCACAATTGCACTATACACACACACAGATACTCCTGCACACACACATATTTTGTGGGGGGAATTTGTACTTGCAGGGTTACATTGTACTTTGCTCAAAAACTGCATACATTTATGTAGAACTCTGAGCTCAAACATTGCATGAATTTATGTAAAACTCCGTTATCTCACTCTTTAGATTAGAATCAATCTAAGCACTATGGCAGAGACAGGGAACACAGGGGGCCAACACCTTCAACGTATTGTCTAGCTCTCAGCATTGCTAACAGCTAACCCGGGAATGCAACTTTAAAAAAAAAGGTTTTGTGATTTACAAATGAAAGAAGTGAAACTATCACTGTACCTAACAGATGAAAGGCTTAACAGGCAATCAATTTTTCAATGTATAATTTCAGTTCCATCACACTGTAAATTTTTGCTATAAATTCTGTGTTAAGATTGAGCCTACCACTATCACCTGATGAAGGAGAGTCGCTCTGAAAGCTACTGTGCTTCCAATTAAATCTGTTGGACTATAATCTGGTGTTGTGTGATTTTTAACTTTTTACTTTCAGGAAATGAATCTCCCGTGCTTTCCTGGTCTGGCTGAAAAGCGACTCGAGACACAATGACATGTGATAAACTCTTCAATGGTCTCTGAAACTGCCAAGCAAGACACTGAATTGTATTAAACTGCTCAGAGTTGTTTAAGAATATAACCGGACAGAACACCCGGCCCCAGCCTCAGTATTGGAAAAGGCAATGGGAAACACAGTCCTGTAGACCCTGCAGAGGCCTCTTTCCTAATATCTGAGAACATATGACAACATTTACAGAGCTTTCCCACAGACTGCACGGAAACATCTGGAAAGGAGGAAATCATTCAACACTTTGAGCTTTCCCCATGGTAATTCATGGCCGAACGTCTCTACAATGCAGATTTCCCCACACAGTGTTCATTTCGCTGAATCTGATTGGACATTGTGAAATATTAAATAGGAATTGCTGTAATCCCTTCGGTCCATCAATTTTGCTCCTCCATTTAATATGCAGGCAGCTCTCCGATAACACGTTTTTATTAAATACTATGTGGCTGTGGTCCCTTGTTTTAGGCACCCTAGCCCGGGGACTTATCATCCTTCCTTCCAATTTGTCTCGCCCTGTCAGAGTTTTATGTATTTCAATGAGGTATCCACGCATTTTCATAAAACCCATGGAATACGGGCTCAGTTGCTCCACACTCTGCTCCCACAACAAGCCTGTCATCCCAGAGATCAGTCTGGTCATCCTTCACTGCACTCCCCAATGTCAGGTTTGTCCTTTATTAGGTAAGGAGACCAAAACTGCACACAATACGACACAATGTTCGAGATGGGGTCTCACCAATTCCCTGTACAGCTGCAGTAAATGACCCTTACTCCTGTATTCAAATTTCCCTGAAATGAAGGTCAATACACTATTTATCTTCCTAACTGCTTCCTGCTCCTGCAACATTGCTTTCAGTGACTGGTGTACAGGGAGATCCAGATTCTTTTCAATGTTACAGCTCCCCCACTTGTTGGGTCTATTTACACTGACCAGCGTGCCAATGCCATTCCCAGTATTGACTTCCGTGTTCAGAACTCACTGCCTCACATGGACTCAGAGGGCTGCACAGAAATAAACAAAAATGCAGCTTAAGTTCCTTTATAGAGAAACATCTTTCAACCAATCTCTTTTCAAATGAGAGGCTGCCATTCTATTGTGCCCAACAACGTACACAACATCACATCTCTCCCATTGCTCTCCATCTGCCAGGTATTTGCCCAGTCACTCCATTTGTCTCACTCACCTTGGAGCCTTTTTTACATCCTCGTCCCCCACTCACAAGTTGACATCGTTTAGTGTTGTCAGCAGACTTGGGAATATTGCAATTGAGCTCCTCAACCAAACATATGATGTGTATTGGGAACAGCTCGATCCCAAATCCCGATCCTTGTTATATCATCCAAGCCTTCCATTCAAAAATCATGGTTTTATTCCTACACAGTGTTTCCTCCCAGCTCTGCCCTTCGAAAAGCATGACCATATATTAGCCCCATGCCCATTCGATTCGAATTTGCACAAAACGCCTGGGGCTTTATCAAAAGTCTTTCTGAGATTTCAATCGTATTGTATTGATACCTTCTCTTTAATTTTGCTAAAAGCAACTTTCTCAAATATGATTCCCATTTCATAAATGTCTGTTCACTTTGCCTATGGCCTTTACTTTCAATTCAATACTTTCTCTAAAACTGTTAGTTGCTAATTTCATTCTATTCCCTTTTTCTCACCAGACAAAAGTTCCCTAGTATTTCTAGGAAGTTTTCATTTTTGTTTTGCTTTCTTCTGTGAAGGCATAACTGAAATATTTGCTCCAGAGTTCTGCTATTTCCATGTCCCCAATTATCTGGTAACACCCTTTAAGAAAGCTGCACCTTTTCTCTTAATTTTCCACTGATATATTTTCAGAAGATATTAGAAGTTCACTTACATAAGTTTTGATAAGATATTCTTCAGAAACCATTCAATTCCTATCTTAAGCTACTCAATGATTGTCCTTCCACAGCCATACAATCACAGAAGCACAGACTCTGTACCATCAGAAATACAGCGTGGTCTACAATAGCCCCACTTTCCGACCCAAGGTCTGTAGCCGTGATTCTTATGACAAATCAAGTGCACAACTCTGTATTTTCTAATGGTTGTGAGGTTACCATAACAACTCACGTCTCAAGAAGCGCATTCCAGATCCCAACACATTCTGGGTGAAAACCAGTCCTCAAATCCTCACGAAACCTCAAACCCTTCACTTTAAAATTGTGGCCCTTTGACTAAAAGCAACAGCTGCTGTCTATCCATCCTGTCCATGTCCCTCGTAATCTTATCCTTCTGAATCGAGTGCAATCACATCCTTCCTGTAATGTGGTTACCAGAACTACACTCAGTATTCCATCTCGTCCCTACCGAAGTTCTGCATAGCTCTTATAATCTATGCTTCGATGAATAAAGTCTATGTTAACGGTACCCTATGCTTTCTCAAATTGTGTATTAACTTGTCCCGTCACATTCAGGAATGTGTGGAGAAGCACCCTCTGACCTTCCTAGTGTGCTGCCATTCATTGAGTACTCCCCTGTCTGGTTCCTTCTTCCAAAGTGCATCACTTCATGTTTATCAGGGTTACATTCCATCTGCCATTGATCCACCCATCTGACGATTCCATCTGTATCTTCCTGAAACATAAGACTTTCCTCCTCACTGCCAAACACCCGGTCAACCATTGTATCAAACACAAACTTACTTATCACCACTCGTCCATATTCACAGCTGCATCATTTATGAATACCCCAAGTAATAAGGTTAAAAATCACACAACATCAGCTTATTGTCTAACAGGTTTATTTAGAAGCACCAGCATTCGAAGCGCTGCTTCTTCATCAGGTGCTGTGCATTTTGATGAAGAAGCAGCGCTTCGAGTGCTCGTGCCACTGAATAACTCTGTTAGACTGTAAACTGGTGTTATGCGATGTTTAACTTTGTCCACCCCAGTCCAACACCAGCACCCCCGAATCATAAATAATAAGGGGCCCAGCACCGATCCCCAAGGTACTCCATTGGACACTGGTCTTCAGTCACACAAACAGCCTTCTACTACTACCTCCTGTCTCCTACCCCTAAAGTTGATTTGGATTCAACTTGGCAAGTCACGAATGAGTCCTAACTGTTCCCTCGATATTCTGTTCCTCTTGACACACTTGTAGATTATCTGGGGATTCTCCCTAATCTTTCCTGCCAGCAGGTTTCCATGCCCATGTGTTAGTTAGTCCCCGCCAAGTGAAGAATTTCCTCCTTATTGCAGTCTTAACTGCCCTGACCGAGATCATGCCATTATTTTCCTGGAATGTGGATTAGACAGCCAGGGAAGGGTTCTGTTAATTTCCAACTTTCATATGTTTTGTGAATTTTCTAAATTTCACCTCTCATTCTTTGAAGTGCCAGAGAACATAGGCCGAGTCACCTCTTCAGGCAATCTCGCTATCTCAGGGATTAATCTGGAGAATGCCCATTGCACATCCTCTGTGGACAGTATATTCTTTCTGAGATTCGGTCACCAAAACTGTGCACAATACTTGAGGTACAGTCCCATCAGCACGCTGTGAAACTGCTTCAACATGTCTTTACATCAGTGTTCTAATTCTCTTAAATAAAGGTGAACCAAACTTTAACTTTCCACTTACATATATTCCTCCGAATACCCTTCATATTCATTGCATTTACGAACTCATTATTTGAGTTCTCATAGAAACCCTTCCGAAAATCCAACATATGTCACTTCTAGTGGTTCCTCATTATCTATGCTGTTAGAAACGGTTTCATACAATTCCGAAGTTTATTAAGTATGATTTCTCTATTTGAAATTCATGCCGATTCTCACCATTGTTGCTGTTAATTTCGAAATATCAAAAATGTCATCCTGTGTAATAGATTTCAAAAGTTTCCCTACAGATGTGATGTTAATTTTTCTGCAGTTCTCCACGCTATATCTTCTTCCCTTTGTAGCTGTTTGGACCCCTTCCATTCATCTAATGGATCATGTTTACTAACTTCCGTTTGTCCACAATAGCTTCCGGTCTCTGCTGAATGTACAGAAAAATAAAACAGTCATCGATAGTTTAATTAATACTACTGTTGGTGATTTATTTCTGACATTTTGATAGGAAGTACATCTGTTTCGTCAGACTCAGCAATGCTCAATCCAGCTCCATGTTCAAGTACTACCTTGTTACTGATATGACTTTATGTCTTTAGCTCCAGGAGTCCGATATGATCACTTGGTATTACTGGGTGATTTTCTGGATCTTCCTCCATGAAGATAGATGCAAAGTAACTGGTTGTTTTCTTGGCCATTTCCCTGTTCTCCACAATGACCACTCCTTTCCCAATTATAGATTTCCACATTTGACCTTGCTTTTATTTTGTTTCCTTCGAAATATCGATCGTAGACTGGTGCATTCTTTGTGTTCATGTTTGTTAGCATGCATGTTCTGTTTTTGATTTCCTTTTCAGTTTCATGACCATCCTTTTCTGGATCGTTATTTCTGAGAATTCTCAGCTTTCCACAATATCTGGAATTCTTCTGAAGTCACTTCCTATGATTAACATATTTTATAATTTGTTATGTTAGCCATAATTGAGTCACTTTCTCACTCTTTCGTGTTTGTACCTGTAATAAATAGACGTATTTTTCAGGCTTTGCAGTATTTCTAAAAACTCCTGGTCCTGACCAGATACATTCAGGAACACTGCAGGAGGATAGGAGGACAGATAAGAAATTACGGGAGCCCTGCTTGACTTTTTTCCATCATTGCTGGCCAACGAGTGAGGTAGTGGATGACTGGAGGGTAGATAAGGCTGAACCCATATTCAAGAAAGTCTGCAAAGATAAACCTGAGAACTAAAATCTACTGGGTAGGTTATTTGAGAAGATTTAGAGAGATTGGATAAACCTGCATTTGGAAAGACAGGGTGTGTTTCGTAGTAAGATTAGAATGGTCCGGGAAAAGCAGAGCAGTTCATGCAGCATCAGAGGAGCAGGAATATCGATGTTTCGGGCAAAAATCACTTCATCAAATTCGGCACAGCTTTGTGCATGGGAGATCATGACTCGTAAATGTGTTGGAGCTCTTTGATGAAGTGACCAGCAACACTGAGGAGAGAAGGGTGGTATACATAGTCTATATGGACTCCAGTAATGCCTTCAGTAAGGTTCCACATTACGCTGTTCTGGAAGGTTAGATCACATGGAATTGAGGGGGAGTTGGAAAATTAGTTACAAAATTGGCTTGATGGTGGGAAACAGAGGGTAATACTGGAAGAACGCTGGTCAGACTGGAGGCCTGTGACTAGTGGAATGCCTCAGGAATTGATGCTGGGACCACTGCATATTACACATATCTGTGACTTAGATGAGAATGTACAGGCATGGTTTGTAAGTTTGAATGACACTAAAATAGCGGCATCATGCAGAGTGAGGCAGGTTATCATAAATTTCAGAAATTACAGCAGTCCTTTGATCAGCTGGGGAAGTGGGCTGAGAAATGGCAAATAGATTTTAATATTGATCAGTGTAAGTTCTTGCATTTTAGAAAGGCAAATCAAGGTTGGAGTTTCATGGTGAATGGCTGCGTCCTAAGGAGTGTAGTGGAACAGAGGGACCTTGGATTTCAGGTGCATGCTTCTCTGGAAGCTGATTCAGAGGTAGACAGTGCAGTGAAGAAAGCTTTTGGCACATTGGCCTTAATCAGTCTATTTCACTGAGTATCGAAATTAGGGAGTTATATTGCAGTTATATAGGACGCTGCTGAGGCAATATTGGTAGCGTTATGTTCAGTTTTTTTCACTTTGCTATAGGAAGGATGTTATTAAACTGAAAACAATGCAGAAAAAAAATTATAAGGATGATGCCAAGGACTCATTGGACTGAGTTATAGGGAGAGGTTGGACAAGCTAGGACTTTTTACTTTTGTGTGTGTGAGACTGAGGGATGATCATATTGAAGTCTGTAAGATCATGAGAGGCATGGATAGAGTGAATGTATTCAGTCTTTTTTTTCCCCAGGGTTGGGCAATCACAAACTAGAGAGTATCAGTTTAAAGTCAGAGGAGAAACAATAAAAGGGAACCTGAGGAACAACCTTTTATACACTTGGACTGGTACGCATATGGAATGAGCTGCCAGGGGAAGTGATTGAGGCGGATACATTAACAACCTTTAAAAGGCATTTGGACAAATACACGGATAGGAAAGGATGAGAAGGATACGGGGCAACAGAAGGGAAATGGGGTTAGCGTAGATGGACATTTTGTTCGGAATGGACAGTTTGGGCTGAAGGGCCTGTCTCCGTGCTGTCGGACTCTATGACTCGAACAACCATTGCTTGTCTCCCACTAAATTTTATATTGTACTTTCCCAATTCACTGGAGCCATCTTGACCCCCTCGCCTACTGTCTTCCATGATGTTTAACTAGAAGGTTCAAGCATTCTGTATTGTATGCAGACGCTGTGTAAAATGCACCTTATTAATGTCATTGTTCCTTAAAAGTTGCTTCAGTACAAGGTTATTAATTCGTCATTCTGACCATACGAAACGAAATCCAAAATAACCTGCTCTCTAGTTTGCTTCACAACATACTCTTCAACCCACCTCATATACACTTAAGGAATTTATTTTTCACAACATGAGCAGTCACTTAGTTAACGCAGTTTAGATGCAACTTGAGACCATCCAATAAGATTGCAGTATTCACAATATTTGCATATCTCATTTCCGGAGCATATCATGCCGAGATTTTCTGCTAGCGTTTTGGTTTTGATATGTAACACACCAATATTTGCTTCTCCTTGCTATCGGTAAGCTCTACCTAAACTGATTCTGTGGAAGCTGAGGAACAGGTCTTGTCGCTATTAGTGATAGACCTGGACAAGACATTCAGGGAGGCTCACCTCGACGCTGAGATGATCTGAAGAAATGTCCTGCAATACAGGATAAGCATCGATATCTTCCTCGCTCTGTCAGGATAAGAGTTACCGTCTACTCTCTACTCGCTCACACTCACTGTATATCTGTTATAGCACCGACCCTCGAAAAAGGTTCATGGTCTCTTTCCAGATAAGGCTCAGACACTACCCTCTCACTATTGAATTCAGTAGCTTTCTTCGTCACTTTCTCTCTCACCTACGCAATACCCCACACACTAATAATACTATATGGATTCAAAACTGTCAACTGATTCATTCCAGACACCTCACAATTCCCCCCAACTACACAAGCACTAACAGCAGGGTCACCCATTCCCACTGTCCCTCCCAACCTCCCTTTCTTCCATTCCAGGAGGAAGAGCCTGGAATAGGACAAAAAGGCAAAGCCGGGTGGTGGAGTGCCCGAGATCCATTCCCTCAGCCCCTCCCCTTGCCATGTGTGTAAATCACTGGCACAGCCACAGCGGACTGTGACGCCTCGTGTGGAGATTCTGAAAATTCACGTCCCACCGACCGATTAAAATGCAATGTTCAATGAAAAACAATTCTCTCTTTAAACCCACTGACAGTTCCAACAATAGTCCTTTCACTTCCAAAAAAACAGATACCTCACTGCACAGAGACGCAGACACAGAAGTACACAGAAGTATTGGTAAACACCCCAATATACGAACACACACAATACTTACAAGGGGATAGGCATACACACAGGTAGAAACACACGTTGTCTTATGAGAAAGTGAGGACTGCAGATGCTGGAGATCAGAGCTGAAAAAGGCATTGCTGGAAAAGCGCAGCAGATCAAGCAGCATCCAATGAGCAGAAGAATCGACGTTTCGGCCATAAGCCCTCCTTCAGGAATGAAGAAGGGCTTATGCCCGAAACGTCGATTCTCCTGTTCCTTGGATGCTGCCTGACCTGCTGCGCTTTTCAAGATATACACACACACAGATACGCACACATACACACACACACACACACACACACACACACACACACACACACACACACACACATACATACAGACGCACACACACAAACACACAGTCACAGAGGAACAGAAACCAGTGTCATTAAGATGCAAATCGATATGATTTGGATTTGTAAGGGGATCAAGGATTCTAGGGGGAAGACAGAAGGATGAGATTGGGGTACATATAAAAAATTATTGAACGGAATTTTAGACTCGATGGGCCGAATGGCCTCATTCTGCTTCTTGCTTTCATGTTCTTGTGGTGTTATGCTATCAGGTATTCTCTATCTGAGACAGCAGCAGAAGCTGGGTTTGATATATATTTGATTGGAAAGGGTCAACTGGAATGTGGGACAGGTTTGAAGTCCAAGATGCTTTATTTTATTCCTAATTATTGTGCCCTTATGTCTGAAAAGAAGTGGTGATTTGATGTTAGGCTAACAAGGTTTAAAATAACGGGTCCCACAATGAAATAAGGACGTCCCTTTCACTTTAGTGTTATGCTATCTGTGGTGTCCTCATCCTTAGGGAGCAGTGAATACTCGGTTATTGAAGATATTCAACGCTGAGCTTGATTGTTCTTTGCTGGACAGGAGAGTCAATGTTTATTTGGTGAGACAGGAGACGGATGGTCAGACACAAACGTATTAGTTATGAGCCTTCTGAAGGGTGCAGCCAAAAGGGAAACTGCTGCCTCTACCCTATGCACTGTGCCATCAATCCACCTTCGAGGTTGTTACAGAGATTTACTACTGCCCCTACCCCATGTGTTGTTCCCTGAATTCAGCCTCGAGGCTGTTACAGAGATATACTGCTGTACCTATCCCATGTATTTTCGCTCAATCCATCCCTTAATGCTGTTGCAAGATCGCGGACCACCCCTTTCGTTCAGCCAGGATCGTTACAATGAGATGGGAGGAGACCGTTCTGCCGCTCGAAGGAGTTAAAAAATGTGGTGATGGAAAAGCACAGCAGGCCAGGCAGCATCCGAGGAGCAGGAGAATCGACCTTTCGGACATAAGCCCTTCTTCAGGAAATATAGAGTAGAGATAAATGATTATTTTCAAGTTGCAAAGCTGTAACTAGTGTAGTGCTGTAGAGATTACTGTGGGATCATCAATGACAAATAATCTGCATCAAATATCTGGAGGAAGGGAACTGAATGGCGGGAAGCTCAATAGTGCATCACAAAGATGATCATTAAAAATGTCATGAAATGGAGATACTGAGTCGGCAATGTGATACATACAGGGAAGGTTAGTGAGCAAACATTCAGCAGAAAGAACATAAGGTGAGTTGTCTATTGTGGCAGGAAGGATAAAACAATGGCGAATTATTTAAATGGAGAAAGATTGCAGAAATCTGTGATACAGGCCGTTTCCATGTTCCTGGGACATGAATCATATGAAGTCAGTCTGCAGATGCAGCATGTGATTTGGAAGTTAAATGGAATGATGCTATTTCTGACAAAGGTTTAATGAGGAACGTTTTCCTGAACGGGACATAACTGAGACCACATCGCATACATTGTGTGCAGTTTTGATCACCTAAAATTAAAAATATATATATATTTTTTTCAGGAGATCTTCATAGATGTTTGCTTTCACACATTCCTGGAAGGAATGACTTTGGTTGTGGGTGATTATCAGTTTTGATCTGAGATGAGAAATCTTCTTGAACCATACATGATTTTCTGAAAGGTGTTTCAGCTGAATGCATGTTTCCTCTTGTTATGGATTTTAAAGCTAGAAAATAAATTTAAGAATAAGACATATTGATATCAACACACGTATTACATAGATATCGACCGATAGTTACGAATTACACAGACGCTTGTAAACATGTCATCAAATGAAAGGCACTGTGAACAACAACAGCGATGATGCACCTTCATATCGTCCATTATCATCCATTCCAGAAAATTCTCCAGGAGAGCACAGATGGCCCAGTTTGATGTTCAGTTGACATTATTGTATGGTTCAACACAGAGAGGGAGTAAAATGTTCCCTGCCTGAGACGCAGCAGCTGATTGATCCCTCTCTCTTACTTTGTCCACCCGATAGCAAAATGTGAGACCATAAAATCCCTGAGTTATGTTCACCACTCGTGAAGGATTCCTGGGAGGACCATTGGAATCTCTCCACTTCCAGAAGCAAAGGCAGTTCAGCCAAATCAAACTGTTCCACAAAAAAATCCCATTACAATCAGCTTGTGTGAGTAGAATAATTTCAAAGACAGAAGAACATTTGGGACACTCTATCATTATACTATCAGTTGTGAGTTCAACTTCCTGCATCTCACATTTTTCTCAAACAAACATTACCCATCCTGAGTCCAATACAATTGTTCATATCACTAAACTGGCTACATTTAAAATTTGTTGTAACCAGTGGAGGGGTGGGACTGGAAAAGGACACAGTGACCCTCCAACGTTTGTCGGAACACGAATGAGAAATTCTTATTGGACGGTTCAAGTGGGAACTCCCTTTACCAAACGTTTGTGGTGCCTGGATGTTTTCATTTGTTAGAAGTTGTGCTGTATGCAAACATGTGACAGACAAGAGCATGAAGGAAAAAGATATACAGAGAGAAAAGTGCTGCTGAAACCACAATCAGATCAGCTACGATCTTCGTGCCTTGTGGAGCAGTGACAATGTGTCTAATGTCCCACTCCTCAGTTCTATGCTCCTATGTTCAAGTCAGCCCCTCTAACCCCCTGCACTGGTGCTGTCGGAGGCAACTTGCTCCAAATACCTGGTCCACAGTAACACAGGATCTCAGTAATTCCCTCCAGGCTGTCACACATAGTTTGGTCTAGGTTGGAAAATGTTACTTCAAAACCTAGGCTGGGTTTGAAAGACAACTCTGGCCTCTTTACAGAGAGTCTCCTCTCTGCAACTTGTGCTTCATTTGTTAGTCATGGTATAGACTCAGATTCACTGTGAATTCATCTCCCAGACCTCACTAAGTGATGACTCAAAAGTACTTTGCTTTCTCTGCTTGCAACATTCAATAACAGAACGTGCAGGAAAATTACAACCATTAACTTTGTCATTACAGAATATGAGAATATAAAGAATAGGATCTGGTAATTCGGATAATCAAGCCATTGTATACGATCATGGCTGATCTACTGTTCGGATTAACTAATCTTTAATGTCCAATTCTTTACTCCCCCTCAGCTCTCTGACAGATCAAAACACAATTGACCTCCTTTTTCAATATTTTCGGTGATGTAGCTCCCCTAGCTCTCGAGACAAGATAATCCCTGACATTCACTACCCTATGTGAGAGGAAAACACTCCCCAACAGACACTGTCACCTATTGATATGAGCAGGAGGGGAACACAGGGGCTCAGCAAAGAGTGAATAGCCTTGATACCAAGGCAGTATTTGACTGAGAATGTCATCGGAGGCGCCATCTTATTTGAGCTTAATGGGAATCAGGTGTCCCCTTCCCACTGGCTGGGGTTTTTCAGAGCACAAAGGAAGATGCCTGTGGGTGGGGACCGAAAACCTTATCAGTCCCGGCACATCTCGTTAGGAGATCCTCAGGGTAGCTTCCTGACTCAAAGATCTTCAGCTGCTTCATCAATGTATTTCCTCATCATAAGACCAGAGGTGGGGATGGTCACTGAGGGTTACACAATGATCAGAATATTTTGTCTCCCATCAGCTCCTGATACAGACTGTGTCCGTGTTCAGTGAGACCCGGACAGCATTCAGGCTTATGCTGTTAAAGTGTCGGTAACATTCATGTAATAGTGCTGTCGGACACAATTAAAAGAGAAGCTCATTTAACATCTCAAGCTGGTCACATACAGAAATGTGAAAGCGATTCAGCCCATCGAAACTACTGAACATAAGAGGGGCAGCCCATTCAATACTCCTGCTTGTTCCACAGGAAGAGAAGGGGTCTGGTCAGTACATCGAGCTGTTTAACAGGATCAGGCACAGCCTAATCAGACACTTGAACCTGTTCCATGGGACCTGGAAGAGGCCATTCAGCCCCATGAGATAGTTATACATGAACAGGAGGATGTCATTGATGCTCTAATACGACAACCCAATGGAGCAGAGACTGCACTCATGGATGGCTCTACGAGGTTCCTCGTGGGCCCATTGCTGGTGGAACGTCTGCTACTTAAAGTGGTTTGTTGGCAGTGAGGAGGGAAGCCAAATGTTTTGAATCAAGTCTCAAAGAGGCATATTCCATTTCTGAGTAGACAGACCCATGTTCTCCATGGAGGTCAGAAGATGTTCGGAATAGTTAACTGTTTTAGAATGAAGGTATTGTGGCTGCTGCCAGCTTTTTGATAACGTGATGTTCAGTGTAGGATCACATACCAAATGCACTATATTCAAAGTCTGACTCTCTTATCTCTCTCTCTCTCTATCCATATAGGGAGTGTGGGTGGAGTGAGGGGAACGTCCTCAGAGGCTCTTGTAACCCGAATAAAAACAAGCCATGGATGTTATCACCGTATCAATGTCTGCTTAGAACATCATGAGAGAATGTCCATTCCCCTTAAGTTTCAATGAAATCATCTTTTATTCTCTCACAGCACTAAAGATTAATCTTCATTCACCCCTCATTTTACCACCATCCCAGAGATTAGTCTGGTGAAAAGCCTTTTCAGTCTCTCTGTGGCAGGGCGATTATTTCTTATAAAAGAAAGAAAATCTGTCTACAATGGCCCAACGACTGCCTCAACAACACTCTCAGGTTTCCTCACTGAGACATCTCCGTTTCTTTCCTTCTCGCTACAATGCCAGTCACGTGGAATTTAAAAGCTCCTTACATCTATATGTGAGCATCAACAAAGCCAACACCAGAGGTGCTACGGCAGATGAACATCACACTCCGGGAAAGACTAAGAAAGAATGAACTTGAAATAAGGAATGGTCACCCACCTGAATGGAAATGAGCAGTAAGAATATGGGAAACAGGCAGAGGAAGGGAAATATATTTCCTTTTGTTCTTCCCTCATTGGTCTTGAACTGAGTGGCTGGTTCAGCTGTTCCACAGGACAGTCAAGAGTAAAAATCATTGCTGTCGGTTTGCAGTCGCACAGAGACATGATCAGGGAAGGATGACCCATTGCCTTCGCTAAAGGACATGAGCCAAGTAGGTGGGCTTTTTATACTTAATGATGATAGTTTCACTTCAATGCCACCAATTTCCTTCATATTATCAGATTATTATTCTGTGGATCTAGATCATGAGTCAATGACTTGAGCACAATGCATTACCGTCCGACAATTTCTGTGCAGTGAAAAAGTTAAACATTTCAAGTGCCATTATTTTGTGATTGACATGTGGTTAGAAGGGGCTTGAAACAGGCGATTCCGGATTTAACAGAGGCTCAAATGATGGTTTACTCTGAAGGTGCACTGCGGCTGAGGAGGAGATGGGGATATCAAGATGGTGGCATTGGACAGAATTAGCGAGTGGGAAGGATATGGAGCTATAGATCTGTGCAGGGCTAGAAGGATTATGGAGTTTTACAGTTTTTCCTCGCATGTTGGTGAGTCATTTGAAAGTAGTAATTTGCTCATTATAATTTCTAAGGAATGGAACTTTTCATTGGAGCTTAAAACGATGACTTCCACTTTTCCTAATGTTAATAACATGAACAACAATTCAGTTTAACCTGCTTTAATAGACAGATAGAATGACTTACCAGGAACACCAACTATAGCGAGGATGGGATAGTAACCAGCTTGAATAACAATCAGTACATCATAGGTCCCCCATACTAATGATACCCAAGGTTGGGAAAGCCAGTAAAGACTGGTGGATAAACTCCTATCCATTGTTGGATCATTCCAGTCAATGTTCCCAGATTCTGATATCTCCTCCCTGTCTCTCTAGCGCTGCTGATCCTTGTTAGTATTATGCTCCCACTCATTCTATGGGACAACACATTGAATGGAATCCTGAATTAATAGAAGAGGCAAGCCCTCCAGTAACACATTTAGGATCCACGGAGACTGACATTAATCACAGTCACTGAACAAATAGCTGCAGCCAACGCCTTTCAATTCAATACTTGTTTTATTAAAATTCAAAATAATGATTAACATTTACATAGTCTGGATTGGATATGCGAGCGAGACTGAGGGAACGACTGTTGAGTCTGGTAGATTGAATGTGTGCAACCATCCAGTCTGCATTGGATATGGAAGCAATGCCAAGGGTTTATCGGAACACCAACATGCTTCCCTGCTTATAAATGGAAACATAGACACTGTAACTAATGCTGAGGCATGACAATATCAGTAAGAGATTGAGAGAACTTTTATAGGCAATGATCTGGAGATAATATGTAGCTAAAACAGCGTGGGATTATAACAGAGAAACATCATTGATATGCTAACAGAGAATTGTACCTAAGAGACAATGGGGACTCCAGATGTTGGAGAATTCGGTGTTGATAAAGCATGATAGTGGAGAAGGCACATTAGGTCAGGCAACATCCGAGGAGCAAGAGAGTCAACGTTCCAGGCAGGATCCTTGTTCAGAAATGCGACGAGGTAAAGGGGCTGACAAATAAATGGGTGGTGGGGCTGAGGCTGTGGGAAAGGTTAGTGACAAGTGGGCGAAGCTAAGAAGTGATAGTGATAGATCGTTGGGGAGTTGGAGCGGGTCAGTGGGAAGGAAGATGGACAGGCAGGTTCCCACGACAGGGCGGATCTGAGTCGGAGAGTTGGATCTGGGATCTGGGTCGGCGAGGGGAGATTTGCAAATTAGCGAGTTCAATGTTCATGGCATGTGTTCTTCGGCTCCAGAGGCAGAAGGTGAGGTGTTCCTGGCGACTTCCTGGTATATCTCTTCTGAAACCTCTTCAGCTTAATAATCTCTTTCCATTAACAGAACTGCACACAGTACTGCAGAAGAGGGTTCATCAATGTCCTGCATAATCTCAGCATGACTTTTCAACTTCTAACCACAAAAGTCTGAGCAGTGAAGTAACCTTAAAAACCTTGTCTCTATATGCCACAACCTTTAGTTAATTCGACCTGCACCTGTGGGTCCCTCTTTTCTACAACACTACCAACGCACGACTATTAATTGTATAAGCCCCCACCGCATTCTATTTTACCAAATGCAATACCTCGCATTCACCCAAGTTAAACTCGAACTGCCACACCTCAGCCCAGTGAGTGATATTGCTGCCCCCTCACCCTCCTGCTTCAGGTTTAAAAGGCCCTCCCCTCTCGAGAAGGCCTACAAACACAGATCTTTAGTTTCCCAAAGACGAAGAGCTTGATTTGCTTTGTGCAAGCAGAGGGAGGAGAGGGTAAGGAGAGACTGGAAAGTAAACCGATGCCTTGTAACACCGAATAATTATAGGAAGAGGGAAGCCACATGTGAGAGGTTGGAAATAGTGGCCAGTGATTTTTGGCCAGAAATTGTACTCTTTCCTCATATCTGGTGTTCAGTATTGATATCTATTCGAGATCGCTCATATTGCAGTGTGGTTCTGCAAGAGTTCTTGCCCTAATATTACAGATTAC
>NC_057746.1:12891902-12892274 GCF_004010195.1 Chiloscyllium plagiosum | reverse complement strand
TCTTCACCTTTGACAACCAGTTCTTCATCCAGACACACGGAACAGTCATGGGGACCAAATGTGCACCCGAATATGTCAACATTTTTATGCACAGGTTCGAACAAGACTTCTTCTCTATGCAGGACCTCCAACCAACATTGTACTCCAGGTACATTGATGACATTTTCTTCCTCTTGACCCATGGCGAGGAGTCACTGATAAAACGACAAAGTGACATCAACAAGTTTCATCCCACCATCAAACTAACCATGGACTACTCTCGACTATCTGTCTCATTCTTGGACACATGCATCTCAATCAAGGATGGGCACCTCAGCGCCACACTCTACCGCAAACCCACAGACAATCTCACAATGCTACACTTCTCCAGTT
>NC_057746.1:12882064-12890500 GCF_004010195.1 Chiloscyllium plagiosum | reverse complement strand
CACACATGCACCCCCTCACAGTCTTCAGACGCTCTGCACTCACTACACACACACACATACACTTTCTCACACTCACAACCCCCAAACCAGACAGACACACACACAAACAGACAGACAAAGACCCACATGCACACATATATTTTGTGGGGTGAATTTGTACTTGCAGGGTTACATTGTACTTTGCTCAAAAACTGCATACATTCATGTAGAATTCTGAGCTCAAAAACTGCATGAGTTTATGTAAAACTCCGTTATCTCACTTTTTAGATTAGAACCAATCTAAGCACTATGGCATAGACAGGGAACACAGGGGGCCAAAACCTTCAACATATTGTCTAGCTATCAGTATTGCTAATAGCTAATCCGAGAATGCAACTTTTTTTTTAAAAAAAGGTTTTGTGATTTACACATGAAAGATGTGAAACTATCACTGTACCTAACTGATGAAAGGCTTAACAGACAATCAATTTTTCAATGTATAATTTCAGTTACATCATACTGCAAATTTTTGCTATAAATTCTGTGGTAGGATTGAACCCTCCACTATCACCTGACAAAGGAGCGTCGCTCCGACAGTTAGTGTGCTTCCAATCAAACCTGTTGGACTATAACCTGGTGTTGTATGATTTTTAACGTATTACATTCAGGAAATGAATCTCCTGTGCTTTCCTGGTCTGGCCGAAAAACGACTCGAGACACAATGGCATGTGATAAACTCTTCAATGGTCTCTGAAACCGCCAGGCAAGACACTGAATTGTATCAAACTGCTCAGAGGTCCTAAAGGATAAAACCAGACAGAACACCCGGCCCCAGCCTCAGTATCGGAAAAGGGAATGGGAAACACAGTCCTGTAGACCCTGCAGAGGCCTCCTTCCTAACATCTGAGAAATATGACAACATTTACAGAGCTTTTCCACAGACTGCACAGAAACATCTGGAAAGGAGGAGATCATTCAACACTTTGAGCTTTCCCCACGGTAATTCATGGCCGAACGTCTCCTCAATGCAGATTTCCCCATACAGTGTTCATTTCTCTGAATCTGATTGGACATTGTGAAATATTAAATAGGAACTGATGTAATCCCTTCGTTCCATCAATTTTGCTCCTCCATTCAATATACAGGCAGCTCTCCAATAACACGTATTTATTAAATACGATGTGGCTGTGGTCCCTTGTTTTAGGCACCCGAGCCCGGGGTATTATCATCCATTCTTCCAATTTGTCTCGCCCTGTCAGAGCTTTATGTATTTCAATGAGATCGTCACTCGTTTTCCTAAATCCCATGGAATACAGGCTCAGTTGCCCCAAACTCTGCTCCCACAACAAGCCTGTCATCCCAGAGATCAGTCTGGTCATCTTTCACTGCACTCCCCCAACGTCAGGTTTGTCCTTTATTAGATACGGAGACCAAAACTGCACACAATACTGCACAATGTTCGAGATGGGGTCTCAACAAGGCCCAGTACAGCTGCAGTAAATGACCCTTACACCTGTATTCAAATCTCCCTGAAATGAATGTCAATACACTATTTATCTTCCTAACTGCTTACTGCTCCTGCAATATTGCTTTCAGTGACTGGTGGACAGGGAGATCCAGATTCTTTTCAATGTTACAGCTCCCCACTTGTTGAGTCTATATACACTAGTCAGCGTGCCAATGACATACCCAGTATTGACGTCTGTGTTCAGAACTCACTGCCCTACATGGGCTCAGAGGGCTGCACAGAAATAAACAAAGATGCAACTTAAGTTCCTTTATAGAGAAACATTTTTCAACCAATCTCTTTTCAAATGATAGGCTGCCATTCTATTGTGCCCATCAACGTACACAATATCACATCTCTCCCATTGCTCTCCATCTGCCGGGTATGTGCCGAGTCACTCCACTTGTCTCAATCACCTTGGAGCCTTTTTTACATCCTCCTCACCCACTCATAAGTTGACATCGTTTGGTGTTGTCAGCAGACTTGGGAATATTGCAATTGAGCTCCTAAACCAAAAATATGATGTGTATTGGGAACAGCTGGATCCCAAATTCCGATCCTTGTTATCTCTTCCAAGCCTTCCATTCAAAAATTATAGTTTTGTTCCTACACAGTGTTTCCTGCCAGCTCTGCCCTTCGAAAACCAGGGCCATATATAAGCCCCAGTCCCATACGATTCGAATTTGCACAAAACGCCTGGGGCTTTCTCAAAAGTCTTTCTGAGATTTCAATCGTACTGCATTGATACCTTTTCCATAATTTCTCAAATATGATTCCTATTTCATAAATGTCTGTTCACTTTGTCTATGCCCATTACTTACAATCCAATACTTTCTCTAAAACTGTTAGTTGCTAATTTCATTCTATTCCCTTTTTCTCACCAGACAAAAGTTCCCTGGTATTTCTAGGAAGTTTTCATTTTTGTTTTGCTTTCTTCTGTGAAGGCATAACTGAAGTATTTGCTCCAGAGTTCTGCTATTTCCCTGTCCCCAATTATCTGGTAACAGCCTTTAAGAAAGCTGCACATTTTCCCTTAATTTTCCATTGATATATTTTCAGAAGATATTAGAAGTTTACTCACTTACGTTTTGATAAGATATTCTTCAGAAACCCATCAATTCCTAGCTTAAGTTACTCAATGATTGACCTTCCACAGCCATACAGTCACAGAAGCACAGAGTCTGTACCATCAGAAATAAAGCACGGTCTACATTAGCCCCACTTTCCGACACAAGGCCTGTAGCCGTGATTCTTATGGCATTTCAAGTGCACAACTCTGTATTGTCTAATGGTTGTGAGGTTACCATAACAACTCCCGTCTCAAGATGCGCATTCCAGATTCCAACGCACTCTGGGTGAAAAACAGGCCCCAAATACTCACGAAACCTCAAACCCTTCACTTTAAAATTGTGGCCCTTTGACTAAAAGGAACAGCTGCTGTCTATCCACCCTGTCCATGACCCTCGTAATCTTATCCTTCTGAATCGAGTGCAATCACATCCTTCCTGTAATGTGGTTTCCGAACTACACACAGTATTACATCTCGTCCTTACCGAATTCCGCATAGCTCTTATAATCTATGCTTCGATGAATAAAGTCTATGTTAACGGTACTGAAAATGTGTTGCTGGAAAAGCGCAGCAGGTCAGGCAGCATCCAAGGAACAGGATGCTGCCTGACCTGCTGCGCTTTTCCAGCAACACATTTTCAGCTCTGATCTCCAGCATCTGCAGTCCTCACTTTCTCCTATGTTAACGGTACCCTATGCTTTCTCAAATTGTATATTAACTTGTCCGGTCACATTCAGGAATGTGTGGAGAAGCACCCTCTGACATTCCCAGTGTGCTGCCATTCATTGAGTACTCCCCTGTCTGGTTCCTTCTTCCAAAGTGCATCACCTGAAATTTATCAGGGTTACATTCCATCTGCCATTGATCCACCAATCTGACCATTCCATCTGTCTCTTCCTGAAACATAAGACTTTCCTCCTCACTGCCAACCACCAGGACAATCATTGTATCAAACACAAACTTATTTATCACCCCTCGTCCATATTCACAGCTGCATCATATATGAATACCCCAAGTAATAAGGTTAAAAATCACACAACATCAGCTTATAGACTAACAGGTTTATTCAGAAGCACGAGCATTCGAAACGCTGCTTCTTCATCAAGTGCTACCTCCTGTCTCCGACCACTAAAGTTGATTTGGATGCAACTTGGCAAGTCATGAATGAGTCCTAACTTTTCCCTTGATATTCTGTTCTGCTTGACACACTTGTCGGTAATCTGGGGATTCTCCCTAATCTTGCCCTGCCAGGAGGTTTCCATGCCCCTGTGTTAGTTAGTCCCCTCCAAGCGTTGAATTTCCTCCTTATTGCAGTCTTAACTCTTCTGTCCCAGATCATGCCATTATTTTCCTTGAATGTGGATTAGACAGCCAGGGAGGCACTCTGTTAATTTCCAACTTGTCATATGTTTTGTGAATTTTCTAAATTTCACCTCTCATTCTTTGAAGCGCTAGAGAACATAGGCCGAGTTTCCTCATCAGGTAATCTCACTATCTGAGGGATTAGTCTGGAGAATGTCCATTGCACATCGTCTGTTGTCAACATATTCCTTCTGAGATTCGGTCACCAAAACTGTACACAATACTCCAGGTACAGTCCCACCAACACACTGTGAAACTGCTTCAGCTTGTCTTTACTTAACTGTTCTGATTATCTTAAATGAAGGCGAACCACACTTTAAATTTCCACTTGCATATATTCCTCCGAATATCCTTCATATTCATTGCATTTACGAACTCATTATTTGAGTTCTTATAGAAACCCTTCCGAAAATCCAACATATGCCAGTTCTAGTGGTTGCTCATTATCTATGCTGTAAGAAACAGTTTCATACAATTCCGAAGTTTATCAAGTATGATTTCTCTACTTGAAATGCATGCCGATTCTCACCATTGTTGCTGTTAATTTCGAAATATCAAAAATCTCATCCTGTGTAATAGATTTCAAACGTTTCCCAACAGATATCATGTTAATTGGTCTGCAGTTCTCCACACTATGTCTTCTTCCCTTTGTAGCTGTTTGGATCCCTTCTAATGGATCACGTTTACTAACCTCCATTTATCCACAATAGCTTCCGGTCTGTGCATCGATAGTTCAATTAATACTACTGTTGGTGATTTATTTCTGACATTTTGATCGGTAGTACATCTGCTTCGTAAGACTCAGCAATGCTCAATCTAGCTCCATGTTCAAGTACTGATATGAACTGACTTTATGTCTTTAGCGGCAGAAGGCCGATATGATCACATGGTATTACTTGGTAATTTTCTGAATCTTCCTCCATGAAGACAGATGCAAAGTAACTGGTTATTTTCTTGGCCATTTCCCTGTTCTCCACAATGACCTCTCCTCTCCCTATTACAAATTTCCACATTTGACCTTGCTTTTATTTTGTTCCCTTTGAAATATAGATCGTAGACTGGTGCATTCTTTGTGTTCCTGTTTTTTAGCATGCATGTTCTGTTTTTGATTTCCTTTTCAGTTTCATGACCATCCTTTTCTGGATCGTTATTTCTGAGAATTCTCAGGTTTGCACAATAACTGGAATTCTTCTGAAGTCACTTATTATGATTAACATATTTTCTAATTTGTTATGTTAGCCATCATATAGTCACTTTCTCACTCTTTCGTGTTTGTACCTGAAATAAATAGACGTATTTTTCAGTCTTTGCAGTATTTCTAAAAACTCCTGGTCCTGATCAGATACATTCAGGAACACTGCAGGAGGATAGGAGGACAGAGAAGAAATTACGGGAGCCCTGCTTGGCTCTTTTCCATCATTGCTGGCCAACAAGTGAGGTACTGGATGACTGGAGGGTAGAGTATGCTGAATCCATATTCAAGAAAGGCTGCAAAGATAAACCTGGGAACTAAAATTTAGTGGGTAGGTTACTTGAGAAGATTCAGAGAGATTGGATATATCTGCATTTGGAAAGACAGGGTGTGATTCGGAGTAAGATTAGAATGGTTCTGGAAAAGCAGAGCAGTTCATGCAGCATCAGACGAGCAGGAAAATCGATGTTTCCGGCAAAAGCACTTCATCAAATTCAGCACGGCTTTGTGCATGGGAGATCATGACTCGTAAATGTGTTGGAGCTCTTTGATGAAGTGACCAGCAACGCTGAGAAGAGAAGGGTGTTATACATCGTCTATATGGACTCCAGTAATGCCTTCATTTAGGTTCCACATGTTACGCTGTTCTGGAAGGTTAGATCACATGGTTTTGAGGGGGACTTGGCAAATTAGGTACAAAATTGGCTTAATGGTGGGAAGCAGAGGGTAATACTGGAAGAATGCTAGTCAGACTGTAGGCCTGTGACTACTGGAATGCCTCAGCGGTTGATGCTGGTACCACTGGAAATTATACATATCTGTGACTTGGATAAGAATGTACAGGCATTGTTTGTAAGTTTGAAGATGACACTGAAATAGGCGGCATCATGGAGAGTGAGGAAGATTATCATAAATTTCAGAAATTACAGCAGTACTTTGATCAGCTGGGGAAGTGGGCTGAGAAATGGCAAATGGATTTTAATATTGATCAGTGTACGTTCTTGCATTTTACAAAGTCAAATCAAGGTTGGAGTTTCATGGTGAATGGTTGGGTCCTAAGGAGTGTAGTGGAACAGAGGGACCTTGGATTTCAGGTGCATGGTTCTCTGGAAGCTGATTCAGAGGTAGACAGTGCAGTGAAGAAAGCTTTTGGCCCTCTGGCCTTAATCAGTCTATTTCACTGAGTATCGAAATTAGGGAGTTATATTGCAGTTATACAGTACGCTGCTGAGGCTATATTGGGAGCGTTATGTTCAGTTTTGTTCACTTCGCTATAGGAAGGATTTTATTAAACTGGAAACAATGCAGAAAAAATTGTAAGGATGATGCCAAGGACAATTGACTGAGTTATAGGGAGAGGTTGGACAAACTAGGACTTCTTACATTTGTATATGTGAGACAGAGGGAGGATCATATTGAAGTCTGTAAGATCATGACAGGAATGGATAGAGAGAATGTGCCTAGTCTTTTTTTTCCAGGGGTCGGCAATCACAAACTAGAGATTATAAGTTTAAAGTCTGAGGGGAAAGAATAAAAGGGAACCTGAGGAACAACCTTTTTCCACACAGGGGCTGGTACGCATATGGAATTAGCTGCCAGGGGAAATGATTGAGGCGGGTACATTCACAACCTTTTCAAGGCATTTGGACAAATACATGGATAGGAAAGGATTAGAAGGATACGGGGCAACGGCAGGGAAATGGGGTTAGCGTAGATGGACATTTTGGTCGGAATGAACAGTTTGGGCTGAAGGGCCTATCTCCATGCTGTCACACTCTATGACTCTAACAACTATTGCTTGTCTCCCACTAAAAGTTTTTTGTACTTTCCCAATTCACTGGAGCCAACTTGACCCTCTAGCCTCCAGTTTTCCATGATGTTTAACTAGAAAGTTCAAGCATTCTGCATTGTATGCTGTATAAAATGCACCTTATTAATGTCATTATTCCTTAAAATCTGCTTCAGTACAAGGTTATTAATTCGTCATTCTGACCATATGAAACCAAATCCAAAATAACCTGCTCTCAAGTTTGCTTCACAACATACTCTTCAACCCACCTCATATACACTTACGGAATTTATTTTTCACAACATGAGCAGTCACTTAGTTAATGCAGTTTAGATGCAACTTGAGACCATCCAATAAGATTGCAGTATTCACAATATTTGCATATCTAATTTCCAAAGCATATGATGCCGAGATTTTCTGCTAGCGTTTTGGTTTCGATATGTAACACACCAATATTTGCTTCTCCTTGCTATCTGTAAGCTCTACCTAAACTGATTCTGTGGAAGCTGAGGGACAGGTCTGTGTCGCTATTAGTGATAGAACTGGACAAGACATTCAGGGAGACTCACCTCGACGCTGAGATGATCTGAAGAAATGCCCTGCAATACAGGATAAGCATCGATATCCTCCCCGCTCTGACAGTATATTCTCTACTCGGTCACACTCACTGTATATCTGTTATAACACCTACCCTCGAATAAGTTTCACGGTCTCTTTCCAGATAAGGCTCAGGCACTACCGCTCTATTGAATTTAGTAGCTTTCTTTGTCACTTTCTCTCTCAACTACGCAATACCCCACGCACTAATAATACTATATGGATTCAAAACTGCCGACTGACTCATTCCAGACACCTCACATTCCCAACAACTATACAAGCACTAACAGCAGGGTCAACCATTCCCACTGTCCCTCCCAACCTCCCTTTCTCCCATTCCAGGAGGAAGAGCCTGGAATAGGACAAAGAGGCAAAGCCGGGTGGTGGAGTGCCCGACATCCATTCCCTCAGTCCCTCCCCTTGCCAAGTGTGTTGGACACTGGCACAGCCACAGCGGACTGTGACGCCTCGTGTGGAGATTCTGAAATATCCACGTCCCACCGACCGATTAAAATGCAATGTTCAATGGAAGACAATTCTCTCTTTAAACCCACTGGCAATTCCAACAATAGTCCTTTCACTTTCAAAAAAGAAGAGATACCTCACTGCACAGAGACGCAGACACAGAAGTACACAGAAGTATTGGTAAACACCCCAATATACGAACATACACAATACTTACAAGAGGATAGGCATACACACAGGTCGAAACAAACAGAGACATAGGAGAAGGTGAGGACTGCAGATGCTGGAGATCAGAGCTGAAAAATGTATTGCTGGAAAAGCTCAGCAGATCAAGCAGCATCCAAGGAGCAGGAGAATCGACGTTTCGGGCTTAAGCCCTTCTTCAGGAATGAAGAAGGACTTATGCCCGAAACGTCGATTCTCCTGCTCCTTAGATGCTGCCTGACCTGCTGCGCTTTTCCAGCAAAATACACACA
>NC_057746.1:12870972-12880140 GCF_004010195.1 Chiloscyllium plagiosum | reverse complement strand
GGTGAGTTGTCTATTGTGGCAGGAAGGATAAAACAATGGCGAATGATTTAAATGGAGAGGGATTGCAGAACTCTGTGATACAGGCCGTTTCCATGTTCCTGGGACATGGATCATATGAAGTCTTTCTGCAGATGCAGCACGTGATTTGGAAGGTAAATGGAATAATGCTGTTTTTGGCAAAGGTTATCACGTTTAATGAGGAACGTTTTCCTGAACGGGGCGTTACTGAGACCATATCGCACATACTGTGTGCAGTTTTGACACCTAAACTTAAAAAAATATATATATTTTCAGGAGTACTTCATAGATGTTTGCTTTCACACATTCCTGGAAGGAATGTCTTTTGTCGTGGGGGATTATCAGTTTTGTTCTGAGATAAGAAATTTTCTTGAACCATACATGATTTTCTGAAAGGTGTTTCAGCTGAATGCATGTTTCCTCTTGTTAAGGTTCAAAGCTAGAGAATAAATTTAAGAATAAGATTGATGTCAACACACGCATTACATAGACATTGGCCGATATTTAAAAATTACACAGACGCATATAAACATGTCATCAAATGAAAGGCACTGTGAACAACAACAGCGATGATGCACCTTCATATCGTCCATTATCATCCATTCCAGAGAATGCTCCAGGAGAGCACACATGGCCCAGTTTGATGTTCAGTTGATATTATTGCATGGTTTAACACAGAGAGGGAGAAAAATGTCCCCTGCCTGAGAAGCAGCAGCTGATTGATCCCTCTCTCTTACTTTGTCCACCCGATAGCAAAATGTGAGACCATAATATCCCTGAGTTATCTTTACCAGTCGTGATGGATTCCTGGTGAGGACTCATTGGAATCTCTCCACTGCCGGAAGCAAAGGCAGTTCAGCCAAATCCAACTGTTCCACAAATAAATCCCATGACAATCAGCTTGTGTGAGTCGAATAATTTCAAAGTCAGAAGAACATTTGGGACACTCTATCATTTTACTATCAGCTGTGAGTTCAACTTCCTGCATCTCACATTTTTCTCAAACATGACCCAGCCTGAATCCTATACAATTGTTCATATCACTAAACTGGCTACATTTAAAATTTGTTCTTACCAGTGGAGGAGTGGGACTGGAAAAGGACACAGTGACCCTCCAACGTTTGTCGGAACACGATTGACAAATTCTTATTGGACTGTTCAAGTCGGAATGATCTTTACCAAACGTTTGTGGTGCCTGGATGTTTTCATTTGTTCAAAGCTGTGCTGTATTCAAACATTTGACAGACAAGAGCATGTAGGAAAAAGGTATACAGAGAGAAAAGTGCTGCTGAGACTACAATCAGATCAGCTACGATCTTAGTGCCTTGTGGAGCAGTGACAACGTGTCTAATGACCCACTCCTGCTCCTCAGTCCTCTGTTCCTATGTTCAGGTCAGTCCCTCTAACCCCCTGCACTGGTACTGGCGGAGGCAAGTTACTCCAAATACCTGGTTCACAGTAACACAGGATCTCAGTAATTCCCTCCAGGCTGTCACACATAGTTTGGTCTGGGTTGGAAAATGTTATTTCAAAACCTAGGCTGGGTTTGAAAGACAACTCTGGTCTCTTTAGAGAGTGTCTCCTCTCTGCAACTTGTGCTTTATTTGTTGGTCATGGTATAGACCCAGATTCACTGTGTATTCAGCCCCCAGACCTCACTAAGAGATGACTCAAAAGTACTTTGCTCTCTCTGATTGCAACGTTCAATAACAGAACGTGCATGAAAGTTAACACCATTAACTTTGTAATTAGAGAATATGAGAATAGAAGGAACAGGATCAGGTAATTCGGATAATCAAGCCATTGTATACGATTATGGCCGATCTACTGTTCGTATTAACTCATTTTTAATGTCCAATTCTTTACTCCCCCTCAGCTCTCTGACAGGTCAAAACTCCATCGACCTCCTTTTTTAATACTTTCGGTGATGTAGCTCCCCTAGCTCTCGAGACAAGATAATTCCTGACATTCACTACCCTCTGTGAGAGTAAAACACTCCCCACACAGACACTGTCACCTATTGATATGAGCAGGAGGGGAACGCAGGGGCTCAGCAAAAAGTGAATAGCCTTAATATCAAGGCAGTATTTGACTGAGAATGTCATCGGAAGCGCCATCTTATTTGAGCTTAATGGGAGTCAGGTGTCCCCTCCCCACTGGCTAGGGTTTTTCAGAGCACAAAGGAAGATGCCTGTGGGTAGGGACCGAAAATCTTCTCAGTCCCGACGCATCTCGTCAGGAGATCATCAGGGTAGCTTCCTCAGCACAAACATCTTCAGCTGCTTCATCAATGTATTTCCTCATCATAAGACCGGAGGTGGGAATGGTCACTGAGAGTTACACAATGTTCAGAACATTTTGTCTCCCATCAGCTTCTGATGCAGTCTGTGCCCGTGCTCAGTGAGACCCGGACAGCATTCAGGCTTATGCTGTTAAAGTGTCGGTAACATTCATGTGATAGTGCAGCCAGACACAATTAAAAGAGGAGCTCGTTTAACATCTCAAGCTGGTTACATACAGAAATGTGGAAGCCATTCAGCCTATCGAAACTACTGAACATAAGAGGGGCAGCACATTCAATACTCCTGCTTGTTCCACAGGAAGAGAAGGAGTCTGGTCAGTACATCGAACTGTTTAACAGGATCAGGCACAGCCCAATCAGACCCTTGAACCTGTTCCATGGGACCTGGAGAAGGCCATTCAGCCCCATGAGATAGTTATACATGAACAGGTGGGTGTCATTGATGCTCTAATATGACAACCTAATGGAGCAGAGACTGCACTCATGGATGGCTCTACGAGGTTTCTCGTGGGTCCATTGCTGGTGGAACGTCTGCTACTTTGAAGTGGTTTGTTTGCAGTGAGGAAGGAAGCCAAATGTTTTGTATCAAGTCTCAAAGAGGCATATTCCATCTCTGAGTAGACAGACCCATGTTCTCCATGGAGGTCAGAAGATGATGGGAATAGTTAACTGTTTTAGATTGAAGGCATTGTGGCTGCTGTCACGATTTTAGATAACGTGATATTCAGTGTAGGATCACACACCAAATGCAATATATTCAAAGTCTGACTCTCTTCCCTCTCTATCTCTCTCTCTCTATCGATATAGGGAGTGGGGGTGGGGTGAGGGGAACTTCCTCAGAAGCTTTTGTAACCCTAATAAAAACAAGCCATGGATGTTATCACCGTATCAATGTCTGTTTAGAACATCATGAGAGACTGTCCATTCCCCTTAAGTTTCTATGCAATCATCTTTTATTCTCTCACAGCAGTAAAGATTAACCTTCATTCACCCCTCATTTTACCACCATCCCAGAGATTAGTGTGGTGAAAAGCCTTTTCACCCTCTCTGTGACAGGGCGATTATTTCTTATAAAAGAAAGAAAATCTGTCCACAATGTCCCAAAGACTGCCTCAACAACACTCTCAGATTTCCTCACTGAGACATCTCCGTTTCTGTCCTTCTCGCTACAATGCCACTGACCTGGAATTTAAAAGCTCCTTACATCTATATGTGAGCATCAACAAAGCCAACACCAGAAGTGCTATGGTAGATGAACATCACACTCCGGAAAAGACTAAGAAAGAATGAACTTGAAATAAGGAATGGTCACCCACCTGAATGGAAATGAGCTGTTAGAATATGGGAAACAGGCAGAGGAAGGGAAATATCTTTTCTTTTGTTCTTCCCTCATTGGTCAGGGCAGCATGTTATGCCCATCTTGAACTGAGTGGCTGGTTCAGCTGTTCCACAGGACAGTAAAGAGTAAAAATCATTGTTGTGGGTTTGCAGTCACACAGAGACATGATCAGGGAAAGATGAACCATGGCCTTCACTAAAGGACATGAGGCAAGTAGGTGGGCTTTTTATACTTAATGATGATGGTTTCACTTCAATGCCAACAATTTCCTTCATATTAACAGATTATTATTCTGTGGCTCCAAATCATGAGTTAATGACTTGAGCACGATGCATTATCTTCCCGTCAAACAGTTTCTCTGCAGAGAACAAGTTAAACATTTCAAGTGCAATTATTTTGTGATTGACATGCGGTTAGAAGGGGCTTGAAACAGGTGATTCCGGATTTAACAAAGGCTCAAATGATGGTTTACTCAGAACGTGCACTGCGGCTGAGGAGGAGACGGGGATATCAAGATGGTGGCATTGGACAGAATTAGCGAATGGGAAGGATATGGAGATATAGATCTGTGCAGGGCTAGAAGGCTTATGGAGTTTTACAGTTTCTCCTCGCATGTTGGTGAGTCATTTGAAAGTAGTAATTTGCTCATTATAATTTCTAAGGAATGGAATTTTTCATTGGAGCTGAAAACGATAGCTTCCACTTTTCCTAATGTTAATAACATGAACAATTCAGTTTAACCTGCTTTAATAGACAGTTAGAATGACTTACCAGGAACACCAACTCTCGCGAGGATGGGATAGTAACCAGCTTGAATAACAATCAGTACATCATAGGTCCCCCATACTAATGATACCCAAGGTTGGGAAAGCCAGTAAAGACTGGTGGATAAACTCCTGTCCATTGTTGGATCATTCCAGTCTAATGTTCTCAGATTCTGATATCTCCTCCCTGTCCCTCTGGCGCTGCTGATCCCTGTTAGTACGATGCTCCCACTCATACTATGGGATAACACATTGAACGGAATCCTGAATTAATAGAAGAGGCAAGGCCTCCAGTGACACATTTAGGATCCACGGAGACTGACATTGATCACAGTCACTAAACAAATAGCTGCAGCCAACGTGTTTCAATTCAATACTGTTTCATTAAAATTCAAAATAATGATTAACATTTACATAGTCTGGATTGGATATGCGAGGGTGACTGAGGTAACGAATGTTGAGTCTGGTAGATTGAATGTGTGCAACCATTCAGTCTGCATTGGATATGGAAGAGAATCCAAGGGTTTATCGGAACACCAACATGCTTCTCTGCTTATAAATGGAAACATAGACACTGTAACTAATGCTGAGGCATGACAATATCAGTAAGAGATCGAGTGAACTTTTATAGGCCATGATCTGGAGACAATATGTACCTAAGACAGCGTGGGATTATAACAGAGAGACATCGTTGCTATGTTAACTGAGAATTGTACCTAAGAGACAATGGGGACTCCAGATGTTGGAGAATTCTGTGTCGATAAAGCATGATAGTGGAGAAGGCACATTAGGTTAGGCAACATCCGAGGAGCAAGAGAGTCAACGTTCCAGGCAGGACCCTTGTTCAGAACTGCGACGGGGTAAAGGGGCTGACAAATAAACGGGTGGTGGGGGTGAAGCTGGAGGAAAGGTTGGTGATAGGTGGGCGAAGCTAGGAGGTGATCGTGATAGATCGTTGGGGAGTTGGAGCGGATCGGTGGGAAGGAAGATGGATCGGTAGGTTCTCACGAGAGGGCGGATCTGAGTCGGAGGGTTGGATTTGGGATCTGTGTCGGCGAGTTGAGATTTGCAAATTAGCGAGTCCAATGTTCATGCCGTGTGTTTTTCCGCACCCAAGGCAGAAGGAGATATGTTCCTGGCGACTTCCTGGTATATCTCTTCTGAATCTTCTTCAGCTTAATAATCTCATTCCAATAACAGAACTGCACACAGTACTGCAGTCAAGGCTTCATCAATGTCCTGTGCAATCTCAGCTTCTAACCTCAAAAGTCTGAGCAGTGAAGTAACCTTAAAAACCTTGTCGAGAAGTGCCACAAACTTCCGTTAATTCGATCTGCACCTGTGGGTCCCTCTTTTCTACAACATTACCAATGCATACTATTCATTGTATAAGCCCCCACCGCTTTTTTATTTTACCAAATGCAATACCTCGCATTTATCCAAGTTAAACTCGAACTGCCACACCTCAGCCCAGTGAGTGATATTGCTGCCTCCTCACCCTCCTGCTTCAGGTTAAAAAGACCCTCCCCTCTCCAGCAGGCCGAGAAACAAAGGTCTTTAGTTTCCCAAAGACCAAGAACCTAATTTGCTTTATGCAAGGAGAGCGAGGAGAGGGTAAGGAGAGACTGGAAAGTGAACCGATGCCTTGTAACACTTAATAATTATAGGAAGAGAGAAGCCACATGTTAAAGGTTGGAAATAGTGGTCAGTGATTTTTGGCCAGAAATTATACTCTTTCCGCATATCTGGTGTTCAGTATTGATATCTATTCGAGATCCCTCAAAGTGCAGAGTGTTTCTGCAAGATTTCTTGCCCTAATATTGCAGATTACAGATAATAGCCATTTAAGCTGGAAATCATAGCCAAGCAATTAAAGAAGTTCATTGTTCATCTCGATGGCAGAGCACATGCACTCATCATCCTATAGTTGAGGTTACTACCTTTTATTTGTTTAACAATGAGAACTATTGTCTGTGTTTTTCAGTAATGTTAATCAGAATTTAATAAATCCATATAGAGCTGACACTGACACTTAAAACATAACTCAAATACTGGGCATGGTTTAATTCTTGTGTAGTAGGAAGCACTCCTGCCCCTGGTCAGAGCTCTGGATTCGATTCCCTTCCATGAACTTGCGGTAGTGTCACTTGCTCTGGAACAGATGATCTCGATTCTGTTGTGGGGGTGTGTAACAGTATGTTCAAAGAAAGCTGATGAACAAACACACAGGAGAATCATGTTGCAGATTTAGGGGCTATTGTTGAGAGGTGGTAGTGCCCCGACCTCTGAGCCTAAAGGTCCACATCCCACAGAGACGTTTCATTATATGGCTGAGCACGTGGATTAAAATGATTTTTGAAATGTGACTTGATGGAGAAGGAGGAGGCGTCCGGATTGCATGTCAGAATTTAGCTCGGGATGACTGAAAGAACAGCCATTCGCGTTGATTGGAGTCACATTTGCACCTTCTAGAGGTTTATAAAATCATGGGTAGGGTGAATAGTCACGGTCTATTTCCCAGGGTTCGGAAAACAAAAACTAAAGGGCATAGGTTTAAGGTGGGAAGAGGAAGATTAAGAGTGACCTAAAGGGTAACGTTTTCACGCAGAGGGTAATGCATGTATGGAATGAACTGCCAGAGGAAATGGTGAAGGCTGGTACAATTACAACATTTAAAAGGCATTGTTATATGAATTGGATGGGTTTAGAGGGATATGGGACTAATGCTTGCAAATGTGACTTGATTCATTCAGGATATCTGGTCGGCTTGGATGATTTGAAGGGTCTGATTACCTGTATTATATCTCTATGATTCACTTATTCAATTGATCACTATCTGTCCGAAATCATAGACTGTAAAACATTACACAAACCCTATCCACGTTATAAGCAATCTTGACGTCATCCGCAAATGTGATAATCATGTCCTCTATAATTCTGATCTAAGTCATTTATATAATGGGAGGTCACAGGCATCTAGTTCGAAAAACACTACCCCACCACCACCGCCACACTGTCTCATGCCATTAAACAGACATACACAGGAACACACACACAAACCTCCATCACCACACTGCCTCCTGTCATTAAACAGACATACACAAAAACACACACAAACCTCCAAGACCACCCTGTGTCCTGCCATTGAATAGATATACATAGAAATACAAACCCACCACCGTCCACCACCAAACTGTCTCCTGCAATTAAATAGATATACTGAAACAAACACAAACTTCCCTCCACCACCACCCTGTCTCCATCCATAAACAGAAAAACGCGCACACACAACCCTTCACCAACACACTGCCTCCAGGCATTAATCAGATAAACACAGAAATACACAAACACAACCCTCCACCACCATGCTGTCTCCTGCCATTAAACAAATACATACAGAAACACCCACACATTCTTCCACTACCTATCTTGAACATCTTGGACTGAGTGGCTGGTTCAGCTGTTCCACAGGACAGTAAAGAGTAAAAATCATTGTTGTGGGTTTCAGAGATATGATCAGGGAAAGATGAACTGAGTGGCTAGTTCAGCTGTTCCACAGGACAGTAAAGAGTAAAAATCATTGTTGTGGGTTTGCAGTCACACAGAGATATGATCAGGGAAAGATGAACTGAGTGGCTAGTTCAGCTGTTCCACAGGACAGCAAAGAGTAAAATCATTTGTTGTGGGTTTGCAGTCACACAGAGATATGAGCAGGGAAAGATGAACTGAGTGGCTAGTTCAGCTGTTCCACAGGACAGCAAAGAGTAAAAATCATTGTTGTGGGTTTGCAGTCACACAGAGACATGATCAGGGAAAGATGAACCATGGCCTTCACTAAAGGACATGAGGCAAGTAGGTGGGCTTTTTATACTTAATGATGATGGTTTCATTTCAATGCCACCAATTTCCTTCATATTAACAGATTATTATTCTGTGGTTCCAAATCATGAGGTAATGACTTGAGCACGGTGCATTATCTTCCCGTCAAACAGTTTCTCTGCAGAGAACAAGTTAAACATTTCAAGTGCAATTATTTTGTGATTGACATGCGGTTAGAAGGGGCTTGAAACAGGTGATTCCGGATTTAACAGAGGCTCAAACGATGGTTTACTCAGAACGTGCACTGCGGCTGAGGAGGAGACGGGGATATCAAGATGGTGGTATTGGACAGAATTAGCGAATGGGGAGGATATGGAGATATAGATCTGTGCAGGGCGAGAAGGCTTATGGAGTTTTACAGTTTCTCCTCGCATGTTGGTGAGTCATTTGAAAGTGGTAATTTGCTCATTATAATTTCTAAGGAATGGAATTTTTCATTGGAGCTGAAAACGATAGCTTCCACTTTTCCTAATGTTAATAACATGAACAATTCAGTTTAACCTGCTTTAATAGACAGTTAGAATGACTTACCAGGAACACCAACTCTCGCGAGGATGGGACAGTAACCAGCTTGAATAACAATCAGTACATCATAGGTCCCCCATACTAATGTTACCCAAGGTTGGGAAAGCCAGTAAAGACTGGTGGATAAACTCCTGTCCATTGTTGGATCATTCCAGTCTAATGTTCTCAGATTCTGATATCTCCTCCCTGTCCCTCTGGCGCTGCTGATCCCTGTTAGTACGATGCTCCCACTCATACTATGGGAGAACACATTGAACGGAATCCTGAATTAATAGAAGAGGCAAGGCCTCCAGTGACACATTTAGGATCCACAGAGACTGACATTAATCACAGTCACTGAA
>NC_057746.1:12868197-12869661 GCF_004010195.1 Chiloscyllium plagiosum | reverse complement strand
GGAAGCACTCCTGCCCCTGGTCAGAGCTCTGGATTCGATTCCCTTCCATGAACTTGCGGTAGTATCACTTTCTCTGGAACAGATGATCTCGATTCTGTTGTGGGGGTGTGTAACAGTATGTTCAAAGAAAGCTGATGAACAAACACACAGGAGAATCATGTTGCAGATTTAGGGGCTATTGTTGAGAGGTGGTAGTGCCCCGACCTCTGAGCCTAAATGTTCACATCCCACAGAGGCGTTTCATTATATGGCTGAGCACGTGGATTAAAATGATTTTTGAAATGTGACTTGATGGAGAAGGAGGAGGCGTCCGGATTGCATGTCAGAATTTAGCTCGGGATGACTGAAAGAACAGCCATTCGCGTTGATTGGAGTCACATTTGCACCTTCTAGAGGTTTATAAAATCATGGGTAGGGTGAATAGTCACGGTCTATTTCCCAGGTTCAGAAAACAAAAACTAAAGGGCATAGAGTGACCTAAAGGGTAACGTTTTCACGCAGAGGGTAATGCATGTATGGAATGAACTGCCAGAGGAAATGGTGAAGGCTGGTACAATTACAACATTTAAAAGGCATTGTTATATGAATTGGATGGGTTTAGAGGGATATGGGACTAATGCTTGCAAATGTGACTTGATTCATTCAGGATATTTGGTCGGCTTGGATGATTTGAAGGGTCTGATTACCTGTATTATATCTCTATGATTCACTTATTCAATTGATCACTATCTGTCCGAAATCATAGACGGTAAAACATTACACAAACCCTATCCACATTATAAGCAATCTTGACGTTATCCGCAAATGTGATAATCATGTCCTCTATAATTCTGATCTAAGTCATTTATATAATGGGAGGTCACAGGCATCTAGTTCGAAAAACACTGCCCCACCACCACTGCCACACTGTCTCATGCCATTAAACAGACATACACAGGAACAGACACACAAACCTCCATCACCACACTGCCTCCTGTCATTAAACAGACATACACAAAAACACACACAAACCTCCAAGACCACCCTGTGTCCTGCCATTGAATAGATATACATAGAAATACAAACCCACCACCGTCCACCACCAAACTGTCTCCTGCAATTAAACAGATATACTGAAACAAACACAAACTTCCCTCCACCACCACCCTGTCTCCATCCATAAACAGAAAAACGCGCACACACAACCCTTCACCAACACACTGCCTCCAGGCATTAATCAGATAAACACAGAAATACACAAACACAACCCTCCACCACCATGCTGTCTCCTGCCATTAAACAAATACATACAGAAACACCCACACATTCTTCCACTACCACCCTGTCTCCTGCAATTAAACAGATTTACATAGAAACATACACACATATCTCTAGCAGCACTCTGTCTCCTGTCATTAAACCGATATGTACAGAAACACACACACAACCCTCCACCATCACCCTGTCTCCTGCAATTAAACAGAT
>NC_057746.1:12862862-12866241 GCF_004010195.1 Chiloscyllium plagiosum | reverse complement strand
TAAACAGATATACACAGAAACACACACACACAACCCTCCACCATCACCCTGTCTTCTGCCCTTAATGAGGTATATATTCAGAAACGCAAAAACACAATCTTCAATGTCTACCCTGTCTCCTGACCTTCAAAAGATATACACAGAAACACACACACACCCCTCCGCGACCACCACCCTGTCTCCTGCCCTTGAGCAGATATACACGAAAACGCACACAAACACACAACTCTCCACCACCACCCTGTCAACTGCTAATAAGCAGATATACACAGAAACACGGACTCAATTTTCCATAACCACTCTGTCTCCTGCGAGAAAGCAGATATACACAGAAGCACAGAAACACTAGCCTACACCACCATCTTGTCTCCTGCCATTAACATTTATGCACAAAAACACACACACAAGACTCCATGACCCCGTCTCCTGTAATGAAGCAAACATACGTAAAAACACACACAACCCTCCAAGACCACCCTGTATCCTGACATTGAACAGATATACATAGAAACACACACACACCACCCTCCACCACCACACTGTCGCCTGCAATTAAGCAGATATATACTGAAACAAACACAAACAACCCTCCACCATCACCCTGTCACCTGCCATTGATCAGATATACACAGAAACACGCATACGACCTTCCATTACCACCATTTATTCTGCCACTAAACAGAAATACACAACAATACACACACAACCCTCCACCAACACCCTGTCTCCTGCAATTCAACAGATATATACGGAAACACACACACACAGGCAACCATCCATCGCCATCCTGTCACATGCTATTAAACAGATATACAGAGAATCACACAGACACAACCCTCCACCTCCTGCCAGTAAACAGTTGTACACAGAAACACACACACACAACCCTATACCAGCAAGTTGTTTCTTGCTATTGATCAGATATACACAGAAACAAACACACACAATTCCCCTCTACCACCACCATGTATCCTGCCATTAAACAGAAATACACAGCAATGCACACACAACCCTCTACTAACACCCTGCCTACGGTCAATAAACAGATATACACAGGAAAACACAGAAAACTCTATACCACCTACCTGTGTCCTGCCATTAAACAGACATACACAGAAACACACACACAACCTTTCACCACCACATTGTTTTCTGCCATTAAACAGATATACACAGAAACTCACACACACAAACACACGTACACACAACCCTTGACACCCAATTTGTTTCCTGAAATTAAACAGATATACACAGAAACACACACATACAAAACTCCAACGCCGCCCTGTCTCCCGCCATTAAACAGGGATGTGCAGAAACACATGCACACCAACCTTCGCCAATGCCTCTCTCCTGTTATTAAACAGGTATAGACAGAAACACAAGCACACAACCTTCCACCACCACGCTGTCTCCTGTCATTAACCAAATATATGCAGAAACACACACAACCCTCCACCTTCCATTAAACAGATATACACAGAAACACACACAAAACTAAACCACCTCCGTCTTCTGCCATTACACAGATATACAAAGAAACACACATACAATCTTCCACGAACACCATGCCTACTGCCCTTAAACAGATATACACAGAAACGCTCATATATACACAACCCTCTACCATCACCCTATCTCCTGCAAGTAAGCACATAGACACAGAAACACAGACACTCTACATTCCAGCACCACACTGTCTCTTACCATTAAATAGATATAGGCAGAAGTACGCACACACACTATCCTCCTCCATCACCGTGTCCTGCAATTAAACCGAGATATACAGAAACATACACATATATTTCCAGCACGACCATGTCTCCTGTCATTAAACAGTTATACACAGAAACACGCACACACGCATCCCTCCTCCACCACACTATTTCCTGTCATTAAGCAGTTATACACAGAAACACGCACACACGCTACCCTCCACCACCACCCTGTCTCCAAACCTTAAATAGATGTAGACAGACGCACACGCACACAATACTCCACGAACACCCTGTATCCTGCTATTAAACAGGAATACACAGAACTACACACACAATCCTCCATCACCACCCTGTCTCCTTCCATTAAACAGGTACACACAGAAACACACACACAATCCTCCATCACCACCCTGTCTGCTGTCATTAAACAAAAATGCACTGAAACACACACACACATCCCTCCACCATCACCGTGTTTCCTGCCGTTAATCAGCTATATACAGGAATTCACACTCAAGATCCTCCACCACCACCACCATGTCTCCAGCCCTTAAATAGATATTAACAGAAACACACACTCACCCAACCCTTCACGACCACCCTGTCTACTGCCATGAAGCAGATATATACAGAAAGCACACATAAAATCCTCCATCACCATCCTGTCTCCTGTCGTTGAGCAGATAGACACAAAAACAAACACACACAACTCTCGACACCACCCTGTCTGTTGCCATTAAACAGATATACACAGAAACACACATACTACCTTCCATGCACATCCTGCCTACTGCCCTTAAACAGATATAAACAGAAATGCTCAGACACACACAATCCTCCAGCACCACCCTGTCTCCTGCTAGTAAGTACATAGACAAAGAAACACAGACGTTCTATCCTCCACCAACACTCTGTCTTCTGCCATTAAGCAGATATACGCTGAAACACACACGCACCACCATGTCTCATGCCATTAAGCACATATACACAACCCTGCATGACCACCATCTCTCCTGCCATTGAACAGGTATACACAGAAACACACACGCACCACCATGTCTCCTGCCATTAAGCACATATACACAGAAATACACACACAACCCTACACCACCAACATGCCACCTGCCATTAAACAGTTATACACAGAAACACACATAGCACTCTCCACCACACCCTGTCTCCAGCCCTTAAATAGATATACACAGTAACACACGCAAACAACTCTCCACGACCTCCCTGTCTCCTGCCATTAAGCAGATAGACACAAAAACGCACATACACGCATCACTCGACCACCACCCCGTTTTCTGCCGTTAATCAGAAACACACATGCACAATCCTGCACCACCACCCTGTCTGCAGCCCTTAAATAAATATACACAGAAACACACACACACATAACCCTCCATAACCACCCTGTCTCCTGCCATTGAACAGGTATACCCAGAAACACAAACACGCCACCATGTCACCTGCCATTAATCACATATACATAGAAACACACACGCATGTAAAACTCCACGACCACCCTGTCTCCTACCAATAACCAGATATACACAGCAACACATACACGAATCCCTCCACCACCACCCTGTCTCCTGCAGTTAAACATATATACACTGAAACACACACAAACCATACTCCTCCAACATGCTGTTTCC
>NC_057746.1:12859701-12861482 GCF_004010195.1 Chiloscyllium plagiosum | reverse complement strand
CGCCTATCATTAAACAGATATACGCAGAAACACACACACCACCCTCCACCACAAACCTGTCTCCTGCCATTAAACAGATATACATAGAAAAACACAAACACACAACCGTACACAACCACATTGTTTTTCTGCCATTAAGCAGATATACACACATACACACGCACAACCATCAACCGCCACCATGTCTCCTGCCATGAAACAGATATACTCAGAAACAAACTCATACCACCCTCCACCACAAACCTTTCTCCTGCAATTAAACAGATATACACAGAAAAACACACATATACAGAACCCTCCATCACCACCCTTTTTGCTGCCATTCCTGTCTCCTGCCATTAAACAGAGATATACAGAAACACACAACCCTCCACTACTGTCTCCTGCAATCCAATAGATTAGATTGCATTACAGTGTGGAAACAGGCCCTTCGGCCCAACAAGTCCACACCGACCCGCCATCCACCCATACCCCTACAGTTACCCCTTCCCTTACACTACGGGCAATTTAGCATGGCCAATTCACCTGACCTGCGCATCTTTGAACTGTGGGAGGAAACCCACGCAGACACGGGGAGAATGTGCAAACTCCACGCTGTCAGTTGCCTGAGGCGGGAATTGAACCCGGGTCTCCGGCGCTGTGAGGCAGCAGTGCTAACCACTGTGCCACCGTGCCGTATATACAGAAACATACACACAATCCTCCATCAACATCCTGTCTCCTGCCATTAAACAGGGATACACAGAAACACACACAGGCCACTACACCACCAAGTTGTTTTCTGCCATTGATCAGGTGTACACAAAAACACACACACAACGCTCCACTACCACCCTGTCTCCTGCAATCCAATAGAATAATACAGAAACACACCCACACAACACTCCACTACCACCTTGTCTCCTGCAATTCAACAGATATAAACAGAAACACACACACAACCCTCCACTACCAACCTGTCATCCACCATTAAAAAGATAAATGCAGAAACACATACACACAACCCTCCACCACCACCTTATTTCCTGCCATTAAGTAGATATACAGACAAATACGCATACTACACTCCACCACCACCCTGTCTCCTGCCACTAAACAGACATACACACAAACACGCACACACAACCCTCCACCGTCACACACACTCTCCGGCGATTGAACAGATATAAACAGAAACACAAATACATGTAGACACCATCACCCTGTCTCCTGCCATTAAACAGACATGCACAGAAACACATACACACACAACCCTCCACTACAATCCTGTCCCCTGCTATTAAACAGATATACATAGAAATACACAAACACACACAAAACCCCCGACAAAAAACTTGTTGTCTGGCATTAAGCAGATATACACATACAACCTTCTATGGAAACCTTGCCTACTGCCCTTATACAGATATACAGATGTACACAGAAGCACACATATATACACAACCCTCCAGCACCACTCTGTCTCCAGCCAGTAAGCACGTAGACAAAGAAACACAGACACTCTACCCTCCAACACCACCCTGTCTCCTACCATTGAATATATATACGCAGAAACACACAGTTACACTACTATCATAGGGCAAGCCAGACAGAGAACAGCCAGGGAATTCCTAGAGGCATGGCATTCATCCACAAACTCCATCAACAAACACATCGACCTGGACCCAATAAACCAACCACTAAGCAGACAGCTGAAACTGACAACCGGAAGCGGCAGGGACAGACCACTATAAAACATCAAAGAAGCGCTTCACAGGAGGCTCCCAAGCACTGAGGATGTC
>NC_057746.1:12857136-12859457 GCF_004010195.1 Chiloscyllium plagiosum | reverse complement strand
ACAGAAACACACACACAACCCTCCACGACCACCCTGTCTCCTGCTGTTAAACAGAAATACACAGAAACACACGCACAACCCTCCACCACTGCTCTGTTTCCTGCAATTAATCGAATATACACAGAAACACACACAGATACAACCCTCCACAACTACCAGTCTGTCTCATGTCGTTAAGCAGATATATACCGAAAAACACACACAACCCTGCACCAGCAAACTATCACCTACCATTAAACAGACATACACAGAAAATAAAACACAGACACAGACAACCCCCCACCACCAACACTTTGTCTCCTGGCATTAAACAGATATACACAGAAACACACACACGCACACACACAAAACACTTCATGAACCCCCTGCCTCCTGCCATTGTACAGATATACACAAAAATGCACACGGACCAAAATATCTCGTGCCATTAACCAAATATACACAGAAAAATACTCACACACGCACTCACTCACTCAAACCTCCTTGACCACCCTGTCTCCTGTCATGAAACAGTTATACACGGAAATGCACACAGACAACTTTCCACGAAATTTACAGCTGGGGCAACGGCAATTACGATGCGATTTGGCAAGCTTTAGGAAGCATAGGATGGGGAAGGAACCTGCAGGGGATGGGCACATTAGAAATGTGGAGGTTAGTCAAGGAAAAGCTCCTGAGTGTCCTAGATAAGCATGTACCTGTCAGGCAGGGAGGAAGCTGTAGAGTGCAGGAGACGTGATTTACGAAGGAAGTGGAATCTCTGGTCAAGAGGAAAAGGGAGGCGTACGTTAGGATGAGATGTCACGGCTCAGTTTGGGTGCTTCAGGGATACAAGGTGACAAGGAAAGACCGAAAGAGAGAGCTCAGAAGAGCCAGGAGGAGACATGAGAAGTTGTTGGCGGATAGGATCAGGGTAAACCCGAAGGCTTTCTATAGGTATTTAAGGAATATAAGAATGACAAGAATAAGATTAGGGCCAATCAAGGATATTAATGGGAAGTTGAGTGTGGAGTCAGAGGAGATAGAGGAAGCACTAAGTGAATATTTTTCGACAGTAATCACTCCAGAAAAGGACAATGTTGTCCAGGAGAATACTGAGATAAGGCTACTAGACTAGGTGGGATTGAGGTTCACAAGGAAGAGGTATTAGAAATCCTGCAGAGTGTGAAAATAGATAAGTCCCCTGGGCCAGATGGATTTATCCTGGGATCCTCTGGGAAGCCAGGGAGAAGATTGCTTAGCCTTTGGCATTGATCTTTAAATCGTTATTGTCTACAGGAGTAGTGCCAGAAGACTGGAGGATAGCAAATGAGGTTCAAGAAGGGGAGTAGAGACAACCCTGGTAATTATAGACCAGTGAGCCTTACTTCAGTTGTTTGTAATGTGTTGGAAAAGAGTATAAGAGTTAGGATTTATAATTATCTAGAAAAGATTAATTTGATTATGGATAGTCAGCACGGTTTTGTGAAGGTTAGGTCGTGCCTCACAAATCATATTGAGTTCTTTGAGAAGGTGACCGAACAGGTAGATGAGAGTAAACCGGTTGATGCGGTGCATATGGATTCCAGAAAGGCTTTCGATAAGGTTCCCCACAGTAAGCTATGGTACAAAATGCGAAGGAATGGGATTGTGGGAGATATAGCTGTTTGGATCAGTAATTGGCTTGCTGAAAGAAGACAGACGGTAGTAGTTGATGGGAAATGTTCATCCTGGAGTCCAGTTACTAGTGGTGTGCCGCAAGGGTCGGTGTTGGGTCCACTGATGTTCATCATTTTTATAAACGACCTGGATGAGGGCGTAGAATGGTGGGACAGTAAATTTGCAGACGACACTAACGTCGGTGGAGTTGTGCAGAGTGACGAAAGATCTTGTAGGTTACAGAGAAAAATCGATAATCTGCAGAGCTGGGCTGTGAAGTGGCAAATGGAGTTTAATGTGGACAAGTGTGAGGTGATTCACTTTGGTCGGAGTAACCGGAATGCAAAGTGCTGGGCTAATGTTAAGATTCTTGGTAGTGTAGATGAGCAGAGAGATCTCGGTGTCCAGGTACACAAATCCTTGAAAGTTGCTACCCAGGTTGACTGTGTTGTTAAGAATGCATACAGTGTTTTAGCTTTTATTAATAGAGGGATCGAGTTCCGGAACCATGAGGATATGCTACAGCTGTACAAAACTCTGGTGCGGCCGCACTTGGAGTATTGTGGACAGTTCTGGTCACCGCATTATAAGAAGGATGTGGAAGCTTTGGAAAGGGTGCAGAGGAGAGGTCTTCCGAGGAAAATCTGAGGGACTTGAGGCTGTTTTCGTTGGAGAGAAGAAGG
>NC_057746.1:12848044-12854072 GCF_004010195.1 Chiloscyllium plagiosum | reverse complement strand
CAGAGTGGAGGATCAGAGGGATCTGGGTGTGCAAGTACATAGATCCCTCAAAGTTGCCACACAAGTGGATAGGGTTGTTGAGAAAGCATATGGTGTTTTGGCTTTCATCAACAGGGGGACATAGTTTAAGAGCCGTGAGGTTTTGCTGCAGCTCAACAAGTCCCTGGTGAGGCAATACTTGGAATAATGTGTCCAGGTCTGATTGCCCTACTGTATGAAAGATACAGAGGCTTGGGAGAGTGTGCAAAGAAGGATGCTGCTTGGACTGGAGGGCTAGCCAGATGAAGAAAGGTTGAATAGGCTCGGACCTTTCTCTCTGAAGAGAAGGAGGGAAAGAGGAGACCTAAGCGAGGTGCACAAAATAATGAGAGGAATAGATAGAGTCAATAGCCAGAGAACTTTCCTCAGGACAGGATTGAGTGTTACGAGAACTCATAGTTTGAAGATATTAGGAGGAAGGTATAAAGAAAATGTTAGAGGTAGTTTTTTTTTTACACAGCGTTGAGAATGCATGGAATGCATTACCAGTGGTAATGGTGGAAGCAGAGTCATTGGGACATTTAAGCGACTGCCGCTTCTGTGTGTACTTCCAATGTTCTATGTTCTCTGACAAGGGTGCGACGACCTCTGGCAAACTAATGCCAACTGCAAAAGATGATTAAAGACTTCATTGAGTTGCAAAGGTGTCAGCAGTATGTTTTGGTCGTTGTTGATTTTTTTTCCCTTGATGGGTTGAAGCTTAACCCACTCTCAACGCTAATGCTAAAATTGTTGTAAATATTTTTCTCAAGGAGATTATTACCTGCTTTGGTATTTGGTTTTGTCTACCTTCTGACAATGCCCCCCACCCCCATTTTATTGGAGATATTAATGAGAAATTATGCTCTCATTTTGGGATCCACCACAAACTTCATTGTGCATTTTGCCCACAGGCTGCAGGGCTCGTGGAGTATGGTGACCAGAGTCTGAAAAGTAAACTTACCAAATGGACTTCTGACACAGGTCTTTCCTGGGTTAGGGTGGTGCCTCTGGTATTGTTCCGCCTACAATGAACTCCTGTGGGGAAAACTCGCTTGTCCCCAGCCCCAGCTGAAATCATCCAGGATCGAGCTGTCATCTCACCTTGGAATGATGCCTCCTCTCATATTCCTTTCAAACACATGACTGAGAATATGTCCTCCTGTGTTCCTTCTTTGACCAAATTTTTGTGAGATCTTCACTCCAAGGTCTGTGCTGCTCATGAGAAATTCCCCTCCCTCAACAATATCCCAACTGTTGAATCAGGCTATTTTATTCTCATCATGATTTGGACAAGCGGCATCCTCCGATTTCAATGGCAAGGGCCCTTCCAGGGTCTCCTCACCACCCTGACTGCTGTTAAGGTCGTCGGACATCCCGCCTGGGTTCACCTTCATCATTCCAAGGTCATTAGATGAGCCCCTTCTGGGGTGGCGGGTGTTGGTGAATGTGGTGGTGGTGATGATGGAGATGGAGACGATGGGGAACTGGAAGACGAACCGGAATCAGTTGGTAACAAATCTGACTACTATGATATAGCTGCATGTATCGAATCGTAATTCTTCCTCTGTTTTACATACCCTAATCCTTAATACAGAACGACCATAATGATGAAGATCGCACTTACCCTGTTATATGGACTCGTTGTCACTGGCATTAGTGCTGAAGAGGGGCTGCTTACCCGTGTGATCCTAAGCAACCAGAAACGTGTACTGTTTAAGCTGAAAATATGTTCTTATGTGCCACGAGAAACTGATTCTTTCGATGCATGGAATATTACCAACAATGACTGCCACAATGGTCAACTGCACCAAGAAGATCGGACAGTTCATTTACAGAACAAGTCTCAATGATCTTAACCCAGTCAAGGTATTTTGTGCCAGTGTGATTTCAGTTGTACTTTCTGTGTTCCTGGTAAGCATTGCCTCTTCTCAAAGAGGCCTAATTCGGCACATCGCAAAAGAAAAAGGGGGAGATGTCGTCCTTCACTAACAATTTGATTTTCCAAAGTCATCATAAAATATTCAGCCAGCATAAAGTGGTGTGTTACGCCCTCACATCAGCAAAGGACTCTTTGACCCCTTTCCCGCTCCTGAATCCCAACTACAGAGTATGGAATACCTGTTAGTCAGTTACCGGATGTTTCCTTTGATTATTGCTTTTCCCCACCTGCTAGCCTGTGGAAGGCTTGCTACGAGGCGCCTAATAGCACCTCCATCTTCTCAATTGTGGAATGGAAGGAACTACTCTGAGACAATAATCACATCTCTTACTTTATTGAACAGCTTTCACCCTAACTCCCCAGTGCGACCATATTTTGCAGCTATGGACTACCCATACTTTCAGGGTAGTCACAAAGACAGACCTGTTTATTTATTGTGAAGCCCCCTCCATTATCTAAACTAAATCCGGGTATTATTTTTTTCAGCCAAGACAAAGCGACTAACTTCTTTGTTCTTAATGAAATAGGTAATCCCTGTGCTGTAGCTGTAGGGGCAGTTTTCATAACTACTGTTCCCTGCCCAACTACCTGGGAATGGGGCTGGGGTTTCCCTACCAAACATTCAGTTTCACCTGTATTCTGTGTGCATTGGAGGGGTGGTAAGGCTTTGGGTAACAGTAAAGCCCAGTTTCTGGCTTACACATTTCTCAGTACCTTTTCCTGAGGAGGATCTGCAGGAATTATTAGCCATCAAATTTGAAACTATCTTATTTGTGGTTTAACCTGCTTGGGCAAGGGGACCACTTGGACTTACCAGGAGATAAGGACATGCTCTTAGAATTACTTCTCTTTTCCCAGCAAAACCGGTATGCCCTCAACTACCGACATGGCAAAGAGGGTCGGGTTTGTTCCATAGTAAAGGGTAAGTGTATGATGGGGATTACTGACCTCATAGAGAACATTACCAAGCAGGTAGTTAACATCTGCACCTTCGACAATCAAATGATAGAAGTCACTGCATGGCGAGATGGTGTGGGCTGCTCTATCCACGAGTATCCCCCTGAGAGCAATATGGTGTGGGATGGTATAGCACAGAGATTTCCCTTGACAGTGACATGGTGTGGGCTGGTGTAGCCCAGAGTGTCCCCCTGACAGTGACACGGTGTGAGCTGATGTAGCCCAGAGCGCCCCCCGCCCCCTGATAGTGACGTGGTGTGGCCTGGTGTAAGCCGGAGTGTCACTGTGTCACTGAATTAAATGAAGTGTCATTGAGTCATAAGAGTGATCGAGCATGGGAACTGGCACTTCGGCCCAAACTGCTCCGTCCTGACCATGTTGCCCACTCAACTAATTCCAATTGCCCACATTTAAACCATATCGCTCTCATCCTTTCCCATCTATGCATCAATTCATTTTTCACATGTTGCTATTGCACCTGCCTCAACAATTTTTTTTTCTTTCAACTCATTCCATTTCAAAAACATTCTCTGCATAATGAAGTTGCCCCTCAGGTCAAACTTAAATCTTTAGCCTCTCACGTTAAACCTATGTTTTGTAGTTTTCAGTCCCTCATTCTGGGAAAATGACTATGCATTTATCCTATCTATGGCCCTCATGATATTATACATCTCCATTAGGCTAGCCCAGCCCCTCATTCTCCTACATTCCAAGGGATGATATCCGAACCTGGCCCGCCCCTCCCTATAACTCTCGCCTAATAGTCTTGACAACATCCTTGTTAAACTTCTGTGCACTCTTTTCAGGTTAACAGGGTGACCAAAACTGTACACAATACTCTAAGTGTGGCCTCATCAACGACTAAAAGAATGGGAGCATAATGTCCCAACTCCTACATTCAATGCTTTAAACGATGAAGACCAGCATGCTAAATGCCTTCTTTACTGCCCTAACTACCGGTGATTCCTCTTCCAGTGAAATATGGACTTGTGGTCCGAGGTCCCACTCTACCACGACACTTCTCAGAACCTAACCATTTACTCTATTAGCCCTATCTTTTTTTTACTTTCCAAATTCTCAGCTCACTTCCCCATCAGATTAACATCCCTCTATCATTTCTGATAACGTTCATCACTATCAACGATACCTCCAAATTTTGCATCATCCATAAATGTAGTAACCTTCTTGGGAGTACTTGCAGGATGTTGCGCGGTTTTGGGCCCCTTATCTCAGAACAGATGGACTGGCCTTGGAACGCGTTCAGAGGAGTTTCACGAGAATGGTCCCACGAATGAAAAGCTTAACATATGAGGAACCCTTGAGGACTCTGGATCTTCACTCAATGGATTTTAGAAGGATGAGGGGAGATATAATCGAAATATACCGAATACTGAATAGTCTGGACAGAATTGATGTTGTGAAGATGTTTCCATTGGTAGAATAGACTAGGACCCGAGGGCACAGTCTTAGAGTAAAAGGAACAGCTTTTAGAATGGAGATAAAGAGAAACTTCTTCAGCCAAAGAGTGGGGAATCCATGGAATTCAATGCCACAGAAGGTTTTGGAGGCCAGGTTTCTGAGTATATATAAGACTGAGATGGACAGGTTCTTGATTGTCAAGGGGATGAAGGGTTATGGCGAGAAAGCAGAAGAATGGGGTTAAGAAATTTACCAGCCATGACTGAATAGTGGAGCAGACACGATGGGCTGAATATTTCAATTTCCGCTGCTGTGTCTTATGGCCATCATCATGCCTTGTATATGCACATCAAGGTCATTTATATAATTAACAAACAACAAAGGTCTCAGCAGCGACACCTGTGGCACACCATCAGTTATTTCCAGTCTGAGAAATAATCTTCAACCATCACCCACTGCTTCTTACCATGGAGCCAATTTTGAATCCAATTAGCTAGCTCTCTCTGTATCCCATGTCACCTAACCTCACTGGCTAACCTGCCGCATGGGACCTTGTCAATAGTCTTACTAAAGTCCGTATACAGATCATCCATTGTCCTACCCTTATCTATTCTCGCGGTTACCTCTTTGAAACAATAATAAAGATTTGTCAGACATGATTTCCCACACACAAATCCATGCTGACTATTTCTAACCGAACCTTGAATTTCCAAATGTTGGTTCATCCTGGCTCTCATTATCATCTCCAACAACTTGCCTAACAATGATGCTACGCTCACTGACTAAGAGTTCCCTGGCTTGTCTTTGCTACATTTGTTAAACAATAGAACCACTCAAGTGGCAAACGATGAAGCAAAAGTCTGTGCAAGGACCATGCAATTTCTTCCTTAGCCTCCCATAATATCCGAGGATGGACATGTTCTTGCCCAGGGGATTTATTCACCTTAATGTGCTTTAAGGTAGCAAATACCTCCACTCTGGTAATATGTATGCAGTCCGAAACATTCCCACTTTTTCACTTATTTCGTTAGTATGCATGATTTGCTCCTCAGTAAACATGGAAGAGAAATATCCATTAAACAACTCCCACCACCTCCTGATATTCCACACAAGGACGGCCATGCTGATAGTTAACGGAACCTATTCTCTCCCAACCACGTTTCAACACTTAATATAGTTAGAGTACCTCTTGGGATTATCTTGAACCTTTTCTGATTCGCCTCTTAATAGTGCTTCTACACTTTGTATAGTCATGTAAGGACAGACATGTGCCCAATAGCTTAAATCCAATGTATGCCTTCTTTGTTTTTCCTTACTAGAGCCTCAATATCCCGCGCTATCCAGGGATCATGTTCTCCCCGCCCACTCCCCTCACCCACTGTCTTTCTCATGAAATGTATTCAAAATTATTCAATCACTCTTCATGGCTGGCACCCTCCATACAAGGCAACATCCTGGTGAACCTCCTTTGCACCCTCTCCAAAGCATCCACATCATTTTGCTAATGTGGCGATCAGACTGCATGCAGTATTCCAAATGTGGCTGAACTAACGTCTTATACAAATGTAACATGACCTGCCTACTCTTGTATTCAATATACCGTCCATGTTATATGCTTTCTTGACCACTCTACTGATCATCCTTGCCATTTTCGGGGAATAATGGACCAGAACACCTCGATGTCTCTGTATA
>NC_057746.1:12845592-12848014 GCF_004010195.1 Chiloscyllium plagiosum | reverse complement strand
GGCCCAACAAGTCCACACCGACCCGCCGAAGCGCAACCCACCCATACCCCTACATTTACCCCTTACCTAACACTACGGGCAATTTAGCATGGCCAATTCACCTGACCTGCACATCTTTGTACTGTGGGAGGAAACCGGAGCACCCGGAGGAAACACACACAGACACGGGGAGAACGTGCAAACTCCACACAGTCAGTCGCCTGAGTCGGGAATTGAACCCGGGTCTCTGGCGCTGTGAGGCAGCAGTGCTAACCACTGTGCCACCGTGCCGCCCTATTGTTCGCTCTTGAATTGGATCTTCCAAAATTCTTTTGTCCAGATTGAAGTCCATCTGTCATTTCGCTACCCATCTCTCCAATCTATCTATATTCTGTTGTGTTCTCGGACAGTCCCCTTCACTGTCTGCTACTCCACCAATCTTACTGTTACCTGCAAACTTGCTAATGAAACAACCTACACCTTCCTCCACATCATTTATGTATGTCACTAAAAACGATTGTCCCAGCATGGGTCTGTATGGGGCACCACTGGTCACAGATCTGCATTTTGAGAAGCTCCCTTCCATTATTACTCTCTGTCTCCTGTTGCCTAACCTGTTCTCTATCAATCTAGCTAGAACACCCTCGCGACTTCAACGTTCTTCATCAGCCTGCCATGGGGCTATTTATCAAACGCCTTACTGAAGTCCATCTATATGACATCTACATCCCTTCCCTCATCAATCAACTTTGACACCTCTTCAAAGAATTCTATTAAGTTTGTCAGCCATGACCTTCCCTGCACAATACCATGCTACCTAACACTGAGAAGCCCTTTTCTTCCACATGTGTATATATCCTTTCCCTCAGTATCTTCTCCAGTAGCTTCCTTACCACTGAAGTCAGGCTCACAGGTCTGTAATTACCTGGATTATTCCTTAAACAAGGAGACACCATTAGCAATTCTCCATTCCCCTGGGTCCTTCCCCGTCTTCAAGGACGCTGCAAAGATATCTGTTAAAGCCCCAGCTATTTCCTCTCTCGCTTCCCTCAATAATCTTGTGTAGATCCAATTCAGACCTGGTGTCTTGTCCTTCTTAATGCATCCCTCCATCCTTATGCCGACTTGACCTAGAGTAATCGAAGATCTATCCTTAACCTCAAAATCCACCATGTCCCTCTCCTTGGTGAATACCAATGTGAAGTATTCATTCAGAATCTCACCTATTGTCTCTGCCTCCAAGCATATTTTTCCTGTTTTTTATCTTTGAGAGGGTCAACGCTTTCTCTAATTACGCTCTTGCTCGTTATGTATGAACAAAAAACGTTGAGATTTTGATGATGGACATGACATTTACTCCTGCTCAGAAAGTTCTAGAATCAAAACAGTTCATTGTAACTGTCACTTCCTGGTCTCTGACAGCATAGCCCTCTCCCTCGTCCGAGGTTACAGGTTATGCTGTAATAGGTGACACAAAGCTGTGACCACCTCATTTTAGAATCAAACTGACTTCATATTTTGCACCCGGCATAGGTCCAGGACGAGGTAAGAAAAAGTTTGCGATCAAACTATGTGTAACGAGAAGAGTTGCCAGAAGAGAATTGTAACTGGAAAGGTGTGGATGACGGATTATTCAGAAACAGCGTTGAGGCAAAAGTGAAGACTGGGGATATTGTGTAGGTGGGAGTGGACACGTTTTGTGGGAGACGGAATATTGAGATAAAAATCAGCTCAGGGCAAAATAGGGTAATCGTGATTATGGACATTTTTTTTTCTCCTTTAATGTTTGTAAGCGAAGGATATGAAATTCATGGAATAGAAATGGAGTATGTGATTGAAAGCAAAGACAATAATTTGGATCTTTGCCAAATATGCATGACAGAGAAAACGATGACATTGACAACGGGTTAGAGGATTAGTAAATGGGCAGAGGTAAACTCACCAGGAACTCACTTAATATGCACATATTTGGATTGTGCGAGAAAACCGGAGCACCAGGAGGAATCCCACGCTGACACGGGAAGAATGTGAAAACGTCACACATACAATTGCCCAAGGCTGTTCAGTAAACAGAACATTTAATTTTGGGCTAATGCTGCAACAAATCTAAAAACAAGCGTACAAACTGTGCAAGAAGATGTTTGCACCTTTATCACAAATTATTGAATTACATTGTGTAAACTATAATTAACTGATAAGAGATATGAGAGTAAAATCCAGCGAAATCCGTATTTCCTGTGTATGTTCAGGGCAGTTATGCCCATAGATAGTTTTTATATTGGAAGTTGTTGTGGTGGAGGAGACTTCAGTGTGTTTAAAATCTTCTCGATTGTCTCTGTGTACTGATGATTATTCAGGCAGGTTACTATCCTATCCACGTGTCAGCGTGGGATTCCTCCTGGTGCTCCGGTTTTCTCGCACAATCCAAATATGTGCATATTAG
>NC_057746.1:12827092-12845092 GCF_004010195.1 Chiloscyllium plagiosum | reverse complement strand
GATGGGTTGCGCTTCGGCGGGGTGGTGTGGACGTATTAGGCCGAAGGGCCTGTTTCCACACTGCAAGTAATCTAATCTAATCTACCTCAAATTCTCCAGTCATCCAACATTCCCTGGACCTTCAAGCCTTTCCTTAACCCTAACAGAAATACTGTATACTTCTCTGGACTGTCATTATCTAATTTCTGATGGCTTCCCATTTTGCAATCATAAAGTTTCATTCTCTCAAAATCAAAACTCCCCAATTCCTGCATCTCGTAAAAAACGTCATTCAAACTGGAACATCCTTCAGGTTCCACAACCTATTCTAACTTGGTCCCATCCTATAGGTTCTATGAATCCCGCCACCTCTAACCTCCTGCGGGATTCCTGTCCCTTCCTACATTAGACCCACCGTCCAGGTTTGGCAGCCCTTTCTCTACAACTCTTCCTTCCTCTGCAATGTTCTCCTGAAGAGCACTGGAAGATGGTGGGGGTTACATACGCAGGGAGGGATCTTCGGACTAGAGGGTAATGCAGATATTAGGAATATTGCAATGGCAAAAGGAGGCTTCAGGAATTTAGAGTGTTGATGCTAATAAAGGAGCTTACAGAGCTAAGGAGGATTGTAGGGACGTGAAGAGATTTCACAGTTCAGATGTGTTGTAGGCACTGGAGGAAGCTACCAAGATTGTGAGGGTTTTAAATTGGACGGATTTCACAGAAAGCCTTTTCAAGATTAAAAGCAGGATTCTTGGTAAGTGTGGAGGAACAGCAGGATCTTGGGGTTCAATCCATAGATCCCTCGATTTGCCAACCACGTTGATAGGAGTATTGAGAAGGTGTGTTGTTTTCATGAGCAGGGGGATTGAGTTTAAGAGCCACAAAGTTATGCTGCAGCTCCATAGATCCCTAGTTAGAACACACTTGGAATATCGTGTTCAATTCTGTTTGTCTTATCATCAGAAAGATGTGGAAGCTTCAGAGAGGATGCAGAGCAGAGTTATCAGCATGCTGCCTGGACTGGAGTACAGGCTTTATGAAGAAAGGTTGAGGGAGTTAGAACTTTTCTCATTGAAGATGAGAAATGACTTGATAGAAGCGTACGAGATGATGACAGTCTGAGATAGAGTGGATATCCAGAGAATTATCCTATTGTGAAAATGGCTATCACTTGGGGGCATAATTTAAAGGTGATTGGAGGAAAGTTCAGGGGAGTTGTCAGAGGTAGGTTCTTTATATAGAGAATGGTGGGTGCATGGAATGCACCACCAGTGATTGTAGTAGAGTCAGTTACATAAGGGATATTAAAGTAACTTTCCGATAGGCACATGGATGATAGTAAAATGTAGTGTTTGTCGATCATAGTTTGATCTCAGAGTAGGAAAAAAGTTCAGCACATCATTACCGGCCGAAGGGCCTTGAGTGTGCTGTATCATTCCATGTTCTGTGTTCTGTTGTGGGCAAAGTCAATGGCACAATAAAGGCGCGCAGCTCCAAGGCCTAGGCCTCACTCTCTCGGAGGAGCAGGTAAAGGCTGTTTGGCGGTGTCTTTTTGTAGTCGCGGTTAAGTTTTTTTTAATGGTTTAAATTTAAAAGTTTGTTTTAAAGCGCAGAGCGGACCCGGAAGCTGCTGTGGCGTAAGCTTACCTTGGTAGGTTTTCCAAATAAAGGCGCGCCGGAGAGGAACCCGAGGCACTACACAGGTAATGCTTCCCACCCGCCCTCCTCCTCTAACCTAATAATAACACCCGTAGTGGTAAGTAATGAAGTGCTGCATTTTGCTTGTGTTATTCTTTAGACCTAGTTTTGTTGAAGGTTACTTTTAGACCGATGGCAGTGAAGGCAGTGCAATGTTCCTCTTGCAACATGTTTGAGGTGAGGGATGCTATAGTCGTCCCTGCTGATTACACTTGCAGGAAGTGCACCCATCTCCAGCTCCTCCAAGACTGTGTTAGGGAACTGGAGCTGGAGCTGGATGAACTTAGGATCATTCGGGAGGCAGAGGGGATCATAGATCGGAGCTTTAGGGAAGTAGTAACTCCAAAGATTGCAGACAGATGGGTGACATTTAGGGGCACTGGGAGGAAGCAGCCAGTGCAGGAACCCCCTGCGGTCGTTCCCCTCAAGAAAAAGTATACCGTTTTGGATACTTGTGGGTGGAGGGGACTTACCAGGGGTAAGCAATGGGGTTCAGGCCTCTGGCACGGAGCCTGTCCCCGTTGCTCAGAAGGGAAGGGTGGAGAAGAGCAGAGCAATAGTTATTGGGGACTCGATCGTTCGGGGCACAGATAGGCGGTTTTGTGGATGCGAGAGAGACTCACGATTGGTATGTTGCCTCCCAGGGTCAAGGGTACGTGACGTCTCTGATCGTGCTTTCCGGGTCCTTAAAGGGGAGGGGGAGCAGCCCGAAGTCGTGGTCCACATTGGCACCAACGACATAGGTAGGAAGAGAGATGAGGAAGTTAGACAGGTTTTCAGGGAGCTAGGTTGGAAGCTCAGAGCTAGCACAAACAGTTGTTGTCTCTGGTTTGTTACCCGTGCCACGTGATAGAGAGTCGAGGAGTAGGGAGAGAGAACAGTTAAATGCGTGGCTACAGGGATGGTGCAGGAGGGAGGGATTCCGGTATCTGGATAACTGGGGTTCTTTCTGTGGAAGGTGCGACGTTTATAAACATGTAGCTTCAGGGTGCAGGGCCTGGAGTGTAGGGAGGTTAGGAACATGGCCTCAATTTCCAAGGAGGGTGCCTGTAAACAGGAAAGTGGTTTGAAGTGTGTATACTTCAATGCAAGAAGTATACGGAAATGAGGTAGGTGAACTTGCAGCGTGGGTTGGTACCTGGTTCTTCGATGTTGTGGCTATTACGGAGACATGGGTAGAACAGGGACAGGATTGGCTGTTGCAGGTTCCAGGGTTTAAATGTTTTAGTAGGGTCAGAGGTGGGGGTAAAAGAGGGGGAGGTGTGGCATTGCTTGTCAAAGATAGTATTACAGCGGTGGAAAGGACGATGGATGAAGACTCGCCATCTGAGATAGGTTGGGCTGAGGTTAGAAACAGGAAGCCTCCTAATGGTCCTAGAGACGTAGAAGAAAGGATTGCGAGGATGATTCAGGAGAAGAGTGAAATTAATAGGGTGGTTGTTATGGGGGACTTTAACTTTCCAGATATTGACTGGGAAAGCTATTGCTCGAGTACGTTAGATGGGTTGGTGTTTGTCCAATGTGTGCAGGAGGGTTTCCTGACACAATATGTAGACAAGCCAACAAGAGTTGAGGCCATACTGGATTTGGTTCTGGGTAACAAACCTGGCCAGGGTTTCGAATTGGAGGTAGGTGAGCACTTTGGGGACAGTGACCACAATTCGGTGACTTTTACTCTCATGATGGAGAGGGATAAGTGTGCACTGCAGGGCAAGAATTATAGCTGGGGGCAGGGAAATTATGATGCGGTGAGGCATGACTGAGGATGAGTGGCTTGGAAAAGTAGGCTTCAATGGAAGGGCACAATCGTTGTGTGGAGCGTGTTCAAGGAGCAGCTATTGAGTGTCCTTGATAAGTATGTACCTATCAGGCAGGGAGGAAAGGGTCGTGTGAGGGCGCCGTGGTTTAATATGGAATTGGAATCCCTTGTTAAAGAGAAGAGGGCAGCCTATTTAAAGATGAGGCGTGAAGGTTCAATTGCGCCGATTGAGAGTTATAAGGTAGCCAGGAAGGATCTAAGGAGAGCTAAGAGCAGCATGGAGGGGACATGAAAAGTCATTGGTTGGTAGGATGAGGGAAAACCCAAAGGCTTTCTATTGGTATGTCAGGAATAAAAGAATGTCCAGTGTAGGAATAGGTCCAGTCAAGGATAGTAGTGGGAAGTTGTGCGTGGAGGCTGAAGAGATTGGAGAGACACTGAATGAATACTTTTCGTCAGTCTTCACTCAGGAACAGGATATTGTTGCCGATGTGAATATTAAGTCAGAATTAATTAGAATGTATGGCTTTGACGTATGTAGGGAAGAGCTGTTGGAAATTCTGGAAAGGGTGAAAATAGATACGTCCCCTGGGCCTGATGGCATTTATCCTAGGATTCTCTGGGAAGCAAGGGAGGAGATTGCAGCACCATTGGCCTTGATTTTTATGTCCTCGTTGTCTACAGGAATAATGCCAGACGACTGGAGGAAAGCAAATGTGGTTCCCATGTTCAAGAAGTGGAGTAGGGATAACCCTAGTAACTATAGGCCGGTGAGTCTCACTTCTGTTGTGGGCAAAGTCTAAGAGAGAATTGTAATGGATAATTGATGAACATCTGGATAGGAATAATGTGATCAAGGATAATCAGCACGGTTTTGTGATGGGCAGGTCGTGCTTCACAAACCTTATTGAATTCTTTGAGAAGGTGACTAAGGAGGTGGACGAGGGTAAAGCGGTAGATGTGGTGTATATGGATTTAAGTGAGGCGTTTGATAAGGGTCCCCATGGTAGGCTACTGCAAAAAATACGGAGGTATGGCATTGAGGGTGAGTTGGAGGTTTCGATTAGGAATTTGCTGGCTGGAAGAAGACAGAGGGAAGTAGTTGATGGCAAAGGTTCATCTTGGAGTGCAGTTAGTACCGGTGTTACGCAAGGATCTGTTTTGGGACCATTGCTGTTTGTCATTTTTATAAATGACCTGGAAGAGGGACAAGAAGGTTGGGTGAGCAAGTTTGCGGATGATACGAAAGTCGGTGGAGTTGTTGAGAGTGAGGAAGAATGTGGCAGGTTACAGCCGGATATAGATGAGCTGCAGACCTGGGCAGAAAGGTAGCAACTGGAGTTCAATGTAGGTAAGTGTGAAGTGATTCCCTTTGGTACGAGTAACAAGAAGATGGTGTACTGGGCTAATGATCGGATACTTTGTAGTGTGGATGAGCAGAGGAATCTTGGTGTTCATGTACACAGATCTCTGAAGGTGGCCACCCAGGTAAATAGTGCTGTGAAGAAAGCATATGCGTACTGGCTTTTATTTGGAGAGATATTGAGTTCCGGAGTCCTGATGTAATGTTGCAGTTGTATAAGACTCTGGTGCGGCCGCATCTGGAGTATTGTGTGCAGTTTTGGTCGCCAAACTATAGAAAGGATGTGGAGGCACTGGAACGGGTGCACAGGAGGTTTACCAGGATGTTGCCTGGTATGGGAGGAAGATCGTATGAGGAAAAGCTGACGCACTTGCGCACTTGAGAAAAGATGGTCGAGGGGTGACTTGACAGAGGTGTACAAGATGATTAAGTGTTTAGATAGGGTTGACCAAGCGAACCTTTTTCCACGTATGGAGTCAGCTATTACGAGGGGGCATAGCTTTAAATTAAGGGGTGGTAGGTATAGGACAGATGTTTGGGGTAGACTATTTACTCAGCGAGTCGTGAGTTCATGGAATGCCCTGCCAGTATGGGCATTTAAACTGGCATTGGATAGGCATATGGAGGATAGTGGTCTAGTGTAGGTTAGGTGGGCTTGGGACGGCGCAACATCGAGGGCCAACGGGACTGTACTGTGCTGTATGTTTCTATGTTCTATGTTCTAGATAGGACATGTTGCTCGGAATGTCAGAGGCAGCAATAATCTGATCCGGAGCAGACGCCCCTGGTTCTGAGGGTTCTGGGGATTGGACATGGTTTCACCAGGAAAGAGGTCCAGAGAGACAAAGGAGGTTGCAGAAATGTGAAACCTACAGGTGTTAATGGATATAGGGAGTTTGGGAGGGATGGAGCAGTTTACAGGGATTAGGATTTTGGGAGGATGGATTGGTTTACACAGACAGCGTACTTTAGGAGCATATCACAGAGAAAAAGAGGGTTGTACAAATTGAAAGAACAAACAGACGTATGCAGGCTAGTCAGACTGAAGATGTTTATAGATATAGGCAGGCTAAGGTTCTGGAATTTATTTCGATATGGAGGGTGTGAAGTCTGACAGATTCTCGGAGAGATAAGGACAGCAATTTCGGTTGGAGACAGTTTCACAGGAAAAAATAGCATGAGTTATCTCCTGCAGTTTGGTCAAGGGAAGAATTGTAGGGGAGGGTCCCATTTACATAGATTGGGATTCAGAGCTGGAGAAGATTATGGAGATGAGTAGATGGATGGAGAGACTGGAGGAGCTTACATTTACAGGATGTGTGCTAGTGACGGAAGGATGTTACACAGACGGTATTTTTGTCGGAACTGGATCAGCACAGCCACAGGCATTGGAGTGAGTTCTAAAGATCGGAGTGCGGCAGGGACCTGAGAGGATTGTGGGGTCTCCAAAGATTGATTGTGTCTTTTGGACTGGAAGAGGTTATGTAGATACAGAAGCCTTAAAGCCAACGTATGCCATCTTCTTTTTCCTGAGTAGAGCCTTAATATCCCTCATCAGCCAGGGATCCCTGAACCTGCCAGCTTTTCCCTTGACCCTAATAGGGACATACTGACTCTGGATTCTTGAGATCACACTTTTCAAAGCCTCCCATTTGTCAGTCGTTCCTTTTTATTCAAACAGTCTCACCCAATCGATGGTAGTCATGATTTGGAGATGCCGGTGTTGGACTGGGGTGGGAAAAGTTATAAGTCACACAGCACCACGTCCAGCAGGTTTATTTGGAAGCGCTAGTTTTCGGAGCGCTGCTTCTTCAGCGGTGGTTGTGGAACACAGTCATAAGGCACAGAATTTAAAGCAACAGGATTGAAGTCATAGAATGTAATATTAAACAAATTTAGATTAAGTCTTGCATCTTTTGCAATGATCAATAGCGCTTCCAAATCTAGTTGGACTATAAACTGGTGTTGTGTGATTTTTCACTTCATCCAATTGGCCTCTGTTAGATCCTGCCTAATGGCCCCACAACTAGCTCTGTTCCAGTTTATCACCTTAATCTGTGGACTTGTTCGATGTTTTCCCATAACTATGTGAAATCTCAGACAGTTGTGGTCACTGGACCCAAAGTGCTCTCTGACTGACACTTCAGTCACTTGCCTGACCCCGTTTTCTGAGGGGAGGTCCAGTGTTGCACCCGCCTGAATAGAGTTAGGCCGTCTACATCCTGGTGTAGGAAATGTTCTTGGGTACATTTGACAAATTTCACTCCGTACGGGCCTTTTACTCTCTGGGTGGCCCAGTCAATCCAGGGGAAATTAAAATCTCCAAACAATACTACTCTATTATTCCTACTGTTATCAGTAATCTCTCAACACATCTGCTCCTCTCGTACCTGCGGGCTGTTTGGGTGTCATAACACAGTCCCAACAGTTTGACCATCCCCTTTTTGTTGATAACTCCCAAACGTATGGCCTTATTTGATAATCCCGAAAGAGTATCCTCTCTAAGCACTGTTGTTATGTCCTCCCTTATCAAAAGGGCAGCTCCCCCTCCTCACTTACTTGTCCTTCTGTCACGCCTGCAGCTTCTGTATCCTGGAACACTGAGCTGCCAGGCCTACCCTTCTCTCAGCCATGTTTCTGTTCTGGCTATAATATCCCAGTCCCCAGAGCCAATCCATGCTCTGGGCTCGTCTGCCTTAAAAGTCAGGTCTCGTGTGTTGAAATAAATGCCCTTTAAACAAGAAATCCTTTCTCTTCCTTTACTGTACCTCTGGATATTCTCAAGAGGAAACTTGCTCTTGATGGCTAATATTTTTTTTCCCCGGACTGGTCAATGGTCCCTCTCTTATTCAGAGTCCGAACCTCCTGCCAAACTAGTTTACACCCTTCCAGTGTAACGCTAGCAAGTCTCCCCACAGGGATAATGATGCCCCTCTGGTTGAAGTCCAACCCATCCCCTTTTATAGGAGAAAGTGAGGTCTGCAGATGCTGGAGATCAGAGCTGAAAATGTGTTGCTAGAAAAGCGCAGCAGGTCAGGCAGCATCCAGGGAACAGGAGAATCGACGTTTCGGGCATTAGCCCTTCTTCCTGAAGAAGGTCTAATGCCCGAAACGTCGATTCTCCTGTTCCCTCGATGCTGCTTGACCTGCTGCGCTTTTCCAGCAACACATCCCCTTTTATAGGTCACCATTACGCCAGATGAGATTCCAATGTTCCAAGAACTGAAAACCCTGTCCCATCCATCTGCTCCTCAGCCACACATCCATCTGACCTAACTTTCTATCTATCTTCACTGGCACGTGGCATTGGGAGTAATCCAGAGATCACTGTCATTAAGGTCCTGCTTTTAAAGTTCTTACTGAACTCCCTGTCCTAATTTCACAGGACCCCATCCCTTTGTCTACCTTGGTCAATCGTACCATTGTGCACAATAGCCTCTGGCTGTTCACCCTCTCCGTTCCAAATGTTCTGCAACTATTCAGAGACCACCTTGACCCTGGCACACGGGAAGCAACACACCATTTTGGGGTCTCTTGTGCCGCTACACAGTCTCCTAGTTGTCCCCCTCACAACTGAGTCTCCTATCACTATCAAGATCATTGGACAGGATGTGACAAATATGGGCTGGGAAGAACCATCTGCCTGTGGGTCTATATTTGTAAAATGGGAACATTTTAAAGTAATAGAATGAAAATTCAGGGCCAGTGTGTTCATGCGGATGGAATGGCAAAGGCTGTAAATCCAGCAAATACTGATCAACCAATATCATGAGTTTGATAAAGAAAATACAGTGCAATAAAACTAGGTGAAGCCATTCACAAGTATGGAGATTGCAAGCGGGTCCTTAAAATGAGGTTCAAACAATACTCACAAAATATCTGTGGCAGATAGTGCTTTGGAAAAGCCACGCGGTATTTTACCAGTACAGTTAGAGTAAGAGGATTACTGGGGAAAGGGTGGGGCCTGTTAGAAACCAAAGGGAAAATCTGTGCATGGAGCCAGAGCAAGAAGGTGAGGTTTTGAATGAATACTTCACATCTGTATTGACACAGGAGAAAGAAATTGCTGCCGGGAATTTCAGTCGGGATGGTGACGTTCTCGAACATATTAAGATCAACAAAGAGGAAGTATTAAATGCTTTCGCTGGTGTAAAGGTGGGTTTAATCCTCAGTGTCCAATGAAATATATCCCAGGCGGCTATGGGAGCCAAGGGAGGAGGTTGCTGGGGCCAGGGCAGATATATGTCATACTTTGCTGACCACAGGTGAAGTGCTGAATGACTGGAGGATAGCGAATGCAGTTCCTTTGTTCAAGCAGGGCAGCTGGGATAGGCCTGGTAATTACATCGAACACAGAACATTACAGTGCAGTACAGGCCCTTCGGCCCTCGATGTTGCGCCGCCCTGTCATACTCATCTGCTGTCCAATCCACCTACACTATTCCATGTACGTCCATGTGCCTGTCCATTATAGAGCAGATAGTCTGACAGCAGGGAGAGGGAAATTATTGGGAACAATTCTGAGGAACAAGATGTATCAACATTTGGAAAGGCAGGAATCGATAAGGGAAAGTCATCACAGATTTGGTAGAGGTAGATACTGTCTGATGAATTCAGATGAGCTTTTTGAAGTGATGTCTAAAAATATTACTGAGGGCAGTGCAGATGATGTGGGTTGCATGGAGTTCATTAAGGCCTTTGACAAGATCCGACAAGGAAGGCTGGTCGAAAAGGGAAGAGCCCATGGGATCCGTGTCAAGTTGGCAAATTGGATCCACAATTGGAGGGTTGTTTATGATGAGAAGCCTTTCACCAGTGGGTGTACCATAGGGATCTGTTCAGGAACCATCGCTGTTTATTACGTACATTAATAATTCGGATGTGAAAGCAGAATGTGTCATTATCAGGTTTGCAGATGACATGATCGGTGAGGGTGTTGTTCACAGTGAGGGGGATGGTCTCAGGCTGCAGTCTGAAGGTTGATACTGGGACAGAATTTCAAGACAGTCATTTTAATCGACAAGGCAGGCAAGGGCATAGCAGGAAATGAGGGGAAACTGATGAACTAAGCTGCAAAAGGCGTGACAGAGAAAGCGTTCGAACCCAACGCATGGATGGGAGCTTTGGACTAGAACACCGTAAGTATTATAGAAACACAGCTCAGGGAGGGACAGGAATGGCAGCTCAATGTTCCAGGGGACAACTGCTGCAGGAAGGATACAAGGGGAGGCAATTGAGATGGCGGAGTGGAGGTTTAGATTCGTGAAAACATAACTGCAGCACTTAGAGAAGATATTCCTAGGGATCGCCCAGTGAAGATATACGAGTGGAACTGAGAAATAAGAATGGGTTCATCAGTTTGATATGACTGTACGACAGGCCCCCAATAGTCAGCGGGAAATGGAGCAACACATTTGTCGGGACATCTCAGATATTTGTAAGAATGACAGAGCTGTAACGGTCAGGGAGTTTAACTTTCTAAACCAAGACTGAGACTGTCAAAATGCTTTGAGCTTGGATGGGAGGGAATTGTTCGGTATGTTCAAGAAAACTCGATCAGTCAATATGTAAATGACCCGACTGGAGAAAGAGGTAAAACCTGCCTTCGTTTTGGGAAGAAAGATAGGGAAAAGTGCTTGCGGTGTTAGTTGGGGAGCATTTTGGAAATGTGATCACAATTCTATTAGTTTGAAAACAGCTATGGACAATTGATAGGCCTAGTCCACAAGTTAAAGATCAAAAATTGGTCTTGCCCCATTCAAGAAGGTATTAGTCAAGAGAGTTTAAAAGTTGATATTTGGAAGCTATTTGCATGTAAAGGGACTCAAACATATGGGAAGTTTTCAAAAGAGAAAATGAGTTCAGGGCCAGCATATTCCTGTTAGTGTGAAATACAATGCCGACACAAGTAGGAAACACTGGATGACTGGGAATATTGAAGTTATGGTCAAGACAAAGTGGGCATATGTCATATATAGCCAGCTGGATTAAGGGATTCCCTTGAAGAACATTGTGGGCGGATTAATACACTTCATAATGAAATCGGAGGGCCCAATGGGGACCTGAAAAAGCTTTGGCAAACAAGGTTCAGGAAAATCCATAGAGATTCTACAAGAATATTAACAAGAAAGATTAACTCAGGACAAAATGTGGCCCCTTAAAAATCAATGCTGCCATTAATGTGTGGAATCACAGGAGATGGGTGACATCTTAAACAAAAAAGAATCACATTACTGTGGACAAAGGCTAGGGACGTCAGGGAAATAATCTTCAAAAGAGTCCACATTACAGAGCAGGAGGTGCTGGAGGATTTAAAATCCATAATAACAAGACAATATCTGGGAACTAAGCAAGTTTGTCCCTGGATATTGGAGGAAGTTAGGGACGAAATTAAGGAGTCCCTCACAGATATTTCAATCACTGACAGCTACAGGTGATGAGCTGGGAACGTGGAGGGTGACTAATGTTGTGCCAGTATTTAAGAAAGGCAGAAAGGGAAAGGCAGAGACCTAAAGACCAATTTGCTCGAAGTCAGTCGTGCGAATGTTGTTGGAAGCGTTTCTGCTGGACAGGAGTTACATGCATTTCAGAAAGTAAGGATTGATTACGGATGGTCAGCACAGCTATGTGCATACGAAGTCTCACAAATGAATTGAATTTGCTGAAGAGGTGACCAAGACGACAGACAGAATATAGGAGTCACTTTTAGTAGATTTGTGGATAATAACATCCGTGATAAGACAAACCAGGGAGGATAACACAGTTAATGGTAGGGCCTTGGGCAGTGTTGTCAAGCAGAGAGAGACCAAGGGATACAGTTACATCATTCCTTGGAAGTGGTATCACAAGTGGACAGGGTGGTGAATGCAGCATTAGGCACACTTGCCCTCATGGCTCACAGCATTGAGGACATGCGTTGGGACACCATGATACGGCTGTATCTGACATTGCTGGGTCCCCAGATGGAATACTGCGTAGAATTCTGATCATCCCGATTTCGGAAGCATTTTCTGAAACTGTACACGGAGCAAAGATTGACGAAGACGTTACTGCTCCTGGAGGGTGTGACTTACAAGGANNNNCTCATAAAAGGTTAAGGAGAATCCAAAGAGATCCTACAGCACACAAGTACAAAAAAGCAACGACAGAGACAATAGGGCCCCTCATGTGCGGAACCACAAGTGATGGGTGAGATCCAAAATGAATATTTCATGTCAAAGCATATTGTGGATAAAGACTAGGAAACATAGGGAAAGGAACAGTGATGTCTTGAAAAGAGTTCCCCATTACAGAAGAATATCCCAGCATATTGTAGCAAAGTAGTGGTAGTTACCATGGCAGAGATATTTGTATCATTATCCTTCATATTTCTATTGGGTGTAGGTGGCTGAGGGATGACCTATTAAAAGTTTATAAAACCATGAGGGGTATACATAAGGTGAATTGCCAAGATCTTTACGCCAGGGTAGGGATGATCATAACTAAATGGCATAAATGTGAGGTGGGAGAGGAATGAGTTAAAAGGGACCGGAGGAGAACATTCCTCACGCAGAAGATGGTGCACATATTAAATGAACTGCCAGGGGAAATGGCAGAGAAAAGTACATTAAAACGCGTGAAAAACATTTGGGCACGTACATAGAGAGAAGAAGGTTTGAAGGGATATGGGTCAAATGCAGGCAAAAGCAACTCTTTCAGGGACATTGGTCAGCATGGATTAGTTGGATCAAACTAAAGTCTCTGATTCAGTTCTCTTTGGTTCTGTCATTGGAGGAGGAGACTACTGAGATATGGCATGTTGTAGAGACTGAAGCAAGTTAGAGATAGGGATGTTGTGGTTCTGTTAGCTGAGCTGGGAATTTGTGTTACATACGTTTCGTCCCTTGTATCAGTGACATCCTCAGTGCTTGGGAGCCTCCTGTGAAGCGCTTCTGTGATGTTTCCTCGGCATTTAAAGTGATTTGTATCTGCCGCTTCCGGTTGTCAGTTCCAGCTGTCCGCTGCAGTGGCCGGTATATTGGGTCCAGGTCGATGTGCTTTTTGACTGAATCTGTGGATGAGTGCCATGCCTATAGGAATTCCCTAGCTGTTCTCTGTTTGGCTTGTCCGATAATAGTCGTATTCTCCCAGTCGTACTCATGTTGCTTGTCATCTGAGTGTATGGCTACTAAGGATAGCCGGTCGTGTTGTTTCGTGGCTAATTGGTGTTCATGGATGTGGATCGTTAGCTGTCTTCCTGTTTGTCCTATGTAGTGTTTTGTGCAGTCCTTGCATGGGATTTTGTACATTACATTGGTTGTATCGGGTATCGGGTCCTTCGTCCTGGTGAATTGTTATCTGAGAGTGGCTGTTGGTTTGTGTGCAGTTATGAGTCCTAGTGGTGGCAGTAGTCTGGCTGTCAGTTCACAAATGTTTTTGATGTATGGTAAAGGCTACTCGTTTGGATTGTGGCATGTCCTCATTCCGTTATCTTTTCCTTAGGCATCTGTTGATGAAATTGCGCGGGTATCCGTTTTTGGCAAATACATTGTAGAGGTGTTCTTCTTCCTCTTTTTGCAGTTCTGATGTGCTGCAGTGTGTTGTGTCCCATTTGGAACAGTGTTCTGATGCAACATCTTTTGTTTGTGTTGGGGTGGTTGCTTTCATAGCTGAGGACTTGGTCTGTGTGTGTGGCTCTCCAGTATACCTTTGTGGTGAATTCTCCATTCGGTGTTCTCTGTACCATCACGTCGAAGAATGGGAGTTGGTTGTCCTTTTCTTCCTCTCGAGGGAATCGGATTCCTGTGAGTGTGGCATTGATGATCCGGTGTGTGTTCTCTACTTCTGTGTTTTTAATGATTACAAAGGTATCATCTACATATCTGACCCCGAATTTGGGTTGAATTTGCGGTAAGACTGTTCTAACCTTTGCATTACCACTTCTACTATGAGTCCAAAAATGGGTGAGCCAATGGGTGTGCCGTTGATTTGTTCATATATTTGTTTATTGAATGTGAATGAGAGGGACGCCATGGGATGGGCTGGGTAGTTAATGTGGTGAGTTTAGTAAGATAGTACCAGGAAACTAACACGACCCCGTGCAGACTATCCCTCTGTCACACTCAAAGAAAATGTCACTGAGACTAGTTATTGTTAGATTCAGCCCAATGAATCGAAATCTGTGCTGACCCTTCTCCAAGTTACAAAGCTGCAGAACAATTGGTCATCCAATACTTTCCATCATCTGACCTCACAGCAATATCTCGTTCACCCATCATTCCTGGAAACACTAGCTTATGTTGCAGGATACTGTTGAAACATTTACATTTCAACATTCTGGAACCTGGGAGCACATCTATCCAAGGCATTGTCACTCAATTTCGCCCTCTCTGTATATACCCCAAACTCCTCCCATTTGTTGGTATTTAAACAGATTCTCAGGCGATCGCTCTCTGGCAGTCATATTCACACCCACAGTACCCCTTATAATGACACAGTGTAGATATGGAGCGGTAAATGGATCGGAGCTGCACATTCTGTCAATCCCAGCATGGGCTGCAAGTTTCCCCACGCTGGACAGTGATCTAAAACAGTGTTACTGAGCAATGTACTGGGATGGTGGACACAGTTCCACACCCTGGTCACATGTCTTACCTGGGTTTATAGATCAATGCACTGCTGTGGTCTGCATATCTTTCCACTCTGGGTAGATTGTGACTTTCATTGTACAGTACATCAGCCCGGTCTGCACAGTGCTCCATGCTGAAACATTTCTGAACTGGGTTTTCGATCAATGCACTGCTATGGTCTGCCCAGTGTTCCCCATTGGAACGATTGCAGCGTTGTGTTCAGCAGTGCACGAGTCTGGTCTGCACGGTGCTTCATGCTGAACAGATATCTCCTCCGGATTTATGGTGTCAGTGCAGGTTCTTTGAGGTGGATTGAGAATGTGATATAACTAATCATTCCAGTCGATATGGCAATGACTTTATTTTTGTTCTCATTCTTGTTATTGGACCTTCCAAATTCTGAATCCTCCAGCCAGTCCCAGTCTTCAGTCTACTTGCATATTTTGGCAACTTGTCCCATGAGGAATTGTCTAGTTATAATGTGAATAACATTCCTGTCTATTGCCCTGGTCTTTGACGTTGCTCACACTGGAGCATTAGGATTCTCCGTAAGGTCACTCCTCAGACTCAATGCTCAAGGGAACATAGCTCCAGCTTTCCATGTAGCTCAACCTCACTCGCTACCTCAACATCAGCAACATACTTGTAAATCTTTACTGTACCCTTTAAAGTTTAACAACATATTAACAAAATAGCAGGGAGAACAAAATTCAAGGCAGTATTACAGAAGTGGTTGAACCTAGTCAGAAGGCGAAAGTGAGTGTTGCAGATGCTGGAGATTAGAGTAGAGAGTGTGGTCTGGAAAAGCACAGCATGTCAGGCAGCATCCGATGAGCAGGAAAGTCAATGTTTCGGGCAACAGTCCGATTCCTGCTGAAGGGCTTTTGCTCAAAACATCGATTTTCCTGCTCCTTGGATACTGCCTGATCTGGCCTGCTTTTACAGTACCACAATCTGAATCCAATGTATATCTCAGATGGTCCTCTTCTTCAATAGTCCCAAATTTCCCTCCCACATGGTCGACGATGCCGTGCAGCGCATCTTATCCACTTCCCACACCTCTGCATTCGAATTCCACCCCTGCTAATGCAACATGAAAATAACATCCCTGTTCCCCACCTTCCCCCCCACCAAATCTCCAGATACAATGTATTTTTTTACCTGCACTTCCAGACACACCACCTACTGCATCCGTTGCTCTCGATATTGTCTCCTCCACACTGGGGAGACAGGACGCGTACATGCGGCACACTTCAGAGAACATCTCCAGGACACCCGCATCAACCAACCCCAATGCCCCAAGGCCAAACATTTCAGCACACCCTCCCACTCTGCCAAGATCCTGGGCCTCCTCCACCAGCACCCCCTAACCACCTGATGCCTGGAGGGAGAAAACCTCATCTTCCATCTTGCGACCTGCAACCACACGGGAGCATTTTGGATTTCACTAGTTTCCTCATTTTCCTTTCCCACACGTTCACCTTTCAACTCAGCATAGCCCCATGACCTGTCCTACCTGCCCATCTTCCTTCCCACCTTTCTGCTCCTCCCTCCTCTCCGACATATCACGTCCACCCCCAACTTCATCTACCTATGACATTCTCAGCTACCTTCCCCCATTCCCATTCCCTTACCGTTTATCTTTCAGCACGTTTGGGCGATAAGCCTGATTCCTGATGAAGGGCTGATACATCAAATGTGGATTCTTCTGCTCTTCGGTTTCTGCCTGAAGGGCTGCGCTTTTCCAGCACCACATTCTCGACTCTGACCTCCAGCATCTGCCATCCTCACTCTCTCCCTTGAATTAGTGTATCCAGAAATTTCCCCACCAGACATTTTATGCAGCTGGTCAGTTATTTTATCCCAGTCTCTTACTTTAAACAGAGTTGAACTTATACAGTCTTGCACCGCTCTGGAACTTCTCCCAGATACAAGGAAATGGTAAAAAGAAAGATTGAAAGATTTATAGTCCGTCCGTCAGTCACCCTCAACCATTCCATCCAGACTGAGTAAATATTCCATTTTATTATGATATGAAAGGTGATGTAAGGAAAGGGTTATCTGAACCTGTTTGTTCAGTGACTGTGATTAATGTCAGCCTCCATGGATTGTAATTAATCCAGTGGAGAGTTTCCATCTTTTACTGATAAATGGGCTCGGTCAACATGTTATTCCACAGTATAAACAGGAGTATCACCGACAGCACTAACAGGGATCAGTGGCTCCAGAGAGAGGGGCAAGAGAGATCAGGATCTGAGAACATTCGACTGGAATGTTCCAATAATGGATCAAAATCTGAGAACGTTAAACTGGAATGTTCCAACAATGGACAGGGGTTTATCCAATTCTGTTTCGTATCTATCTACATACTATGATCAGTTGTCGTTATCGTGGCGGATCTATTGTGCTCTTCGCATTATTCAATATATTTATTATCCTCTCCTGTCTATCGTTGGTGTCCCTGGTAAGTCTCACTGTCAATATATTTTCTCTATAAACCAGTTCCGACTGCATTTCTGTTCGTTCATATAGTCTACACTTCTTACCACCTGGTGATACTTTGAATCCAATTCAATTCCTGTCTCCCTCCATCCATCTGGCTGTGTTACTCTACGTTGACCTACTCACTTTCAGATGTGAACCATCGTCTCTCTGCCATTGTTACTTAAATATTGGGATTGTGGAGGTCCTTGTCCTCTGTTGTGTTTACAACCTCCATTTCCTCACAGGGATTCCATCCCATCCCTGGCCAACATCTTTTTTTTTCATTCATTTGTGGGACTTGGGTGTTGCTGGCTGGCATTGATAGCCCATCTCTATTTGCCCCTGAGAAGGTAAGGGTGAGCTGTCTTCTTGAATCGCTGCAGTCCATTTGCTGTTGGTTGACCCACAATGCCAGTATTTTGATACAACGACATGTGAAGGAACAGCAGTATATTTCCAAATCAGCGTCATGAAAGGCTTGGGGCGGGGCGGGGGGTGTGGCGGTGGCGGTGGGAGGTGAAACATGCAGGTGTTGTTTGACACAGACGAATTACAAATTTGGTAATCCCTTTGGCCATGAGCTGATTCCTGACACCATGCCCTAACCAAAATGAACTTTAACTACTCACTGCTCCAGAATGTACTTCACTGGCTTAACCCATCTGCTGTTTGAACCTTGAGCTGTGAAATACAGACTTAATGATGACAACAATCTGATGCTGATACTCTCGGGTTGAAACCTGCAGAAACAAATCTGATTCGAGCTCATCCCAAAATCCCATCCGTCTGATATTCCTATGCACGCTATATTGCTATTGTGTCTGGCAATGCCTATATTTGAATATTCTTTAGCACTATAGCTCATCTGTCCATGAAACTTCCCTCAGTCTCTCTGTGTAGATTATCCAAATCCCTGCCGGTTGTTTATATTTAACCTGTTTTCCTTCAAATGCATTTTCTCTCAATGACTTTCACATTCAACCACCCCAAATGCACGCCTCCCCCACCAAGCACACGCACCCCTTATACAGGTCCAATGAAGATAGAAATTTTCCCCTACTGTATGTATTTGATATGTTCATCGTTCCCATATGATAGTAATGTTA
>NC_057746.1:12823545-12826592 GCF_004010195.1 Chiloscyllium plagiosum | reverse complement strand
GAGGCTGGGGGCAGAGTGTGAATGGTGGTGAGCGTCAGGCTGGAGGTGGTGCGTGGACGGTGGTGAGGGTCAGGCTGGGGGCGGTGTGTGGACAGCAATGAGGGTCAGGCCGGCGGCGTTGTGTGGACGGTTGTGAGGTTCATGTTGGGGGCAGTGTTGTATGGCCGTGAGGGTCAGGCTGTGGGTATTGTGTGGACGGTCGTGACGGTCAGGCTGGGGGCAGTGCGTGTGCGGTAGTGAGGGTCAGGCTGGGGGTGGCATGAGGGCAGCGTTGAGGATAAGGCTGGGGGCTGTGTGTGGATGGCAGTCAAAGTCAGGCTGTGGCCCGTAGATGGGCGGCATAGAGGGTCAGGCTGGGATCTGTGTGAGGGCGGCAGTGAGTGTCAGGCTGTGGGCAATGTTGAAACTGCGTTGCTGGAAAAGCGCAGCAGGTCAGTCACCATCCAAGGAGCAGGAGAATCGACGTTTCGGGCATGAGCCCTTCTTCAGGCAATGATGGACAGCGATGAGGGTCAGGCTGGGGGCGGTATGGGGGGCGGCGTTGAGGGTCAGGCTGGGGCGCTGTGTGGGTGGTGTTGAGGGAGAGGGTGGTCGCTCTGTGCAGGCGGAAGTGAGAGTCAGGCTGTGGGCAATGTTGGAAGGTGGTGAGGGTCAGGCAGGCGGCGGTGTTGGATGGTGATGAGGACAGGCTGGGGGTGGTGTTGGACGATGGTGAGGAATAGGCTGGGGTTGGTGTTGGACCGCGGTGAGGGTTAGTCTGGGGTCAGTGTTGGACCACGATGAGGGTCAGGCTGGGGGCAGTGATGGACGGGGTGAGGATCAGGCTTGGGGCGTTGTGGGGACGGCAGTGAGGGTCAGGCTGGAGCAAGTGTGTGGGCAGCAGCGAGGTTCAGGCTGTAGGCCATGTGTGGAGAACAGTGAGGGTCAGGCTGAGGGCGGTGTGTGGATGTCGTTGAGGGTCAGGCTGATGGCGGTGTGTACACGGCAGTGAGGGTCAGGCTGGGGGCTGTGTGTTGATGGTGGTGATGGTCAGGCTGGTGGCGCTGTGTGGACGGTAGTGAGGGTCAGACTGGGAGCAGGGTGCAGATGGTGGTGAGGGTCAGGCTGGGCACGGTGTGTGGTCGGTGGTGAGAGTCAGGCTGGAGGCGCTGAGTGGACGGCGGAGAGGGTCAGGCTGACGACGGAGTGCGGATAGCGGTGAGTGTCAGGCGGTGGCCAATGATGGACAGAAGTGATGTTCAGGCTGGGGGCGCTGTGTGGACGGCAGTGAGGATCAGGCTGTGGCAATGTGTGGACGGCGTTGTGTATCTGGCTGGGGGCGGTGTGTGGACGGAGGTGAGCGCCTGGATGGCGGCGGTGTTGAACGGTGGTGAGGGTCAGGCTGGAGGTGATGTGTGGACAGCAGTGAGGGTCAGGCTGGTGGCAGGATGTGGACGGCGGTGAGGGTCAATCTGGGGGCGGTGTGTGAACAGCAGTGAGGGTCACGCTGGGGCAGTGTGTGGATGGGAGTGCGGGGCAGGCTGGGGCAGTGTGTGTACGGCAGTGAGGGTCAGACCGGGGGTGGTGTGTGGACGGTGGTGAGGCTCAGGGCTGGGGGTGCTTTGTGGATGGAAGTGCGGGTCAGGCTGGGGGCGGTGTGTGGAAGGCAGTGAGGGTCAGGCTACAGGCAGTGTGTGGACAGCAAATTCACCTGCACCTCCACACACATCATTTACTATATCCGTTGCATCCGATGTGGTCTCCTCTCCATTGGGGAGACAGGCCGCCTACTTGCTGGGGGTGGTGAGGGTCCGTTTGGGGGCAGTGTTGGACGGTGTTGCGATACAGGCTGGGGGCGATGTGGGTCAGGTTGGGGGCGGTTTTAGATGGTGTTGGGAGTCGGGCTGGGTTGGTGATTGAACATCGGTGAGCGTCAAGCTGGAGGCGGTGTGTGTACGGCGGTGAGGGTCAGGCAGGAGGCATTGTTCGATGGTGAGGTTCAGGTTCGGGGCAGTGTGCAGACGGCAGTGAATGTCAGGCTGGGGACAATGCATGGACGTCGGTGAGGCTCAGGCTGGTGGCGATGTGTGGACGGTGGTGAGGGTCAGGCTGGGGGCGGTGCGTGGACAGTGGTGGGGGTCAAGCTGGGAGCAGTGTGTGGACAGCGGTGCGGGTCACGCCGGCGGCGGTATGTGGACGGTGGTGTGGGTCAGACAGAGGGCAATGCATGGATGGTGGTGAGGGTCAGCCTGGGGGAGGTGTGTGGACGGTGGTGAGGGTCAAGCTGGGAACGGTGTGTGGACAGCAGTGAGGGTCACGCCGGGGGCAGTGTGTGGATGGAGGTTAGGGTCAGGTCAGGGGCGGTGCGTAGATGGTGGTGAGGGTCAGCCTGGGGGAGGTGTGTGGACATCGGTGAGGGTCACGCTGGGGGCGGTGTTGAAAGGCAGTGAAGATCAGTCTGGGGGCAGTGTGGAATGGCGGTGAGGATCAGGAAGGTGTGGTGCGTGAACAGTGGTGGGAGACAGGCTGGAGGCGGCGGTGTGGGTCAGGCTGGGGGCGTTGTGTGGACGGCTTTGAAAGTCAGGTTAGATGTCTTGTGAGGAAGAAGGTCAGGGTCAGGCTGGGGGTGGTGTGAGGATGGCGGTGTGGCTCACGTTGGGCGCGGTGTTGGAAGGTGTTGGGAGTAAGGCTGGGTGATGTGTGGGTCACGTTGGGGGTGGTGTTCGATGGTGTTGAGAGTGAGTCTGGATGCGGTGAGGGTCAGTTTGGCGGCAGTGTTGGACGGTGTTGGGATACAGGCTGAGTGCGGTGTGGGTCAGGTTGGGGGCGGATTTGGACGGCGTTGGGAGACAGTTTGGGTCAGTGTGTGGACGTTGGTGCGGGTCAAACTGGAGGTGGTGTGTACGGCGATGAGGGTCAGGCAGGGTGCAGTGCGTGGATGTCGGTGAGGGTTAGGCTGGGGGCGGTGCGTGAAGGTTGGTGTGGGTCAGGCTGTTGGGCTGTGTGGATGGTGAGGGTCACCCTGGCGGCGGTGTCTGGACGTCAGTGAGGGTCATGCTGTGGGCGGT
>NC_057746.1:12809809-12823400 GCF_004010195.1 Chiloscyllium plagiosum | reverse complement strand
TGAGGGTCAGGCTGGGGGCGGTGTGTAGATGGCAGTGAGGGTCAGGCTGGGGGCAGTGTTGGACAGCGCTGAGGGTCAGGGTGGGAGCGGAGTGTGGACAGTGATGAGGGTCACGCTGGGAGCGGTGTGTGGACTGTGGTGAGGGTCAGGCGGGGGCGGTGTGTGGACTGCGGTGAGGGTCAGGCGGGGGCGGTGCGTGGATGTCGGTGAGGGTTATGCTCAGGGATGTGTGTGGACGGTGGCTAGGGTCAGCCTGATGTGTTGTGTGGACGTCGGTGAGGGTCACGCTGTGGGTGGTGTTGAACGGCGGTGAAGATCAGGCTGGGAGCGGCCTTGAGTGGCAGTGAGAGTCAGGCTGGGGGCAGTGTGTGGATGGTGGTGAGGGTCAGGCTTGAGGCAGTGTGTGGACGGCGTTGAGGGTCAGGCTGGGGAGGTGTGTGGACAGCAGTGAGGGTCAGGCTGGAGGCAGTGAGTGGCAGCGATGAGGGTCAGTCAGGGGAGAGTTTGTGGACGGCAGAGAGGATCTGGCTCTGGACGGTGTGTTGAACCGTGGTGAGGTTCAGGATGGGGCAGTGTGCGCATGGCAGTGAGGGTCAGGCTGGGGGCGGTATGCGGACGGCGGTGAGGGTCAGGCTGTAGGCGGTGTGAGGACGGCAGTGAGGGTTAGGCTAGGGCGATGTTGAATGGCGGTGAGGGTCAGGCTGGAGGCAGTGTGTGGACGGCAGTGATGGGCAGGCTGGAGGCGGTGTGAGGACGGCTGTGAGGGTCAGGCTTGGGAGCGGTGTGTGGACGGCAGTGAGGGTCTAGTTTGGGCAGGGTGTGGACAGCGGAGAGGATCAGGCTGGAGGCAGGGTGTGGACGGCAGTGATGGTCAGGCTGGAGGCGGTGTGAGGACGGCTGTGAGGGTCAGGCTTGGGGGCGGTGTGTGGACGGCAGTGAGGGTCTAGTTTGGGCAGGGTGTGGACAGCGGAGAGGATCAGGCTGGGGGTGGTGTGTGGACCATGGTGAGGGTCAGGCTGGGGGTGTTTGTGGACGGCGGTGAGGGTCAGGCTAACGGCGGTGTGTGGACGTCGATGAGGGTCAGGCTGGGGCGACGTGTGTGTGGCACTGAGGGTCAGGTTGGGGGGCGGTGTATGGACGTCGGTGAGGTTCAGACTGCGGGTGGCGTTGAACGGCGGTGAGGGTCAGGCTGGCAGCGGCGTGTGGGTGGTGGTTAGGGGCAGGCTAGGGGTGGTGTGTGGATCGTGGTGAAGGTCAGGCTCGGTAGGTGTGTGGACAGTTTTGAGGGTCAGGTTGGGGGTGGCGTGTGGATGGCAGTGAGGGTCAGGCTGGGGGCGGTGTGTGGATGGCAGTGAGGGTCAGGCTGGGGGCTGTGTCTAGACGGTGATGAGCATCAGGCTGGGGGTGATATGTGGATGGCGGTGAGGGTCAGGTTGGGTTTGGAGTGGGTCAGGTTGCAATTGGTGTTGGATGGTGTTGGGAGTCAGGCAGGGGGCAGTGTGGGTAAAGTTGGGGGAGGTGTTGGACGATGTTGGGAATCAGGCTGGAGGCGGTGAGGGTCAGGTTGGGGGCAGTGTTGGACGGTGGTGAGGGTCAGGCTGGGGGTGGAGTGGAACAGCGGTGAGGGTCACGCTGGGGAGCTGCTGAACGGTAGTGAGGTCAGGCTGGGGGCGGGGTGTGGATGGCAGTGGGAGTCAGGCTGTGGTCAGTGTCTGGATGGCCGTGGGGGTCAGGCTGGGAGCAGTATTTGGATGGCGGTGAGGATGAGGCTGGGATCGGTGTTCAACGGCGGTGAAGATAACGCTCAGGGCAGTGTTGGGCAGCAGTGAGGGTCAGGCCGGGGGCAGTGTTGGACGGTGGTGAGGGTCAGGCTGGGGGTGGTGTGTGGATGGTGGTGAGGTTCATGTTGGGGGCGGTGTGTGTTTGGCAGTGAGGGTCAGGCTCGAGGCTTCGTGTGGAGGTCGGTGAGGTTCAGGCTGTGAACGGTGTGTGGACGGCGGTGAGGTTCAGCCTGGGGGCGGTGTGTGGACGTCGGTGAGGGTCATTCTGTGGTTGGTGTTGAACGGCGGTGAAGATTAGGCTGGGTGCGGTTTGGAATGGCGGTGAGGGTCACGCTGGGGGCGGTGTTGAACGGCCGTGAGGGTCAGGGTGTGGGTGGTGTGTGAATGGCGGTGAGAGTGAGACTGGGTGCGTTGTTCTATGGTGGTGAGGATTAGGCTCAGGGCGGTGTTGGACGGCGGTGAAGCTCAGGCTGACAGAAGTGTTGAACGGCGATGTGGGAGGGGCGGGGGACAGTGTGTGGATGGCAGTGAGGGTCATGCTGGGAGCAGTGTATGCGGCGGTGAGGGTCAGGCTGCGGTCGGTGTGTGGATGTTGGTGAGTGTCGGGCTGCGGGCGGTGTGTGGACGGTGGTGAGGGTCAAGCTGGGAGCCATGTGTGGACAGCGGTGAGGGTCACGCTGGGGGTGGTGTGTGGATGGTGGTGAGGGTCAGGCAGGAGGTGGTGCGTGGACGTCGGTGAGGGCCAGGCTCGGGGGTATGTGTGGCCGGTGGTTAGGGTCAGTCTGGGGGCAGTGAATGAGTGGACATCGGTGAGGGTCAGGTTGTGGGCGATGTTGAACGGCGGTGAAGATCTGGCTGGGGGAAGTGTGGAACGGCATGGAGAGTCACGCTGGGGGCGGTGTTGAACAGCGGTGAGGGTCAGGCTGGGGACAGTGTGTGGACAGCTGTGGGTGTCAGGCTGTGGGCGCTGTGTGGATGGCGTTGAGGCTGGAGGCGGTGTTGGACGGCTATGAGTGTCATGCTGGGGGCAGTGTTGGACGTCGGTGAGGGTCAGGCTGGGGGCGGGATGTGGATGGCAGTGAGGGTCATGCTGGGGGCGGTGTGGGCAGCGGTGAGGGTCAGTCTGGGGGTGGTGTGTGGTCGGCGGTGTGGGTCAGGCACGAGGCTTTGTGTGGACATTGGTGAGTGTCAGGCAGGGGACAGTGTGTGGACGCAGTGAGGGTCAGGCTGGAGAGGTGGGTGGACAGCCGTGAGGGTCAGGCTGGAGGTGGTGTGTGGGAGGCGGTGAGTGTCAGGCTCGAGGCTGTGTGTGGACGTCACTGAGCGTCAGGCTGGGAATGGTGTGTGCACGGCGGTGTGAGTCAGGCTGGGGGTGTCATGTGGATGGCGGTCAGGGTCATGCTGGGGGTGGTGTGGGCGGCGGTGAGGGTCAGACTGTGGGCAGTATGTGGGTGGCGGTGAGGGTCAGGCTCGAAGATTTGTGTAGACGTTGGTGAGTGTCAGGCTGGGGATGATGTGTGGACGGCGGTGAGGGTCAGGCTCGAGGCACTGTGTGGACGTCATGGAACATCAGTCAGGGGATGGTGTGTGGACTGCGATGTGAGTCAGGCTGGGGGTGGTGTGTGGACGGTGTTGAGGCTCAGGCTGGGGACAGTGTATGGACGGCTGTGAGGGTCAGGCTGGGTGAGGTGTGTGGACGGCGTTGAGGCTCAGGCTGGGGGCAGTGTGTGGACGGCCGTGAGGGTCAGGCTGGGGGCAGGGTGTGGACGGCGGTGAGGGTCAGGCTGGGGCGGTGTGTGGGCGGCAGTGAGGGTCAGGCTCAAGGCACTGTGTGGACGTCGCGGAACATCAGGCAGAGGATGGTGTGTGGACTGCAATGTGAGTCAGGCTGGGGGCGGTGTGTGGACGGCGATGAGGCTCAGGCTGGGGGCAGTGTATGGACGGCTGTGAGGGTCAGGCTGGGTGAGGTGTGTGGACGGTGTTGAGGCTCAGGCTGGGGGCAGTGTGTGTACGGCCGTGCGGGTCAGGCTGGGGGCAGGGTGTGAATGGAAGTGAGGGTCAGGCTGGAGGCAGTGTGTGGACGTCAGTGAGGGTCAGGCTGGAGGCGGTATGCGGGCAGTAGTGAGGGTCAGGCTGGGTGCAGGGAGTGTGCGGCGGTGAGGGTCAGGCTGGGGGCGGTGTGTGTACGGCAATGAGGGACAGGCTGGGGCGGTGTGAGGATGGTGGTGACGGTTAGGCTGGGGGCGGTGTGTGGACAGTGTCGGGACTCAGGCTGCAGACGGTGTGTGGGCAGCAAATTCAGCTGCACCTCCACACACTTCATTTACTATATACGTTGCACCTGGTCTCCTCTCCATTGGGCAGACAGGCCGCCTATTTGTGGAATGTTTCAGGGATTACCTCTGGGACATCCGGACCAACCAACCCAACCGTCCCGTGACTGAACACTTCAACTCCCCCTCCCACTCCGCCAAGTATATGCAGGTCCTTGGCCTCCTCCATCGCCAAACGCTAACCACACGACGCCTGGAAGAAGAGCGCCTCTTTTTCCGTCGAAGAACCCTCCAACCACACGGGATGAATGTAGATTTCTCCAGCTTCCTCATTTCCCCTCCCCCCACCTTATCTCAGTCCCAACCCCCGGATTCAGCACCGCCCTCTCGACCTGCAATCATCTTCCAGACTTCTCTGCCACCACCCACTCTCCGGCCTATCAACGTCATCCTCACTCCTTCCACCTATCGTATTCCCAGTGACCCTCCCCCAAGTCCCCCCACCCCATACCTTTTATCTCAGCTCGCTTCGCATATCAGCATCAGCACCCTGATGAAGGGTTTATGCCCAAAACATCGATTCTCCTCCTCCTTGGCTGCTGCCTGGCCTGCTGTGTTTTTCCAGCTTCACATTTTTCAACTGGGCAGTGAGGGTCACGTTGGGGGCGGTATGCGTACGGCAGTGAGATTCAGGCTGGGGACAGTGTGTGGACGGCAGTGTGGGTCAGACTGGGGGCAGTGCGTGGACGTCGGTGAGGGTCAGGCTGGGTGGGTGTTTGGACGGTGACGAGGGTCAGTCTGGGGATGGTGGGTGGACGTCGGTGAGCAAGACGCTGGGGGGGTGTTGGGGGGCGGTGTGTGGACGATGGTGATGGTCAGGCTGGGGGCGGCGTGTGGACGGTGGTGAGGGTCTGGCTAGGGGCAGTGTGTTGGCGGTGGAGATGGTCAGACTGGGAGTGGTGTTTTGACGGCAGTGAGGGTCAGGCAGGGGACGGTGGGTAGTCAGCGGTGAGTGTCAGGCTGTGGGCTAGTGTTGTGTTGGCGGTGGCGTGGTGTGTGGACGGCGGTGAGGTTTAGCCTGGGGGAAGTGTTGAACGGCGGTGAGGGTCAGGCTGGGGGCGGTGTTTGGGGGGAAGTGAGGGTCAGGCTGGGGTGGCATGTGGGCGGCGGTCAGTGTCAGGCTGGGGGTGGTGTGCGGACGGCTGTGAGGGTCAGGCTGGTGGCGGTGTGTTGACAGCGGTGAGGATCAGGCTGGGAGTGATCTTGAACGGCGGTGAAGGTCAGGCTGGGGGCGGTGTGTTGATGTCAGTGAGAATCTGGTAGGGAATGGTGTGTGGATGGCGGTGAGGGTCGGGCGTTGTGTGGATGGCAGTGAGGGTCAGGCTGGGTCAGTGTGTGGATGGCAGTGAGGTTCAGCCTGGGGGCGGTGTTGAATGGCGGTGAGGGTCAGTCTAGGGACGGTGTTTGGGGGGAAGTGAGGTTCAGGCTGGGGTGGCATGTGGGCGGCGGTGAGGGTCAGGCTGATGGCGGTGTGTTGACAGCGGTGAGGGTCAGGATGGGAGTGATGTTGAACGGCGGTAATGGTCAGGCTGTGGGCGGTGTTGAACGATGGTGAGGGTCAGGCTGGTGGTGGTCTGTTGTTGGCAGTGAGGGTCAGGCTGGGGTGTGTCTGTGGGCGGCGGTGAGAGTCAGATTGGGGGCGGTGTGTGGGCGGTGGTGAGGGTCAGGCTGGGGGTGGTGTGTAGACGGCTGTGAGGTTCAGGCTGGGGGCGGTGTGTGGATGGTGGTGAGGGTCAGGCTAGGGACGGTGCGTTGGCGGTGGAGAGGGTCACGCTGGGAGTGGTGTTTTGACGGCAGTGAGCGGCAGGCAGGGGACGGTGGGTAGACAGCGGTGAGTGTCAGGCTGTGGGCGTTGTCTAGACAGTGGTGAGCGTCAGGCTTGGGCCGGTGTTGGGTTGGCGGTGAGGGTCAGGATTGGAGCGGTGTGTTTGCGGCAGTGAAGGTCAGGCTGGCGACAGTGTTGGATGGCAGTGAGGGTCAGGCTGGGGTGGTGTGTGGACGGCGGTGCGGGTCAGGCTGGGGGCGGTGTGGGTCAGTCTGGGGCAGTGTGGGGACTGCCTTTACATCTTTACATTGCACGTAGTGTTAGGTGCATCGGTGGGGGGGGTAGGGCTGGGGGCGGTGTGGACGTCAGAGAACTTCAGGAAAGGGGGCGGTGATGAATGGCAGTGAGGGTCAAGCAGGGGACGACGGTGATGGTCAGGCAAGGGGCCATGTGTAGACGTCAGTGAGGTTCAGGCTGGGGGTGGCATATGGCCGGCGATGTGTGTCAGGCTGGGGGTGGTGTGTGGATGGCAATGAGGGTCAGTCTGGGGGTGGTGTTGAACAGTGGTGAGGGTCAGGCTGGCGAGAGTGTGAAGGTGGCAGTGAGGGTTACGCTGGGGGCAGTGTGTGGACTGCATTGAGGGTCAGGCTGGGGACAGTGTGTGGATAGCATTGATAGTCAGCATGGGGGCGGTGGGTGGACGTCGGTAAGGTTCTGGCTGGGGGAGGTGTTGAACGTCGGTGAGTTTCAGGCTGGGGTTGGTGAGTGGACGGCGGTGGGGGTCAGGCTGGGAACAGTGTGTGGACGTCGGTGAGCATCAGGCTGGGGGCGACGTGTGGGCAGCAGTGAGGGTCAGGATGGGCATGGTGTGTGGACTTCGGTAAGGTTTAGCCTGGGGGCAGTGTTCAACGGCGGTGAGGATCAGGCTGGGGGAGGTGTTTGGGGGGAAGTGAGGGTCAGGCTGGGGTGGCATGTGGGCGGCGGTCAGTTTCAGGCTGGGGGTCGTGTGTTGACAGCGGTGAGGATCAGGCTGGGAGTGATGTTGAACGGCGGTGTAGGTCAGGCTGGGGGCCGTGTTACACGATGGTGTGTGCCAGGCTGGTGGCGGTGGGTTGATGGCAGTGAGAGTCTGGTAGGGAATGGTGTGTGGACGGCGGTGAGGGTCGGACGTTGTGTGGATGGCAGTGAGGGTCAGGCTGGGCCATTGTGTGGATGGCAGTGCGGTTCAGCCTGGGAGCAGTGTTGAATGGTGGAGAGGGTCAGTCTAGGGACGGTGTTTGGAGGGAAGTGAGGGTCAGGCTTGGGTGGCATGTGGGCGGGGGTGAGGGTCAGGCTGATGGCTGTGTGTTGATAGCGGTGAGGGTCAGGCTGGGAGTGATGTTGAACGGCGGTAAGGGTCAGGCTAGGGGCGGAGTTGAACGATAGTGAGGGTGAGGCTGGGGGTGGTCTGTTGTTGGCAGTGAGGGTCAGGCTGGGGGTGGTGTGTGGGCGGCGGTGAGGGTCAGGTTGGGGGCGGCGTGTGAGCGGTGGTGAGGGTCAGGCTGGGGGTGGTGTGTTGACGGCAGTGAGGTAGAGGCTGGAGGCGGTGTGTGGATCGTGGTGAGGGTCAGGCTGGGACAGTGTGTGGACGGTGGTGGGGGTCAGGCTGGGGGTGGTGTTGAACGATGTGTATCAGGCTGGTGGCGGTGTGTCGATGGCAGTGAGAGTCTGGTAGGGAATGGTGCGTGGACGGCGGTGAGTGTCGGGCGTTATGTGGATGGCAGTAAAGGTCAGGCTGGGCCGGTGTGAGGACAGCGGTGAGATTCAGCCTGGGGATGGTGTTGAACAGCGGTGAGGGTCAGTCTGGGGACGGTGTTTGGGGGGAAGTGAGGGTCAGGCTAGTGTGGCATGTGGGCGGTGGTGAGGGTCAGGCTGGGGGTGGTGTGCGGACGGCTGTGAGGGTCAGGCTGGTGGAGGTGTGTTGACAGTGGTGAAGGTCAGGCTGGGAGTGATGTTGAACGGCGGTCAGCGTAAAGCTGGGGGTGGTGTTGAACGATGGTGAGGGTCAGGCTGGTGGTGGTCTGTTGTTGGCAGTGAGCGTCAGGCTGGGGTGTGTCTGTGGGCGGCGGTGAGGGTCAGATTGGGGGCGGCGTGTGGGCGGTGGTGAGGATCAGGCTGGGGGTGGTGTGTAGGCGGCAGTGAGGGTCAGGCTGGTGGCGGTGTGTTGACGGTGGTGAGGGTCAGGCTTTGGATGGTGTGTGGGCGACGGTGAGGGTCAGGCTGGGGGCGGTGTGTTACGACGGTGAAGGTCACGCTGGGGGCGGTGTCTTGATGGCAGTGAGCGTCTGGTATGGAATGGTGTGTGGACGGCGGTGAGGATCAGGCTGTGGGTGTTGTGTGGACGGCAATGAGGGTCAGGATGGGGCGGTGTGTGGACGGCGGTGAGGGTCAGGCTGGGTGCGGTGTGAGGATGGTAGTGGGGATAAGGCTGGGGGCGGTGTGTGTAAGGTGGTGAGGGTCAGGATTTGGGCGGCGTGTGGGCGACGGTGCGGGTCAGGCTGGTGGCGGTGTGTTGGTGGCGGTGAAGGTCATGCTGGGGGTGGTGTGTTGATAGCAGGAGAGTGTGGTAGGGAATGATTTGTGGATGGCGGTGAGGGTCAGGCTTTGGGCGTTGTGTGGATAGCAGTGAGGGTCAGGCTTGTCCGGTGTGTGGACGGAGGAGAGGGTCAGGCTGGGGGCGGTATGTGGACGGCAGGGGCGGCGTGAGGAGACCAGTGAGGGTCTGGCTGGGGCGGTGATGGACGGCGGTGAGCGTCAGGCTGTGGTCAGTGTGTGGACGGCAGTGAGGGTCAGGCTTGGGGCAGTGTGAGGACAGTAGCGATGGTCATGCTGGGAGCGGTGTGCACACGGCGGTGAGGGTTGAGCTGGGGCGGTGTGAGGACGGTGACGAGGGTCAGGCTGGGGGGAGTGTGTGGACGGCAGTGAGTGTCAGGCTGGGGGCGGTGTGCGGACGGCGGTGAGTGTCAGCCTGGAGGTGGTGCATGGGAAGCCGTGAGGGTCAGGCTTGGAGCAGTGTGCGCACGGTGGTAAGGGTCAGGATGGGTGCGGTGTATGGGCAGAAGTAAGTGTCAGGCTGGCGGCGGTGTGTGGACAGCAGTGAGGGTCAGTCTGGGGGCGATGTGAGGACAGCGGTGCGGGTCAGGCTTGGGACCGTGGACGGTGGTGAGATTCAGGCTGGGGGCGGTGTGTGGATGACGGTGAGGGTCAGGCTTTGGGCGTTGTGTGGATAGCAGTGAGGGTCAGGCTTGGCCGAAGTGTGGACGGCAGAGAGGGTCAGGCTGGGGGCGGTGTGTGGACGGCAGGGGCGGCGTGAGGAGACCAGTGAGGGTCTGGCTGTGGCGGTGATGGACGGTGTTGAGATTCAGGCTGGAGGCGGTGTGTGGATGGCGGTGAGGGTCAGGCTGGTGCAATGATGGACGGCAGTGAAGGTCAGGCTGGATGCGGTGTGCAAACAGCGGTGAGGGTCAGGCTGCGGACGGTGTTGAATGGCAGTGAAAGTCAGGCTGGGGGCGGTGTGCACACATCGGTGAGGGTCAGGCTGGGGGCGGTGTTGAACGGTGGTGAGGGTCAGCCTGGGGGCAGTTTGTTGATGACGGTGAGGGTCAGGCTGGGTGAGGTGTGTGGATAGCACCAGCCTGAACCTCGCCACCATCCACACACCTCACCCAGCCTGACCCTCACCGTCGACCAAATACCGCCCCCAGCCTGACCCTCAACGCCCTTCAACACTGTCCCAGCCTGACCCTCACCATCTTTGAACACTGTCCCCAGCCTTACCCTCACCGCCATCCACATACTGTGCCCAGCCTGACCCTCACCGCCATCCACACTGCGCCCAGCCTGACTCTCACTGCCGTCCACACACCGTTTCCAACTTGACCCTCACAACAGTTCAACACCGCCCCCAGCCTGACCTTCACTTCCTCCGATACACTGTCCCCAGCCTGACCCTTACTGCCGAACATTATTGCCCCAGACTGACCACTGCCGTCCACACACCACCCCCTGCCTGAACCATACCACCGTCCACACACCGCCCCCAGCCTGACTCATACCATCGTCCACACACTGCCCCCAGCCTGACCCTCACTGCCATCCAACACCACCCTCAGCATGACCCTCACTAACGTCCACACACAGCCCGGAGCCTGATCCTCACTGCCGCCACACACTGCCACTAGACGGAACCTCACCGCCGTTCAACACTGCCCCAGCCTGACCCTCACCACCATTCACAGACTGTCCCCAGCCTGCCTCTCACCACTGACCACACACCGTCCTTAGCCTGACCCTCACCGCAATCCACGCACCGCTGTCCATGCTCCGCCCCCAGCCGGACCCTCACCGCCGCCCACACACCGCCCCCATCATGACCCATACCACCATCCACACATTGCGTCCAGCCTGACGCTCACCGCCGTCCAGCCAATTTTGTATCCAAATCGCTAGATCTCCTTGTATTCTATGGTGTTGGACTTGCTAAACAGTCTATTATGTGGAACCGTGCTGAACGTGTTTCTTAAGTCCAAGTTAGTGATTTCCAGGCACAAAGCCATGCTGACTACCCCTTAACATTCTTGTCTTTTAATTTACATGTAAATCCTGCCCCTTGGAATCCCTTCCAACAACTTGCCTGCTACTGACTTCAGGCTCATTCGTCTATCGTTCCCTGGCTTTTCCTTACCACCGTTCTCAAATTATGGCACCCATCTTCCAGCACCTCACCTGCGGCTATTGATGATACAAATATCTCAGCGAGGGGCCAAGCAATAACTCCCCTAGCTTCCCACAAAGTCCTGGGATACACCTGATCACCTTCCAGGGATTGATCCACCTTTATGCATTTTAAGACATCCAGTACCCCCTCCTCTGTAATATGAACACTTGTCACGTTATCACTATTTATTTCTCCAAAGTCTCTAGCTTCATATCCTCTTTAAATAAAAACTGATGTGAAATACTTGCAGAATCTCTCCCACCTCCTGCTGTTCCAGAGAAATCTTGTTGATCGTTGAGGGTCGCTATTCTCTGCCAGGTTACTCTTTTGTCCTGACCATATGTGTAGAATCTCTGGATTCCCCTTGAAACTATTTCCCAAAGCTATCTCATGTGCCCTTTAAACCCTCCTAGTTTCCCCCGAATACACTCCTACTGCCCTTGAACTCCTTGAGGGATTCACTCAAACCCAGCTGTCTATAAATGCCATATCCCTCCTTCATTTTCTTGACCAGATCCCTAATTTCTCGGGTCATGCAGCACTCCCTACACCTACCAGCCTTCCCCTTAACTGAAACATACTGTCTGTGTATTCTCATTGTCGCAGGTTTTTGGAGGCAGAGGAGGACAGAGAAGCAATCATTCTCAGAAAAGAGGGAAAGATAACAGCCGAAAGGTGGATGGGTCTCCTGGCCCTAATTGAATGTACCCCAGGGGACTAAAAGAGATGATGGGAGGAAATAGCAAACGTGCTCGTGGTAATCACTACAGCGTGCTGGACTCTGGGATGGTTCCGATAGATTGAAAAGCTGCAAACATAGTTTTAAAAACGGACCCGTTAGCTTATGTTCTGTAGTGGGTAAAATGCTTGAATCTCTCAAGGAAGTCGCAGCAAGATATCTGCGTAGAAACTGTCCCATTGAGCAGACGCAGCATGGATTCTTGAAAGAGGTCATGTTTAACACATTTACTGGAATTATTTGAGGACATGACGAGTACATTGGACAAGAGGGAACCGGCGGATGTGGTGTGCCTGGATTTCCAGAAGGTATTCGACAAGTTGCCACACAAAAGGCTGCTGTATAAGGTAAAGATGCATGGCATTGTGGGTAATGTATGAGCACGGATACACGCTTGGTTAATGAACAAAAAGTAAAGAATGGGGATAAATGTGTGTTTGGATTAATGTTGGCACTACAACGCTTTACAATTTACACAAATGTTTTGGAGTTGAAGGCCAAGTGTACGGTGTCAGAGTTCACATTTGACACTAAGATGAGATGTGTGCAGAAGCCACTGTCAGTCTGCACAGGAATACAGATAGGTTACGTGATTGGGTAAGGATCTGGAAGATGGAGTTCAATGTTAGGAAATGAGAGGTCATCCATTTTGGTCGGACTAACAGCAAACTGGATGATGAAATGTTAAAAACTTGCAGCATGCTGCTGTGCAGAGGGAGCTGGGTGTCCTTATGCATGAATCACAGGAAGTTGGTTTGCAGGTGCAGCAGGTAATTGAGGCAGTGAAGGGAATATTATCCTTCATTGCTAGAGGGATGGTTATGCTGCAGCTGTACAGGATGCTGGTGAAGCCACACTTGGAATACTGGGTACAGGTATGGTCTCCTTTCTTCAAGAAGTATGTACTGGCACTGGACGGGATGCAGAGCAGGGTCACCAGTTTGAGTCGAGAGTTGAGAAAGTTGGCGTATGCGGAGAGATTGAGTCGACTGGGACTATACTCGTTGGAATTTAGAAGAATGGGAGGTTGGATAGGAAAAATATAATTATGAAAAGAATAGATAACATAGAAGCAGGGAGATTATTCCCACTGAGGACAGGTGAAACTAGAGAGCATAGTGTCAAAATAAGGGGGTATCAGATTTAGGACTGGGTTCAGGAGGACCTTCTTCAGCTAAAGTGTTGTGAATCTGTGGAATTCCCTGCTGAGTGAACCAGTTGGGCTTTCATCTTGAATGTCTTTGTGAACAAAAGGTAGATTTGTGAACAGGAAAGGACTTAAGGGTTATGGGGAGACAACAGGAAAGTGGAGCTGAGGCCATGAAAAGATCAGCCCTGATCTTATTGAATGGCAGAGCAGGCTTGAGGGGCCAGATGACCTACTCCTCTTCCTTACATTTCCACTTCCCAGCCGTCCCTTTACCTGGGGATAGCTCCCGCAAACAAATCTTGAAAGTTCTTGCCATGTGCCATTAAAATTGACCTTTGTCCAATTTAGAACATCAACTTTTACATCAGGTCTATTATTTTCTAGAACTATGTTAAAACTAGTAGAATTATCAGATAATCCAATTGGCCCATCACATCTACACTGACCAGAAGAGCCTCTTGCACCACCACCCCTGCAACATTGCATTTCCCATGGTCAATCCACCCACCTGCACATCCCTGAACACTGTGGGAAATTCAGCCTGGATAATCCACTAAACCTGCACATCCCTGAACACTATGGGCAATTCAGCCTGGATAATCCACCCCACCTGCACAGCTTTGGACAATGGGAGGAAACCAGAGCACACAGACAAAACCCACGCAGACAATTTCAATAAGGTGATCATCCCTCTCTTACCCCCGTTCCACCCAAATAAATTCACTGGGCGTACTCGCAGGAATATCCTCCCTAAGCACAAACATAACTCTATCCCTAATCAAACATTCCACTCCTCCTCCTCTCTTGTCCCCCTTTCTATCCTTGCTTTTCCAGCAACACATTTTTAAGCTCTGATCTCCAGCATCTGCAGTCCTCACTTTCCCCTTTCTATCATTCCTATATCATCTATACCCTGCAATATTAAGCTGCCAGTCCTATCCATCCCTGAGCCACATTTCGAAAATACCCATGATATCTCAGTGCCATGTTCAAAACCATATATTAAGCTGATCTGCCTTCCCTGTCAGGCCTCTTGCATTGAAGTAAATGCAGTATAACTGCTCAGT
>NC_057746.1:12801592-12809564 GCF_004010195.1 Chiloscyllium plagiosum | reverse complement strand
ACTATCCTTAACCATACTTGCCAAAACTATCTCCAGTCCCCCTTTTGCCCTTCTGATTTCCATCTTAAGTATACATCTTCTACCTTTATATTCAAAGGCTTTATTGCATTTTTGGATTGGAATAAATGCAAAATATTACATATTGATAAAGCAAACGAGGGCAGGAATTACACTCATTAAAAGCAGGGACTCGAGTTGTGATATGGAACAAAGAGTCCGAGGGGTTCAGTTTTTTGAAGTCTGTGTCACATGTAGACAGGATGGTTAAGAAGGTGGTTAGCTTACCTTCATTGTTCAGACCTTTGAGTAGAGGGAGTTGCTTTGTTGAGTTGTACAGGATGTTGGGGAAGCCTCTTCTGGAAGACTGTGCCCAGTTCTGGTCGTGCTGTTATGGGAAGAATATTATTAAATTGGAGCAGGTTCAGCAGAGATTTACCAGGATGATGATGGGAATGGAAGGATTGTGTAATAAGGAGAGACTGGATAGGTAGGGACATTCTTCACTGCAGCGTCGGAGGTTGAGGGGTGACCTTATTCGAGGTTTATAAATTCATGAAGAGTGTACATACGGTGAATGGCTGTGGGCGAGAGGAATTCAAGACTCGGGTGCATACATTTTGAGAAGAGATGAGAAAGGTTTGAAAAAAACATGAGGGATGTTTTAATTTTTATCCATGTGGAATGAACTTCCAGAGGAAGTGGTAGCTGTGAATACAATTATAATATTTAAAAGACTTTAGGATAAGTACATAAGTAGGAAATACTTCGATGAATTTGGACCAAGCAGAGGCAGTTGCGATTAGTTTAGTTTGGAATTAGGTCGACATGGATTGGTTAGGCAACAGGGTCTATTTTCTCGCTGTATCACTTTATGACTAACTCTCGCTATCTCTATGAATGCCCCCACCCTCACAACTCTCCCAATCACTATCACCTCATCCAGCCTCACAACCCTTCTTTGTCTCTATAATTCCTCTGCAGCCTCAGAAAGCTCCCTATTTCTAATCTCCTCCAGTTTCTCAAATCTCTGCTATATGTACCTTTCCTTAATTCCAGCGTTGAGGATACCTTCATTCACTCTGATTGGTTGGAGGACAAACTAGCATTGCCTGATTCTCCAGTCCCGCCCTCTGCCCCCTATTGGCCTGCGCTGACAGCAAACACCCGGGGCAATTCTCTGCTTTTGCTGCTGTTCATCAGGTACGAGAGGGAGGGTTCATTCCTGTTTACCTAATGTCAGACAATAACAACACTACCTCCATTGTATGGAGCCTTTCACATTGACATACCTCCGAAAGTGCTTCACGAATGATGGAAATATTGATTAAACAGATCTATTTTAAGATACAAATTGTAGGATGAGAGAGAGTGTTAGGGAGGATATTCCAGAGGCTTGTGTCCTCTGCAGCTCCAATCGTGGAGTGATGTCGGTGGGGAACAGCTTAAAATGGAGATAGTTAGTGGCTAACCATAGATTAACAACCTCATGTCCTAGCCACCACCACCCCCAGACCCCACACACCAGGTCTTGTTATCACAGCCTGCCATGACACACTACATATGGTTAGCCACTAACAGTCCCCATGAACAGCTCTTACCCTCCCAGCCAGATAGATATCCACCCCTTTATCCAACTGTTCTTCTTCATCTATCCCCACCCATCCTTTACTCGTTACATCCTCCCATCACCCTACCTTCTGCATATAAACTGACTTTTTTTTCTCGGTAACATCAGTTCTGCGGAAGAGTCACCGGATCTGGAACTTTAACTCTGATTTCTCTTCATCGATGCTGTTAGGCCCGCTGACATTTTCACGAGCCTCCTGGTTGTTGTTTCTGATTTACAGCATCCGCAGTTCATTTGGTTTTAATTTACCAGGAGTTTGTAATTCAGGTCTAGCAGCCTCTCTCCCACTCACTGAGTCCCCCCTCACAGTGATACTGCCCCTGCACAGCTCATGGTCGTGTGTCGTCTTGCTGGCCACGCCTCTTATTCATTCCCATTGGCTGGAGGACCTCCTATTGGTCGGTGAGCTGCCATCAATCAGCCGGGCCCCATTGTGATGAGGGTGGAGGGCTCCTACCGCTCTCTGCCCTGGGATGAGCTTCATCATTCACAGTTAATGGGGCAGTATCACAGAGCTCAGGGGCTGGGGGCTATTCAGCCAATTGAGGTTGTAGTCTCTCCCTCTGGAGATGCTGCAAATCTGCTCCAATTCCCCTCACATTTGCCCACAGCCTCCCAAGTCTTTCCTTAAAGAGTAAAATTGCAAATCTGTTTAAGAATACCTGCTGAATCTGTGTCCACCTGCTGTTCAGACTGGACAAGATGCTCAGAATGAACTGAATAAAATATAGGACACATATTCACCTTGCATTATTTGCAAATTAACGTAAATCAGTTAATAAAATTGTGACATTGTTAACAATTCCCCATTCGCTTCAAATTAAATATATTGGAAACAAATCTACACATGGTTGAAATCACTGTTTAACCTTCTCAGATACAAGGAGAATTGTCTGTGCTGAGGTGCACAACATAGAAACAATGGTCCAATTCGTGCATGTCAACTAGGAATCCTAAACTAATGGAGTCTCATTTGCCAGCTATTGGTCTGAATTCCTCAAAACCCTTCCTATTCATGTAACCAATCGGATGCCGTTTAAATGTTGTAATTCTATCAGCCTCCACTAGTTCATTTGACAGCTCATCCCATCCACACACCACACTCAGCTTGAAAACGTTGACCCTTTGATCCCTTTTAAACCTTTGCCCTCTCAACTTAAACCCACGTGGGTTATCTGTGATGTATTTGTAGAATTTCTTTGGATTATCCGTAAACCATTTCCTGAAGCAGTTCCATGTTCCCTTTTTGCCCTCCTGATTACCCTTGAGTATACTCCTGTAAAAATATGATCCTGTACTCCCAATTCTCTGCCTCTGCCATATCTGCTCCCAAGAGAAGCAATTGCACTCCAGGACATCCCAGAACGTTTTCGTATTTCACGGACCACAATTTCCCTCACACTTGATCAGCAATGCCCTCCAAAGCACATCCTCAACTACCCGCATCTCCGCTTTATAACACCCCTCCCAACTACAATAAGAATATAATCCCCTGGTCCCCACCTGCCAGCCCACTAATGTAAACATGCAGCACATGAATCTCTGCTATTTCCGCTACCTTGTCAGACCCCAACACCAGGGTCATACTTCCCTCCCCAGCCCTATCTGTATTGCGCAGACACCATTCTCTGCCGTGATGCTCTCGTTAGGTTTATGCCTCCCAACCAACCAACACTTGAACCTCCCTTACTACCGGGGGAGCAGTAAAACATGCACCCACACCTCCCCACCTCACCTCTATCCAATGCCCCAAAGGATCTTTTCACACCAGGCAGAGATTTTCCTGCATATCCGAACACCTCAACTACTGCATCTGGATACCATGGACAAATTAACATGGGTAATGCAGCGAATCTGCATATCTTTGCATTGTGGGAGGAAATCCACGCAGACACTGGGAGAATGTGCAAATTCCACACAAACAGTCGCCTAAGGCTGGAATCAAATGCAGATCCCTGGTGCGGAGGCAGCAGTGCTCACCACTGAGCCACAATACTGTGGGATCTTCGGTGCTGATGTGCTGCCCCACTGATACCTCAGTCACTCACCCACCCTCATTTCCCAAGAGAAGAGGCATTGATGGCCTAGTGATATTATCGCTGGCCAATTAACCCAGAGTCCCAGATAACCATCGGGGGCTCTGGGTTTGAATACAGACACGGCAGATAGTGGAATGTGAATTCAATAAAAACCTGGAATTAGGAATCTAGCGACGACAATCAATCCATAATCAATTGTTGGGAAAACCCACCTGGATCACTAATGTCCTTTAGGGAAGGAACCAGCCATCCTTAACTGGTCTGGCCTACAGGTGACTCCAGACCCACAGCAATGTGGTTGATTCTTAATTGCTCCCTGGGCACAGCCAGTGACACCCTCATCCTGTGAATGAACAAAGGAAAAAAAGGTCAAGTCTTGTACACAACCATCCTCTTCTTACAGAGAACAGTGATTTCCTGGGAAATGTGCTTCTCAATTCCTCGTTGATTATTGGGGAAGGCGGGTGTGGGGAAGGTGGCTGGAGGGTGTCGATAGTACAATCTCAATAAGGTGATTATTAATGTCTAATTTCTCAGTTCCCTGGATATACTCCCAGGACTACCCTCCTGAAGCCCCAATGTTATACCTAATCAAAAACAGCATCCCACTGCTCTGTTGCCCACTTTCTCTCCTTGCTATAGCATATATACCCTGTAACATTAAGCTGCTAATCTATCCATCCCTGACTGATGCCTCTGGAATTGCTATATTATCCCAGAGCTATGTTCAAAACCATACCTTGAGCCCATCTGCCTGACCTGTCGGGTCTCTTGCATTGAAGTAAATGCAGCGTAATTGCTCAGTTCGACCTCATTCTGTGCCGTGTCCTTGCCTGCCTTGAGCGTTTGACTTCTGAACTGTATCAACCTCAGACTTAGCTCTTTCCGCACACTGACTTTGATTTTACTCCCCCACTTCCTCACCGGTTTAATGCCTCCTGAGTAGCACTAACAAATCTTCCCTTCCAATGCAGGTAGTTTCCATCCTTCTTATGTAGATCAATACTACCCAACAAGAGATCCAATGACCCAAGAATGTGAATCCTTCTCCCCTACACCAGATCCTTCTCCACGCATTTATCTGTTGTATCCTGCTATTCTTGCTCTCACGAGCATGTGGCACCGAGAGTAATCCAGATATTAATTTCCTCAAGGACCTACGTTTTACCCTCCAGCCTAATTTCTCATAATCTCTCATCAGGACCTCATCCCTTTCTATTCCTATGTCATTGGTACCAATGTACAACGGCGTCCCCTCACAGGGTTATTCTCCCCTTTCAGAATATTGTGCACTCTCTGAGACATCCTTTACCTTGGCACCAGGGAGCTACCACACCATTCTGATGTCTGTCAGCTGCAGAAACTAGTTTTTGCCCCTGGCTAGAGAGTCCCCTATCACCATCGATCGCGTGGAACTGGATATACCTCACATTTCGTTAGAGCCAGTCTCAGCACCAGTAACTTGGCTGCAACTGCTACATTCCCCTGAGTTTGTGACCCCCTACATTTTCCAAAGCAGTACACTTGTTTGAGAGTGGGATAGACAGAGGAGACTCCTGCACTAACTGCCTCCCTCTCCTATCTTTCCTGGAGGTAACGCATCTACCTGACTGTATCTGCAATTTTTCTGCCTGAAATTGCCACCGATCACACTTCCTAGCTCCTGCGAATTCCTCATTGCCTTTAACTGTCGCTCCAACAGGTCTATGCGATCGATAGGATTTGAAACCACTCTTCGTGCAGACATCATCATCAGGATCATTGAAATTCTCCCGAATCTCCCACACCTGACAGGAAGGGCACATCACACAAATAATGGCTATCTCTGCAACTTAAATTTTACAGACCCTGAAAAAGGTACAGTCTCACTGCTCTACCAAATACTGCCCCAGAATAACGTAATACCGATATTTTATATTTTCAAATATTAATAAAGAGACGGTAAGACATATTAAAATGAAGCCCTCACCTTACTCACTATTCTAGATATATGAAAATAAAACAGACAAAGAATTATTTTTAAGAGACTGAAACCCACTGAGCTGATCCCCAGTTGTGAGTTATTCGAGAGTGAGGTGTCTCCGAGGGCAGCTGTGAAATGTCACTGTTTGTTTCTCTTTACTGCCCGATCGATTTCCAGGGAGGTTTATAACTTTACAGCCAGTCAGCTGGGAGAGTTCACTGCTCCGTGTTATTCACTGGGATTTGCCTCCAGCCTCACAAACCTCCCAGTCGAGTTTTGAGAAGATTGGTAGCTGAGGTTGAGGTTCTGGATGTAGGTTTGCTCACTGAGCTCGAAGGTTCATGTTCAAACATGTCGTCATCCTACTAGGTAACATCTTGAGTAAGTCTCCGGACAAAGCTCCCGGAGTAATCCCCCTCCAGCCTCAGAAATTACATGTCTGTGGTATAAGATTTTTTATTTTCCTACTAGGTAACATCTTGAGTAAGTCTCCGGACAAAGCTATCTCGGTAATCCCCCTCCAGCCTCAGAAATTACACGTCTGTGGTATAAGATTTTTTATTTAATTCATTTGTTGTTCATTTACTTTGAGGTTCTTTTTAAAAAAATACTCAAAAAAAGCATGATTTGATTCCCCCAAACAGACTTTTGCCAGCTAGCCTTTTGAAGAAGTCACTCTCGAATGACTCAGCTGGGGAATAGCTCAGTGGGTTTAAGTCTCTTAAATGATAAATCTTAGTCTTGATGTCTCAGTTCATTTCCTCAAATTATAAGCATAGAAGGAGAGCTTTCATTTTTTAACATCAATATAAGGGGAGTGGTCACCGATGAGGTATTGTCACTGGAATAGTAACCTGGAGACCCAGGTAATGTTCTGGGGACCTGGACTTAAAACCCACCATGGCAAAGGTGGCAATTGAATTCAATAAAATCTGGAATTAAAACTCGAATGATGGCCATGAATCCATTGTCGATTATTAGGAAAAACCCATCTGATTCAGTAATGCCCTTAGGCAAGGAAACTGCCATCCTTACCTGGTCTGGCCTACACATGACTCCAGACCCACATCAATGAGGTTGACTCTCACTGCCCTCTGGGTAATTAGAGATGGGCAATGAATTTGGCCTGGTCAGTGATACCCACATCCTCTGGATGAATACACACAGCGAAAACTGAAATCGGGGAGAACAGCTTTTTTTTAAACGTTGTGCTGACAGAGGTTTTCAAATAAACAAACAGGTCACCTTGTTCGATAGCACTCTGGACACTGCAATAATCAGAGAGAACTTGAGGAACAATGTACAGAGAGATCTCAGGTATATGGCAGAATAAAAAGGTTGTTATAGTAGGGAATTACATTTTCCGAACATTGACTGGGACTACTATGGTGTGAAAGATTTAGTTGGTGATGGATTTGTTAAATGAGTTCACGAACATTTTCTTTATCCAAATATAAATGTTCCTAAGACAAGGGGCAAAACCTGACTTTTTCTCAGTTAATAAGACAGGGTAAGTAACTAAAGTGATAGCGGGGGAACACTTTGGGTGGGACGAAATTGTCGTCTCCTTGTGGAAATATGTGTATAATCAGTAATGACGGGTGAGGTATCTGATCACTGGAGAGTGGCTACTGTTGTACCTTTATCTGTGAAGGAGAAGCCTGGGAATGACAGGCCTGCGAGTCTGAAGAAGGGCTTATGCTCGAAACCTCGATTCACCTGCTCCTTTGATGTTGCCTGACCTGCTGCGCTTTTCCAGCCAACACATTTTTAAACTGTGAGTCTGACTTCAGTGATGGATAAGTTGCTGCAGGTGATTCTGAAGGATAGTGTCAAAGGAGCAGTGCTGAGGGAGAGCTGCACTGTCAGAGGGTCAGTACTGAGGGAATGCAGCACCGTCAGGGGCGTATGGCCAAGGGACTGTTGCACTGTCAGAGCGTCAGTTCTAAGGAAGTACTGAATGATCAGAGGATGCGCCGCACTGTCTGAAAGTCAGTATGAAGGTGCGCCACACTGTCAGAGGATCAGTACTGAGGGAGTACTGCAGTGTCATAGGAGCAGTACAGAGTAAATGTCGCACTGTCAGATGGCCAGTACCGAGGGAGCGCTGCACTGTCAGAGGGTCAGTAATGAGGGAGTGCTGCTCTGTCAGAGGGTCAGTACGGAGTGAGTGCTGCGCTGTCAGAGGCTCAATAGGGAGGGAGTGCTGCACTGTCAGAGGGTCAGTACTGAGGGAGTGCTGCACTGTCAGACGGTGTGTACAGAGGGAGAGCTGCACTGTCGGAGCGTCAGTACTACGGGAGTGCTGTGCAGTGAGCGGGTCAGTAGTGAGAAAGTGCTCAC
>NC_057746.1:12797329-12801092 GCF_004010195.1 Chiloscyllium plagiosum | reverse complement strand
TTTATTTTAATGCAGCCTGAATGGGTGTGGCCAGCTCTCACAGATGAGGATCTCTGGGTTTTGGTTTCTCAGTAACATCAGAAACTATTGGCGTCTCCAGAGAGTTATAAGCTTCGGTGACTAACTCCTGGCTGTTACTCTCTCTGACCGTTTTTTTTTTTCTCTGGATGCTGTTTTATTTTCCCTCCCGGAGAATTGTATGTGAGAATTTTCTTTTTTGCCAAGTGGTTGTGTTTATGGGATCTGACTATATTGGTACAGTTACTTAGTAATAGGACTGTATCTACTATTCTAATAAGTTTTCAAATCGTGTTGTTATTCTAAATTCCTCTTTCTTTGATAATATTTTCATGATAGTGCTCAAATAAACTGTTTTGCTTAACATCGAATAGTTTCGCCAATCACGCTACTTCTGAACCAGTTGTTTAGAATAACATAATGGTTGGATTTAAAATATCACTTCAAAATATTTTAAGGAGCTCTGACCTGGTCCCTAACACTGGAATCCTTGCTTCCTGTGCAATAGGCAGGAGGGTCTGAATGGGCAATCCCTCTTCTTGTTCAGTACTTTCAATGGGCTGAATGGCTTCCTCATATTCCTGTGAAGTGAGGTTGTGATGCTGAATGAGTTCCTCTGTTCCCTGTGAAATTAAGCAGAATCTCACAATACTGTTATATGAATGCTACATATACTTTCACAGCACAAGCCTGAATGTTGTCCAGTTCTTGATGCACATGGACACAGACTGCTTCTGGAGCTGACGGGGGTACACATTGTTGGGAACATTGAAAAATCTTCAAGAAACATTCCCACTCCTGATCTTATGCTGGGAGAATGTCATTGATGAAGTAGCTGAAGATGTTTGTGAAGAGTTAGCTAACCTGAGGATCGCCCACAGAGATCTCCCGGGACTGAGACATCCACCACCACAAACACTTACCATTTTCCCGAGATAAACTCCCCACTGGTTGGAGTCAATGTTGATTCCCAAACTAATGCAATTGTATTTAGCTCCTTGATGTCATCCTCAGTCAAGAACTGCCTTAATATCAGGGCCAGTCACTGTTATCTGAATTTTTGTGTTCATATCAGAAATTCATAGCAACAGGTCATGGTTTAGGAGCAGGGAGTGCTTATTTCAAACATAGGTTATTGAATGTCAGCAATTTGCTTTTCCATTATGTTAGGAGAGCTAGATGACAAAGTTTTTAAAGAAGATTTGACCTGAAAGAGAGTTCAGGGCTATGAAGATTTAAACATTGAAGAGGATTTCAGAACTACCGCAGATCAGCCATGATCGCAGTGAAGAGCAAGGCAGGCTTGAGGGGGATGGAAGTCCTGCCCCTGTTTATGATGTTCTCACATTCTGTTATTGGAAGGTTGATGGGTGTTATTCTCTTGGAAGGTCGATTATTCAATATTGCAGTCAGCGATGTGGGCCATCTCTTGGTGAGATATAGGGGCTGTATTCACAGTAACTCTGGGTCAACAACATGACCAACAAATGATGCACAGTTTGCAGAGAGGGGAATCTGTGTAAAGAGAGACGAGGGGCCTCTTTTATACCCAGCCTGGGTTTTCCAATTACATTTCTCAAATTACCTCAAACCTTGTATGACAGTACTGAGGGGCTGAATGGTTTCCTCTTTTACTGTGCACCAGTTTACAGCAGTAAGTCGTCTCCAACTGCTCCTGTCTCGCAGGTTTGAGTGGCTGAATGGAACATAGGAACATGGGACTGAGGAGCAGGAGTGGATCATGAGAGACTTTGACCCTTCTCCACTAGGCACTAAGATTGTAGTTGTGGTCTCAACCCCACTTTCTTGTCTGTATTCTATTATCCGTTACACAATTCCCTGTCAAGTGTTTAACTAACTCAGCCTTGAATCAGTGTGAACATAAAGGCATGATAAACTTCCATTGAAGAGAATTCTGACTTAAAAGATCATTTCAGAATTTCTTCTCATCTCTGTTATTGAATAAGAGAGTCATGCAACACAGAAACAGACCCGTTAGTCCAATGTGTCCACTCAGACCAGATGACCAAATCTGATCTACTCCCATTTGCCAGCATGTGGCCAGTGTCCTTCGTCTTTAAGACACTTTTTAAATGTGCAATTGTACCGCCTTCACTACTTCCACTGACTGCACCTTCTGTACACACATCACTCTCTGCGTGAAACATTTGCCCTAAGGTTCCTTAAAAATTATTCCCCTCTCGCCTTCAACATATGCCCTCTTGTTTTGGACTCCTTATCCTGGGAAACAGACTGTGACTATTCAGACTATTCATGTACACTTTTTTTTAGCTTGAACACATTGCTGTGATGAGAAACAATGAGGCAGAGAGAGTGCAGCATTGGCCACTCTTTCTCGGGGAAAAGACATTTTCTTCCTCTCAGAGTTGAGTAACACAATAATATTATCCTCGCGCAAACTGGACCAAATGAAGTTGCCTTGAACATTGTCTAAACTATGTCTACATCACATTCCCTGCTCCATGTCGGAACATCGTTGCTGCTTTTTCCTTAGCAGAAAATAGTCAAGTTGAAATGTGTTTATATGTACTTGCAACATTTAAAACTGTTTAAGTGTTTATGCATTCAGAGTACCTGTATTAAAATGAAGGCATCTTAATTTTTAACAAATGCAGAAATTGCTGCAAAAACTCAGCAGATCTGTCAGCATCCAGATGCCTTTCAAATGTTGTTATTGGACTAGACTCCACCACTTCCTCTGATAGCTGATTCCTCTACATGACATGGTGCCGCTTAGGCCTCTTCCTGAGTGAATTTATTTTATAACTCTGAAAGTGAACATTTTACATCAATTATTCACAACTCTGAGACCTCCCTTTCTTTTAACTGCTTATTCCCCGACTCCAGGTCTATAACGATATAAACCTTCAATAAGATACTTATTAAAATCACATCAATGTAATTTCAAAACCGCATAGCAGCTGTTGTTTTTGTGTCTTCTTCCGGCTTTGGATCTTCCCGGGTCATCTTCTTTCTGTATACTGCGGATATGTTTCATATGAAAAGGTACCTTTGATAGAGAGTGGTTTCCTAATATCTTGGATCTGTGTTGATGGCACTTGCTGTGTCTGCAATTTTCAAAATGCCTACGTTATTAATATCCACAACATCAGATCATCTCATTGGTTCAATTTTCGAAAAACAATAAATTCAAACTTGATTTGGTTTTAGTATCCTGGGGCATAATTTAAACTGATTGGTAAAATTCGAATTGTTGTCCAAAGAGCAACCAACTCAGGGATCTATTTCACAGACAAACGTTACATATTTTCAGTTGTCCTTGACAGTCTGGATCTGCAATCGTCTCGTATCACAGGTGCTTGTAAGTTCTCACTTCAGAACGGCATTCTGTCTCTCTTAAAAGGTCCAGTACACACTTTCAACTTCATAACGTTAATACCATGATGTCAATGAAAATAAGCAGAGCCTATCCGGATTTCTCTTGCTTCATGGTTTGTCAATATTTCATTCACTGTGTCTGGTGTGTGTCAGGAGTTTTGTTGGTCTGTTGACGACATCTCATTATTCGACTCCATCCGTAGGAATGTATCAGTATTTCACTTGCCCACACTTGGGCGTGTAGAACGATTTCAGTTGTTTCTTGGGGACTGTGACGCTATGATAATCTCAATGTTTGTAAATGGCATCAAACCTGGAAGAACTGTGATGTCTATGGAGGAGAGTGTGGAACTCTAACAGGACAATCAAGCGTTGGTGCAGTTTT
>NC_057746.1:12793790-12796412 GCF_004010195.1 Chiloscyllium plagiosum | reverse complement strand
TATCCTGACAGAGCGGGGAAGGTTATTGGTGCTTGACCTGTATTGCTGGACAATTCTTCAAACCGCAGATACTGCACTGAACTGGATGGTGAGCTCAGTTCATGCTCGGTGTGTCTGGTGGTGTGGCCCCCTCTGGGAAGAGAATGGTCCCCCTCTGCACTAGCCCATCCCCCGGACCTCCATGCCCCTTTCGACAAACCGTGGTGTAATTGCCTCTTGTCTGCGATGCTCGGGGTAAACTGTGCAGAGCAGTTCCAACCTGAGATAGCTCAACCAGGGATCACGGAATATCCAGGGGCATCCGAGCTATTGTAAGTACCTCCAGCCATGATGGGTGGGAGAATCGGGCTGGCATTGAATGAGAGGGACACCATGGGGTGGGTGGATAGTTAATAAGGTGAGTTCAATAAGATAACCTCTGGAAACTAGCTCGTACAGACAATCCCTCTGACACACTCAATGAAAACGTCACTGAGACAAATTCCTGTTCGAATCTGCCAATGAGTCATAGATTCTGTTGAAACCAATTCCAGTTGCAAAGATGCAGAGCAAATGCTCATCTGACCTCACACCAATATCCCTTTTATCCATCTTTCCTGGGAAAACTGGCTCATGTTACAGGATGATATCGAAGTGTCTACATTTCAGCATTCTGAATCCTGGGAACACATCCTTCCATGACACTGTCTCTCCGTCTCCCTCTCTCTGTCTGTACCCCAAACCCCTCCCATGTGGTGATATTTAAACTGATTCCCCCCGCCATTTCTCTCTGGAAGTGGGTTTCACGCCAACAGCACGCCGTTGTCATGGCACAATGGAGAGATGGAGCTGTAAATGGATGGGAGCTGCACATCCTGTCACTTCCAGCATGGGCTGTACGTTTCCCCACACTGGGCAGTGATCTAACGCAGTGTTACACAGTAATTCACTGGGGGTAGGCTACACAGCTCTACATGCTGAGAGGGTAACTGCTCCTGGTTTACATATCAATGCACTGGAGAGGGATACACAGCCCTACATGGTGTGAGGGTAACTGCTCCTGGTTTACAGATCAATGCACTGGGTGGTGTACGCAGTCCTACATGCTGGGGGAGGGGGGGTGTAACTGCGCCTGGTTTACAGATGAATGCACTGGTTTGGTGTGCACAGCTCTACATGGTGGGAAGATAACTGCTCCTGGCTTACAGATCAATGCACTAGGGTGGTGTAGACAGTCTTACATGCTGGGAGGTTTACTGGGAGGGAGGGTTTCTTGTGATTTATGTCACTTTTTGGTCAGTAATTCCGAACTTCCCATTTGTTATTCCAAATCCAATTATTTTAATAGATCCCTGAATAGAGGGACATATTTGAACCTCTCACTGGTTCCCCGATCAAACAGGTCCCTTTGCCTCCAGGCTGATGGATAATGGGTTTGTTTTCCTTCCTCACAGTTAACGTAATGACCATCTACGTCCTGCTTTATAAAGATTGTGGATTGTCTCCATGTGTCAGACGTTACTTGGGGGCCATGGCAGCGGCGGATCTCCTGGTCATTATCCTCGACCTGATCCTGAGACACATTCCCATTGTTTATTGGCAAAGGTTTTATTTCCTGATGTCCTCCGTCCCTGTGTGTAATATCCACGCCATCCTGCTTTATGCAGCCGCTGACTGCTCTGTCTGGTTCACCGTCACTTTCACCTTTGATCGATTTGTGGCCATTTGTTGCCAGAAGCTGAAAAGTAAGTATTGCAGTGAGAAAACGGCGGCTGTGGTTCTGGGAGCAGTGACTGTGCTGAGCTGTTTAAAGGACATTTCCTGGTATTTTATGCTCACGGCTCGATATTGGCTGGAGAACCGCCCCTGGTTCTGTGATGTAACAGACGCTGTTCGTTACTCCAGTGTCTGGGTCACAATCGAGTCCCTCCACCACATTCTAACCCCGTGTATCCCATTTCTCCTGATTCTGCTGCTCAATGTTCTCACCGTCAGACACATTGTAGTGACCAGCAGAGCCCGCAGGAGATTCCGCGCTCACACAAATGGGGACGCTCCGTCTGGTACAGAAATGAGGAACCGAAAAAAATCCATCATTTTACTGTTTGTGATCTCGGCCAATTTCATCCTGTTATGGTCAACGTTCATGCTCTATTCTATATGGAACCGGATGTGGTATATTGTGTATACCTCTCTGTATCTCCATCCCTTTGTGCAGGAATTGGGCTTCATGCTACAGCTCCTCAGTTGCTGCACAAACACCGCGATTTATGCTGTGATCCAGACTAAGTTCAGGCAGCAGCTGAAGATTGTGCTGAAATATCCCTTCACCCAAATCCATCCATCCATCAAATTCCCTCATTAATCAATCAATCCGGGATTTTCTCCTTTCAGTTCAGTGTTTCAGTGATGGAGCAGCCTGTCGCTATGGTAACAGGGTAGCACGGATTTTTCCGGGGGTTACAGGGACACATTTCAATGTTTCTCACAACTCAGGGGCCAGTGAGAAAAGGCACCATCCTTCTGATTGTATCCATCACTTCCATTTGTAAACAATAAAAATGTTCATTAAAGCGTGCCGAGCAGCAGAGTGAACGATGTTGTTGTGTGTCTTTGTGTTGGAGAAGCTGAGCTGGAGAGACA
>NC_057746.1:12777321-12792923 GCF_004010195.1 Chiloscyllium plagiosum | reverse complement strand
AGAAAGAGAGAGAGAGCAAGAGAGAGGGATCGAGAGAGAGCAGGTGAGAGATTGAGAGAGGGAGCGAGAGGTGTGTTGAGAGAGAAAAAGGCTGGCGAGAGATTTGAGAGAAAGGGAAAGTGTGGGAGAAAGAGAGACAGAGAGAAGGAGAGGTGACGAGAGAGAGAAAGAGAAGGAATGGAGGTGAGCAAGAGAGTGGAGAAGAAAGAGAGAGGGAGGGACGTGTGAGAACGTGAGAAAGAGAGAGGGAGGAGAGATAACGGGGGCGATAGAGAATAGAGAGAAAGAGTGAGAGACCGAGAGAGCGGGAGGCCGGGAGAAAGGTGGGTCAAGACCGGGGGGTGGGGCGAGAGAGAGAGAGAGAGAGAAAGGGCGAGAAAGAAAGAGAGAGAGCGATCCCCCAGCCTGACCCTCACCATCTCGACACACCTTCCCCAGCCTGGCCGATCACGGCCATGCACACACCGCCCCAGCCTAACCCTCACTGCCGTCCACACACCACCCCCAGCATGACCCATACCACCATCCACACACCGCGACCAGCCTGACACACCCCGCCGTCCAGCAAATTTTGTATCCAAATCGCTAGATCTCCTTGTGTTCTCTGGTGTTGAACTTGCTAACCAATCTGTTATGTGGACCCTTGCTGAACGTCTTTCTGAAGTCCAAGTTATTGATTTCCATGCACAAAGCCATGCTGACTATCCCTAATCATTCTTGTCTTTCCAATTACATGTAAATCCTGCTCCTTATGATCCCTTCCAACAACTTGCCTGCTACTGACTTCAGGCTCACCGGTCTATAGTTCCCTGGCTTTTCCTTTCCACCGTTCTCAAGTAATGGCACCCATCTTCCAGCACCTCACCTGCGGCTATGGATGATACAAATATCTCAACGAGGGGACCAGCAATCACTTCCCTAGCTACCCACAAAGTACTGTGGATACACCTAATCAGCTTCCAGGGATTTATCCGCCTTTATGCATTTTAAGCCATCCAGTACCCCCTCCTCTGTAATATGAACACTTGTCACGTTATCACTATTTATTTCTCCAAAGTGTCTAGCTTCCATATCCTCTTTTAGTAAAAACTGATGTGAAATACTTGCAGAATCTCTCTCATCTCCTGCTGTTCCAGAGACATCTTGTTGAACGTTGAGGTTCGCTATTGTCTGCCTGGTTATGCTTTGGTCCTTAGCATATATGTAGAATCTCTGTATTCCACTTGAAATTTTTTCCCAAAGCTATCTCATGTGCCCTTTTGGTCTTTCTTGTTTCCCGCGAGTATACTCCTACTACCCTCGCAATCCAAGAACGATTCACTCAAACCCAGCTGTCTGTATCTGCCATATCCTTCCTTAATTTTCTTGACCATACACTCAATTTCTCGGGTCATGCAGCACTCCATACACCTATCAGCCTTGCCCTTAACAGGAACATACTGTCTCTGTACGCTCATTGTTGCAGGCCTATGAAGGCAATGGTAGACGAGGACAGAGAATCAATCATTCTCAGTAAAGAGGGAAAGCTAACAGCCGAAAGGTAGATGGCCCTGATAGAATGTTTCCCAGGGGACGAGAAGCGATGACCGGAGAAAATAGTAAACGTGTTCGGGGTAATTTATTAAAACCTGCTGGTCTCTGGGATGGTTCTGAGAGATTGGAAAGCTGCAAACATAGTTTTAAAACATACCCGTTAGCTTAACTTGTGTCGTGGGGAAAATGCTTGAATCTCTCAAGGGCGTAGTAGCGAGATATCTGGGTAGAAACTGTCCCATTGAGCATACATTCATGAAAGGCAGGTCGTGTTTAACACATTTACTGGAATTATTTGAGGACATGACGAGCACATTGGATACGTGGATGTGGTGTATCTGGATTTCCAGAATGTAATCGACAAGGTAATATACAAACGGGTGTTGTATCAGGTAAAGATGCACGGCATTATGGGTAATGTATTAGCATGGATAGAGGATTGGTAAATGAATAAAAAGTAAAGAATGGAGATAAATGGGTGTTTGTATTAATGTTGGCACCACAACTGCTTACAATTCATACAAATTTTTTGGAGTTGAGGACCAAGTATACCGTGTCAGAGTTCACATTTAACACCACAATGAGTGGCGGAGCAATGTGTGCAGAGACCACTATGAGTTTGCACAGGGAAACAGATAGGTTAATTGAGTGGGTAAGGGTCTGGCAGATGGAGGACAATGTTGAGAAATGTGAGGTCATCCGTTTTAGCCAGACTAACAGCAAACTGGATGATGAAACGTTTAAAACTTGCAGCATGCTGGACCACTATGAGTTTGCACAGGGAAACAGATAGGTTAATTGAGTGGGTAAGGGTCTGGCAGATGGAGGACAATGTTGAGAAATGTGAGGTCATCCGTTTTAGCCAGACTAACAGCAAACTGGATGATGAAACGTTTAAAACTTGCAGCATGCTGCTCTACAGATGGAGCTGGCTGTCCTTGTGCATGAATCACAGGAAGTTGGTTGCAGGTGCAGAAGGTGAATAGGACAGTGAAGGGAATATTGTGCTTCGTTGCTGGAGGGATGGTTATGCTGCAGCAGTACAGGGTGCTGATGAGGTCATACATGGAGCACTGTGTACAGGTTTGGTCTCTTTACTTTAGCAATGATGTACTGGCACTGGAGGGAGTACAGAGGAGGGTCACTAGTTGGACACTGGAGTTGAGTGGGTTGGCGTATGTGGAGAGATTGAGTAGACTGGGACTATACTCATTGTAATTTAGAAGAATGTGAGGTTGGATAGGAAAAATATGATTATAAAAGGAATAGATAAGATAGAAGCAGGGAGATAATTTCCACTGGGGACAGGTGAAACTAGAGAGTATAGCAACAAAACAAGGGGGGAGCAGATTTAGGACTGGGTTCAGGAGGAGCTTCTTCAGCTAAAGGTTTGTGAATCTGTGGAATTCCTTGCTGAGTGAAGCAGTTGGGTTTTCATCTTGAATGTCTTTAAGTAAAAAGGTAGATTTGTGAACTGGAAAGGACTTAAGGGCTATGGTGAGACAGCAGGAACGTGGAGCTGAGGCCATGAAAAGATCAGCCTTGACCTTATTGAATGGCAGATCAGTCTTGAGGGGCCAGATGGACTACTCCTCTTCCTTACATTTCCACTTCCCAGCCGTCCCTTTACCTGGGAATAGCCTCTCGCAAACAAATTGTGAAAGTTCTTGCCATGTGCCATTAAAATTGGCCTTTGTCCAATTTAGAACATCAACGTTTACATCTGGTCTATTCTTTTCTAGAACTATTTTAAAACTAGTAGAATTATCAGGTAATCCAATTGTCCCATCACATCCACACTGACCCTCAGAGCCTCCTACACTCCCCATGTAACATTGCATTTCCCATGGTCAATCTACCCAACCTGCAAATCCCTGAACACTGTGGGCAAGTCAGCCTGGGTAATCCAGCCAACCTGCACATCCCTGAACACTATGGACAATTCAGCTAGGATAATCCACCCAACCTGCACATCCCTGAAGACTATGGGCAATTCAGCCTGGGTAATCCAGCCAACCTGCACATCCCTGAACACTGTGGACAATTCAGCCTGGATAATCCACCCAACCTGCACATCCCTGAACACAATGGGAAATTCAGCCTGGATAATCCACCCAACCTGCACATCCCTGAACACAATGGACAATTCAGCCTGGATAATCCACCCAACCTGCACATCCCTGAACACTATGGGCAAATCAGCCTGGATAATCCACCCAAACTGCACATCTTTGGACAATGGGAGGAAACCAGAGCACCGGGACGTACCCCACGCAGAAAACCCCTTCTTCAGGAAGGGCTTATGCCCGAAACATCGATTCTCCTGTTCCCTGGATGCTGCCTGACCTGCTGCGCTTTTCCAGCAACACATTTTCAGCTCCTTACATTCTCCCCCCCATCATATCTTCTGCACATAAACTGACTTTTTTTTCTCGGTAACATCAGTTCTGAGGAAGAGTCACCGGATCTGAAACTTTAACTCTGACTTCTCTTCACAGATGTTGTTTCACGAGCCTCCTGGTTGTTGTTTCTGATTCACAGCATCCGAAGTTCTTTTGGTTTTAATTTACCAAGAGTTTGTAATTCAGGTCGAGCAGCCTCTCTCCCACTCACTGAGGTCTCCTCCCAACCTCCCCCCTCCCTCCTCCATCCCCCTTCCCTCCCCTTATCAAAATGGATAGCTCTCCCTGCATTCCATGTTCACTAACTTTGCTAACCAGTCTGCTTTGTCGAATCTTGTTCAGTTCCCATATACACAACGTCCACAGTCTGTCTTCATCAATCTTCCTATCACTGCTTCAAAAAACTCAACCAAGTTAGAGAGAGAAAATTTCCTATGCATAAAGCCATGTTGACTATCCCAAATCATTCTTTGCCTTTCCAAATACATGTATATCCTGTCCCTCCGAATTCCTTCCAACAACTTGCCTGCCACTGACTTCATACTGACTGTTCTCTTGTTCGCTGGCCTTTCCTTACCACCTTTGTAAATAATGGCACCCGTCTTTCAGTACTTCATCTGTCACAAACGATGACATAAATAACTCAGGGAGGGGCACTGCGATTACTTCCCGAGCTTTCCAGAAATTGCTGGAATACACCGGATCAGGACCCAGGGATTTATCCATCTGGATGCGATTTGAGCCATCCAGTACTACCTCCACTGTAACATGGACACTTTTCAGTTATCACTGTTTATTTCTCCAAACTCTCTCGATTCCATATCCTTCTCTAGTAAAAACCGACATGTAATACTAGAATAGTATAGTATCTCTCCCACCTCCTGTTGTTCCATAGACAGCCTTGTTGATCTTTAAGGGGTCCAATTCTCTGTCTAGTTATTCTTTTATTCATGATGTATTTGTAGAATTTCTTTGGATTCTCCTTAAAACATTTCCTGAAGCTGTTTTATGTGCCCTTTCTGCTCTCCTGATTTCCCTCGAGTATACTCCTGTACAAATGTGATCCTGTACTCACAATTCATCCGCCTCTGCCATATCTGCTTCCAGGAGAAGCAATTGCACTCCAGGAAATCCCAAAAAATTTTCTTATTTCAAGAACCGCAATTTCCCTCACACTTGATCAACAGTGCCCTACAACGCATATCTTCCACTTCCAGCACCTCCGCCTTTATATCATCCCTCCCAACTACAATAAGAATATAATTCCCAGGTCCTCACCTGCCAGCCCACTAATCTCAAGATACAGCACATGAATCTCTGCCATTTCCACTACCGACAGTCAGACCCCTCCACCCGGGATATATTCCCTCCCTAGACCTATCTGTGTTTTGCAGAGACCATTTCCTGCCGTGATGCCCTTGTTAGGTCTACGCAGCCCAACAACCAACCATCCCTTTCTGCCAGAGGAGATGTAAAATATGCACTCACACCTCCCCACCTCACCTCTGCCCAATGCCCCAAAGGTTCTTTTCAAACCAGACAGAGATTTTCCTGCACATCCAAACACCTCACTACTGTATCTGTATACCATGGGCAAATTAACCTTGGTAATGCAGTGAATTTGCACATCTTTGGATTGTGGGTGGAAACCAACTGGGAGAATGTTCAAATTCCCCTCAACTCGTCGCCTGAGGCTGGAATCAAACCAACGTCCCTGGAGCTGAGGCAGCAGTGCTAACCACTGAGCCACAATACTGTGGGATCTTTGGTGTTGATGTGCTGCCCGACTGATACCTCAGTCACTCACCCTGCCTCATTTCCCAAGAGAAGAGGCGGTGATGGCCTCCTGATATTATCACTAGCCAGCTAATCCAGAGACCCAGATAACCATCGGGGGACCTGGGTTTGAATCCAGTCACGTCAGATAGTGGAATGTGAATTCAATAAAAATCTGGAATGAGGAATCTAGTGACGACAATGAACCCACTGTCAATTGTTGGAAAAAAAAAGCACCTGGATCACAAATGCCCTTTAGGGAAGGAATCTGCCATCCTTACCTGGTCTGGCCTACAGGTGACTCCAGACCCACAGAAATGTGGTTGACTGTTACCTGCCCTCTGGGCCTAGCCAGTGACACCTTCATCTTGTGAATGAACAAAGGAAATAAGGTCAAGTCTTGTATACAACCATACTATTCTTACAGAGAACAGTGATCTCCTAGAAAACCTACTTCTCAATTCCCGGCTGTTTATTGGGGAAGGCGGGGGTGGGGGGTGGGCTGGGGGTGGGTGTCGATAGTACAATCCTAATAAGTTGATCATTAATGTCTAATTTCTCAGTTCCCTAGATATACTACCAGGAATACCCTCCTGAAGCCCAGCCATAATGTTATCCCTAATCAAAAACACCATCCCCCTGGTCTGTTGCCCCCTTTCTATCTTTGCTATAGCACCTATACCCTGGAACATTAAGCTGCTAAAGTATCCGTCCCTGAGTGATGCTTCTGTAATTGCTACAACATCCCAGTGCCGTGTTCGAAACCATACCCTGAGCTCATCTGCCTGACCTGTGGGGACGTTTGCCTTGAAGTAAATGCAATGTAATTGCTCAGTCCGACCTCATTCTGTGCCTTACCCTTACCTGTTTTGACTGTTTGACTTCTGAACTGTACCAACCACAGACTTAGCTCTTTTCTCACACTCACTTTGGGTTTACCCCCCACTCTCTCACCGGTTTCATGCCTCCCGAGTAGCACTAGCAAATCTTCCCTTCCAGTGCAGATACGATCCATCCTTCTTATGTAGATCAATACTACCCAACAAGAGATCTAATGACCCAAAAGGTGAATCCTTCTCCCCGACAACAGATCCTTTGCCGCGCATTTATCTGCTCTATTCTGCGATTCCTACTCTCACTAGCATGTGGCACCGAGAGTAATCCAGATATTACTATCCTCGAGGACCTACTTTTTACCCTCCAGCCTAATTTCCCGTATTCTCTCATCAGGACATCATCCTTGTCTATTTCTATGTCATTGGTACCAATGAACAACGGCGTCCCCTCACAGGGTTATTATAACCCCTCTCAGAATATTCTGCACCCTCTGCGACATCCTTGACCCTGGCACCAGGGAGGTTTCACCCCATTCTGATGTTTCACTGTCAGCTGCAGAAACTGTAGTCTTTGCCCCTGCACTGTCAGCTGCAGAAACTGTAGTCTTTGCCCCTGACGAGAGAGTCCCCTATCACCATTGATCGCGTGGAACTGGATATACCTCACATTACGTTAGAGCCAGTCTCAACAACAGTAACTTGGCTGCAACTGCTACATTCCCCTGAGTGTCTGTGACTCTCTACATTTTCCAAAGCAGTATACTTGTTTGAGAGTGGGATAGACAGAGGAGACTCCTGCATTACCTGTCTCCCTCTCCTATCTTTCCTGGAGGTAACCCATCTACCTGACTCTATCTGCAGTTTTTCTGCCTGAAACTGCCACGGATCACTCTTCCTCGCTCCTGTGAATCCCTCACTGACTTTAACTGTCGCTCCAACACATCTATGCGATCGATAGGATTTGCAACTAGACTTAGTGCAGACGTCATCATCAGGATCATTGAAATCTTCCCTAATCTCCAACACGTGACAGGAAGGGCACATTAATCAAAGAATGGCTATCTCTGCAACTTAACATTTTACAGACACTGAAAAAGGTACAGTCTTACTGCTCTACAAAATACTGTCCTGGAATAACTTAATACCGAAATTTTATATTTTCAAATATTAATAAAGAGACCGGAAGACATATTAACATGACGCCCTCACCTTACTCACTATTGTAGATTTATGAAAATAAAACAGACAAAGATTTATCTTTTAAGTGATTGAAACCCACTGAGCTGATCCCCAGCTGTGAGACATTCAAAAGTGAGGTGTCTCCAAGGGCAGTTGTGAAATGTCACTGTTTGTTTCTCTTTACTGCCCGCTCCATTTCCAGGGAGGTTTATAACTTGACAGCCAGTCAGCTGGAAGAGTTCACTGCTCCGTGTTATTCACTGGGATTTGCCTTCAGCCTCACAAACCTCCCTGGTGAGTTTTGAGAAGATTGGTAGCTGAAGTTGAGGTTCTGGATGGAGGTTTGCTCGCTGAGCTGGAAGGTTCATGTTCAGACATGTCGTCACCGTACTAGGTAACATCTTGAGTAAGCCTCCGGACAAAGCTGTCTCGGTAATCCCCCTCCAGCCTCAGACATTACATGTCCACGGTATAAGAATTTTTATATAAGTCATTTGTTGTTCATTCATTTTGAGGTTTTAAAATAACCTCTCAAAAACATGATTTCTTTCCCCCAAATAGATTTCTGCCAGCTAGGCTTTTGAAGAAGTCACTCTCGAATGAGTCACAGCTGGGGAACAGTTTAGTGGGTTTCAGTCTCTTAAAAGATAAATCTTTGTCTGGTTTATTTTCAAGAAGTCTTGATGTCTCAGTTCATTTCCTCAACTTATAAGCACAGAAGGACAGCTTTCATTTTTTAACATCACTGTAAGGGGAGTGATCACCGATGAAGTATTGTCACTGGAGTAGTAATCTGGAGACCCAGGTAATGTTCGGGGGACCTGGACTTAAATCCCACCAAGGCAAAGGTTGCAACTGAATTCAATAAAATCTGGAATGAAAACTCTAATGATGGCCATGAAATCATTGTCGATTGCTAGGAAAAATCCATCTGGTTCACTAATGTCCTTTAGGCCAGGAAACTACCATCCTTACCTGGTCTAGCCTATACATGACTCCAGACCCACAGCAATGTGATTGGCTCTCACTGCCCTCTGGGTAATTAGGGATGGGCAATGAATGCTGGCCGAGTCAGTGATACCCACATCCTCTGGATGAATACAAACAAGGAAAACTGAAATCGGGGAGGACAGCTTTTTTTTTGAAAAGTTGTGCTGACAGAGGTTTTCAAATAAACAAAAAGGTCACCTTGTTCGATAGCACTATGGACGCTGCAATAGTCAGAGAGAACTTGAGGAACAATGCACAGAGAGATCCCAGGTATATGGCAGAATAAGAAGGTTGTAATAGTAGGGAAGCAAATTTTCCAAACATTGACTGGGACGACTATAGTGTGAAAGATTTAGTTGGTGACGGATTTGTTAAATGAATTCAAGAACATTTTCTTTATCCTTATGTAAATGTTCCTATGAGAAGGAGCAAAACCTGCTTTTTTCTCGGTTAATAAGACAGGGCAAGCAACTGAAGTGATAGCGGGGCAACACTTTGAGTGGGACGAAATTGTCGGCTCCTTGTGGAAATATTTGTATAATCAGTAATGACATGTGAGGTATTTGATGACTGGAGAGTGGCTAAAGTTGTACGTTTGTCTGTGAAGGAGAAGCCTGGGAATGACAGGCCTGTGAGTCTGACTTCAGTGATGGGTAAGTTGCTGCAGTTGATTCTGAAGGATAGGATTTACATGTATTTGGAGGGATATGGAATGATTAGTGATAGTCAGCATTGAAACAGTAGGCGAGTGAGTAATCGTGCAGAGTTGTTTTTCAGACAGAAGGCCTGTGACCAGCGGTGTTCCCCAGGGATCAGTGCTGGGTCCACTTTTATTTGCCATTCACATGAATGATTTAGATGAGAAAATGGAACGTTTGGTTTGTAAATTAGTGGGTGACAAGGAAAATGGTGTTAAAGTGGAAAACAACAAAGGTTATGCACGATTCCAAAGAGATCTTGATCAATTGGGTGAATGGCTGAAGAGTGGCAGATGGAGGTTAATCTGAATAAATGCAATATATTACATTTTCATAGAACAAACAAGGGCAGGACTTACACTCATTAAAAGTCAGGCCTTGAGAACTGATATAGAACAAAGACACTGATAGGTTCATGTCTTTGATATTTGTGTCACATGTAAACAGGGTGGTTGAGAAGGTGCTAGCACATTTGCCTTCATTGCTCAGACCTTTGAGTATCGGAGTTGGGACGTTATGTTGAGGCTGTTAAGGATGTTGGGAAGGCCACTTCTGGAATACTGTGCTCAGTTCTGGTTGTGCTGTTATAGGAAGGATATTATTAAATTGGAGCGGGTTCAGAAGAGATTTACCAGGATGGTAATGGTAATGAATGGTTTCAGTTATAAGGAGAGATTAGGACTTATTTTCACTGGAGTGTAGGAGGCTGAGGCGTGATCTTGGAAGAGGTTGATAAAATCATGAAGCGTGAGCGGGTTCAGAAGAGATTTACCAGGATGGTAATGGTAATGGATGGTTTCAGTTATAAGGAGAGGCTGGGACTTATTTTCACTGGAGTGTAGGAGGTTGAGGCGTGATCTTGTAAGAGGTTGATAAAATCATGAAGCGTCTAGGTAATGTGAATAGCAGGTGCCCTTTCCAGGAGGGGATACAATTCAAGAGTTATCTGCATAATTTTACAGGTGAGTGGAGAAAAGGCTTTAAAAAGACATTAGAGGTTTTTATTTTTTTTGCACTGAGTTGGTTAATGTGTTGAATGACCTTCCAGAGGAGTAGTAGCTATGAATACAATTACAACTGCTGGGGAACACGGTGGCTCTTAGCACCAGGGATTCGGGCACACTTCCAGCCTCCAGCGACTGTCTGTGTGGACCTTTGCACATTCTCTCCGTGTCTTGTCCGTTTCCTCCCACTAGTAAACTGGCCATGCTAATTTGCCCATACTGTTCAGAGATGTGTATGTTGGGTGCATTAGTTTAGATTACTTTACAGTGTGGAAACAGAGAATTGAACCCGGGTCTCTGGCACTGTGAGGCAGCAGTGCTAACCACTGTGCCATCGTGCCACCCACGGTGGGGCAAACTTAGGGGAATGGGTCTGGGTGGATTTGTTGGACAAATGGCCAGTTTCCACACTGTAGGGATTCTACGAGAAAGTCATTTGGACAGGTATCTAATAGGAAATGTTTGGATGCATGTAGACCAAGGGGAGGCAGGTGAGATGAGCTCAGTTTGGAATTATGGTTGACATAGATTGTTTGGATCACAGGGTCTGTTTCCGTGCTATATAACATCACGACTCTAATTCTTGCTATCTCTACATTCCACCCTCTTCACAACTCTCCCTATCCCTGTCACCTTATCCAGCCTCACAACTCTTCCTTATCTCTAATAATTTCCCTCCAGCCTCAGAACCCTCCCTAATACTAATCCAATCCAGTCTCTCAAAGCTCTGCTATGTGTGCATTTCTTTGATTCCAGCCTTCAGAATACCCCATTTTTATTTCTCACTTGATGAAGGTCCTTTCAGATTACTGCACCGAGCTCCAGCGTTTCCTCCTTAACCTCTCCGTCTCACTTTTCTCCCAAACACATTCACAAAATATGTGTATTTATTCTAATATCGCCTTTTCTGACCTGGTTTCAACTGTGGCCTGTCATATCCTAATATTAAGTGTCGAGAAGTTTACAGCACAGAAAAATGGCTCTGAGGTCCATTGAGTCTGTGACAGTAAAGAAAACTACCACTAAACTATCCTAATCCATTTTCCAATACTTGGTCCATTGTCTTGGCATCGCAAGCGTGCACCTAAATATATCTTAAATGCTATTGGGAATTCTGTGTCTCCCGCCCTCACAGAGAGTGAGGTTTAGTGCAATTGTTGCTCGATGACGATATCACCCACAGGAAGACAGAGCAACTGGTTTGTGCAAACCAGAGATCGCCCACACATTGGGAAGGATGGCAGTATCACTGAGAGGGAGGCACAGGAGAGTTACCAGGATGTTTCAAGGAATGGGGGATTTTAATAGCGTGTTTTGGGTATCCTTTTACATTATTCATTGTTATGATATAGCTGTTGCTGATACATACATAATATCGATCTACAATAGATGGACTCTCCTTCCCAACCTCTCCCCTTGCCTGGGCTGTGGTTACACCCAGGTTAAACCACCACCAGACATGAGAGGGCATCCTTTGGTCTTGTAGGACAATGCTGATTTTACCTTTTACACAGTGATGCTACTGTGCCTCGGGGGTGGAGAGAGGGAGTGCTGAAGGCGGTGGATGGGCCACCACTCAACACAGTGCCTTGTGCTTGAGGATGTTCACGTTCTTTAATATTGTTGGGGGATGCACCGATGCAGGCAAGTGGAAACTGTTCCAACACAATCCTGATGTGTACCTTATAGACAGCAAACAGACATTGGAGAATCAGGGGTTTGGAGAAACTGAGATTGTTCTCCTTGTAGCAAAGGAAATTGATGCGAGCTATGACAGAGGGGTTTAACAAACGGTACCCGTGACAATAATAAACCTTACACCCATCAGCTCATTATACAAGGATTACAGGACACATTGAAGCTTTGGGGAGAGCGATTGAAAGAATGGGGTGATTCAAGGGAGAACGTTTATGCAGCAAATGGGATTGAGCTGGAACACAATACTCACACACAATGTGAATATCCAAGTCCTGATGAAGTGAGTAATTCTGTCAGAGTTTGGTGTTACAGTTACTGAGATTACCATCTGAATGCCCACCTTAATGTACAGTAATACAAGTTTATAAATTCCGTCAGTCAGTTCAGGTTAGAAACTCACACTATCCCCTCCTCTTGGCCCAGGATGACTGTACTCATTCTGGATTAGTGGTGCTGGAAGAGCACAGCAGTTCAGGCAGCATCCAAGGAGCTTCGAAATTGACGTTACGGGCAAAAGCCCTTCATCAGGATGAAGAGCTTTTGTCCGAAACGTCGATTTCGAAGCTCCTTCGATGCTGCCTGAACTGCTGTGCTCTTCTAGCACCACTAATCCAGAATCTGGTATCCAGCATCTGCAGTCATTGTTTTTACCTGACTGTACACATTACTCATTGAGGAGGTCAGCAGTCAGTTCAGGGGGAAATCTATGTGGGTTTCTAGGAGTTTCCACCTTGAGACTTCATTTGACTAAACAGGGCAGATCTTTGACACATGGGACAGAATGCTCCAAGAGTCAGTGAGATGTGGAGAACAGGATTCGCTTCCTTTTCTTTCCATCCGTGCTGCAAGTGTGCTTCATCAATAAGATATGGGGAGTGAAAGGCTCATGCAGCTTGATGGGCAAGTTGTCTCCACTCTGACCAACGCGCAACAAACACCCCCCAGTCATCCCATAGAGTATCCCTAAAAGGATAGCAACTGTGCATGCTTCCCACTGCCCAGGACTCCCAGTAAACATTTACAAGAATTGGGGGGTGGGGGGAGGTGTAATCCGTCAGAAGAGGCATAACTGTAATGTTCTAAGAGGATTGTGAAGGGAGAGAGATGCACAGGAGAAGGGGGCAACAAGTTGCCAGATGGAGTATAATTTGGGAAAATGGGCATTTGGTCATTTCGTAGGGGATAATAAAAGATGAGCGCTATTTAAATGGTGGAAACTGTAGAAAGGAAACTGCAGGAAACACAGAAAGCTAGCAGATTCTGGGTCAGTCACGGCACCAAATGTTCTATTTCAGATTCGTCAAGTTTTAGACAACATTAACATGGGTAAGGGGTTTCAATAGCAATGGAGCTGGGGTGAGGGAGAGACAAGCAACGTTTTAGACATTGGAATTCCTGGTGTTTGTGATTGTGTAGATGTCTGATCAGAAGGTCACCTTGGGGTCACATATAACAGCAATATTGTGAAGAGTGTAGTTCTACCTCAGATAGTTCCCAATGGGAGGGAGGGGCTCAGCAGAAAGAGGAAAGGTATTTGTAATAGCAACTGATGGCAACAGATTTAAACATTACAATGTTTCGTTGGAGGAAATGGCAGCAAATCGAGTAGTGTGAGCATGGTTTTAAAACTGAGTAACAGTGGAGTAATGGTGAGGGATGATGCGGAGGGATAGCTGGGCATTGTCAGTGTACATGTGAAACCTATCACAGTGCCTTTGGACAATGTCACCTCCTGGCAGTATGGACGTGAGATACAGGAGGGACCAAGGATAGATCCTTAGATTCCCTGCAGTGTGGAATCAGGTCCTTTGGCCCAACAAGTCCACTCCGACCCTCCGAAGATGAACGCACCCAGACCCATTCCCCTGCATTTACTCCTGATTAATGCATCTCACACTACGGACAATTTAGCATGGCCATTTCACCGAACCTGCACATCTTTGGACTGTGGGAAGAAACCGGAGCACCCGGAGGAAACGCACGCAGACACTGGGAGAATGTGCAAACTCCACACAGTCACCCGAGGCTGGAATCGAACCTGGGTAGCTGGTGCTGTGAGGCAGCGGAGCTTACCACTGAGCCACCGTGCTGGCCAACCTTTGAGGGACACCATATACAAGGATTTCAGAAAGGAAATCTGAGAGGGTATCACAGCTACAGAAGTTACCATTGTCGAGGAGTGTCTGCCTACTGAGTCAGTATGGGTGGAAATTAGGAACAGTAAGGGAGCAGTCACCTCATTAGGGGTTTACTACAGACACCCCAAGAGCAGCAGGGAAATGGAAGAAAGCACAGGTCAGCAGATTTTGGACAAGTGTGAATGCAGTAGGGTTGTTGTAATGGGTGACTTTAACTTTCGAAATATTGATTGGAACCTCCTTCGAGCAGATGGTTTGAAAGGACCTGTTTTCGTAAGGTGTGTTGAGGAGGGTTTCCTAAATCAGTACGTTGACAGGCCGTCAAGGGGAGAGGTCGTTTTGGATTTGGTGCTCGGCAATGAGCCAGGGCAGGCGTCAGATCTTGCGGTGGGAGAGCATTTTGGTGATAGTGACCACAACTGCCTCACATTCTACATCGCTATGGAGAACGACAGAAGCAGGCACAATGTTTAATTGTGGTAAAGGAAACTATGATGCTATCAGACATGAGTTGGGAAGCATGGACTGGGAGCAATTTTTCCATGGAAAGGGCACTATAGATATGTGGAAACTGTTTAAGGAACATTTGTTGCGAGTGATGCATAAATATGTCCCTCTGAGACAGACAAGAAGTGGTAAGATAAAGGAACCTTGGATGACGAGAGCGGAAGATCTTCTCGTCAAAAGAAAGAAGGCAGCTTACGTAAAGCGGAGGAAGCAAAGGTCTTGCTCAGCTCGAGAGGATTACAGTCAGGTGAGGAAGGAGCTCAAAAATGGTCTGAGGAGAGCCAGGAGAGGGTACGAAAAAGGCTTGGCAGGAAGGATGAGGGAGAATTCAAAGGCATTTTACACGTATATGAGGAATAAGGGAATGATCAAAGAAAGAGTAGGGCTGAACATGGATAGCATAGGAAACTTGTGTATAGAGTCTGAGGAGGTAAGGGAAGCTCTAAATGAGTTTTTTTCCTTCTGTCTTCACTGAAGAAAAGGACTTGTAGTGCGTGAAACCATTGAGGAGCAGGTAAGCATGTTGGAACCGATAGAGATTGATGAAGCTTATGTGATGAACATGTTGACAGACATTAATATTGACAAGTCGCTAGGGCCAGACCAGATTTGTCCTCGGCTGCTTTGGGAAGCGAGAAATGTGATTGCTTCGCCACTTGTGAAGATCTTTGCATCCTCGCTCTCCACTGAAGTCGTACCTGAGGACTGGAGGGAGGCAAATGTAATTCCTCTCTTCAAGAAAGGAAATAGGGAAATCACCGGCAATTACAGACCAGTAAGTCTCACGTCTGTCGTCTGCAAGGTGTTAGAAAGGATTCTGAGGGATAGGATTTATGACCAT
>NC_057746.1:12771006-12777165 GCF_004010195.1 Chiloscyllium plagiosum | reverse complement strand
AATTTGAAAGCTGGGTACAGGATTAAGGATAGGATTCTTGGCAGTGTGGAGGAACACAGGGATCTTTGTGTGCAGGTACATAGATCCCTTAAAATTGCCACCCAAGTGGACAGGGTTGTTAAGAAAGCATATGGTGATTTGGCTTTCATTAACAGGGGGATTGAGTTTAAGAGTCGTGAGATCTTGTTGCAGCTCTATAAAATTTTGGTTAGACCGCACTTGGAATACTGTGTCCAGTTCTGCTCGCCCTATTATAGGAAAGATATGGATGCTTTGGAGAGGGTTCAGAGGAGGTTTACCAGGAGACCGCCTGGACTGGAGGGCTTATCTAACGAAGAGAGGTTGACTGAGCTCGGACATTTTTCATTGGAAAAAAGAAGAAAGAGAGGTGACCTAATTGACGTGTGCAAGATAATGAGAGGCATAGATACAGTTGATAGCCAGGGCAGAAATTGTTAACACGAGGGATCTTCGTTTTAAGCTGTTGGGCGGAAAGTATTGAGGGGATGTCAGAGGTGGGTTCTTTACGCAAAGATTTGTGAGAGCATGGAATGCGTTGCCAGCAGCAGTTGTGGAAGCGAGATCACAGACATTTGATGGATCTTTCATTAGGTTTACCTCACATGAGGATCATTGGTCGGCACAACATCGTGGGCTGAAGGGCCTTTCCTGTGCTGTACAGTACTATGTTCTATGAAGTGTATCTGTACCTTTCGACCATCTGCACCCTATACTGACAGATAGTGCTCCCTCAATATCTTAGAAACCATCACCTCAGTATGTTTATCCCCAAAGCACCTCGACAGAACATTCATGCCCTCAACACCTCAGAAAACAAACCTGTTGCTCCCTTGGACCGTGTTCATCCCCAAACCCGTTCTCACTGTGATGACCCACAGCCACCCCCAAGATTGGAGCCCAGGGCCCAGAAGATTATTTGAGTTTCTGGATTAATCATAGAATCCCTAAGATGTAGAAGCAGGTCATTCGGCCTATCAGTTTCACACTGACCCTCGGCAAAGAAGCCCACCCCCTCCCCCACTCTATCACTGGATCCCTTCAATTCCTCTGGCTAATCCACCTAGCCTGCACATCTTTGGACAGTGGGAAGGAACTGGAGCACCCAGAGGCTGACAAGGGGAGAATGTGCCAACTCCACACAGACAGTCGCCCGAGGCTGGAATCGAACCCCGGGTGGGGTGAGGCAACACTGAGCCCCCGTGACAATCCCACCATCTCCTCTCCGTTGATAACCGTTTGATGTCTATACCCGGTGAGTATATAACTTGTCTAGCGTTTATTTAAGAAAGATTAGGGACAAGGGCAATGCCTCCACAAGCTCAAGATGCTTTGTCACCCTCGAAAAAATATTTATATCAATATCAAAAAGAGACTTTATTCACAAAAAACTTTATGTACAAACATAGTCAATAAAGTTCGGTTCTGTACAGTCTTTACAACAAGTCTTGGTCATGGCATATATACTCCCCTTGGTTAATTAACTGAAATGTTAGGTCTGAGCTGTTCCTTCTGATTAAACATCACTAAGTTAAATTGATAAGGATCTTTGTGAAGTGCCTGTGTTCTGTATCTGTTCTCCCATGTACCCCACCATCCAAATACAATACCTTACACAGCCTTAAACCTGTTTGTTAACTTTCAGCAGAAGCAGCCTCAGGACATTGAACACAGACTGAATTACTCAGTGACGCTCGGATCAGGTCAGATCAAATTCTCAAGCAAACAGATGGCTGGGGATATTCAGTAGCAATGGTGAAGAGAGAGAGGAACAATTCACATTTCAAGTGACCATTCCTCAAAACGGTCTGTTCTGAAGGAACTTTCCCGCAGAAATCACTGGATTAAAAGGTGAATTCTGTCTGTCTCTTTCTCCCTCTCCTTTCAGAGATGCTGCCGGACATGCTTAGCTTCTTCAGCAATCTCTGTATCGATGATTCAGGTCTCTAGCGCGTCCGTACAGATTGATTTTAGTGTTGAATTCTCAATCTTGCTCTGTTCAATGGATTGAATCCCTCTGCTACAAAGGAGGATCAGTTACCACAGCTAACAGGTTCGTGATGCCAACATTGTTGATTCAATCTCTATCATGTCTAAAAATAACCATGAAGCCTCCAGCTACTCAACCTCACCCCTCACCTGAGGTGTGTGACCCACCAGGCCTCTCTCTCTGACAAGACAGCAGCTCTCGTGTCCTCCTGGTCTGTAATAACTTCCCAACTTTAAAATGGCACTCCAGTAAGAGAGCTCTTTACACAGTTCAGGTCAAAATCCTGGAGCTCCCTCCCTAACATCACTGTGGGACACCCAAGGACAGCAGCAGGAGAGTACACCCCACCCCCACCTTCCAGGAAACTATTAGAGGGTGTGGGAATTACATGCAAGCCACATTTGAAAATAAGTTTTATAACAGCGTCACGGTGGATGGTCACTAACATTGTTTCTTTACCTGTGTTGAAATCAGCGAAATGAAGAAGCTAAGGGTCGGTTGAAAATGACAATGATAGTCTTTCGTAGGTTGGTGTTTACTAGAGTTTGTATCGACAGTATGAATGTTTGAGCACTTATTCAAGGGCATGCAGGTAGTTGCCAAAGAAGTGATGGGGGCTGGTACAATTGCGACATTTAAAAGGCATCAGGATGAGTATGTCAATAGGAAGGGTTTAGAGGGATATCAGCCAAGTGCTGATGAGAATAGCTGCTTGGTATGGACGAGTTGGACAGGAGGGTCCATTTCGAAGCTGTGCACCTCTCTGACTCTGTGCCTCTAAATAGTCTATTGCAGAGAGTTTCAGACAGGGTTTGGTTTGTGTGTCTCTCATGCTTCCTCAGAATCTGCAAACCCTATGTCTCCAAATTTCCACAAGACTCTATGAAATAGAAAAAAAGAGGGTCAGTGCTGAGGGAGTGCTGCACTGTCAGAGGGTCAGTACTGATGGAGTGCTGCACTGTCGGAGGGTCAACACTGAGGGAGTGCTGCACTGTCAGAGGGTCAGTACAGAGGGAATACTGCACTGTCAGAGGGTCAGTACTGAGGGAGTGCTGCAATGTGAGAGGGTCAGTACTGAGGGAGTGCTGCACTGTCAGAGGGATAGTACAGAGAGAGTGCTACACTGTCAGATAGACAATTCGGAGGCACTGCTGGACTTTCACAGGTGCAGGAGGAGGCAGAGGGTCAGTACTGACGGTGTGATACACTGTCAATGGGTCAGTACTGAGGGAGTGCTACACTGTCAATGAGTCATTACTGAGGCAGTGCTGTACTGTCAGAGTGCCAGTTATGATGGAGTGCTGTACTGTCAGGTTTTGTCCTGAGATTGGGCCACACTGCCGAAGGGTCCGTATAGGGCCATTTCCACACTGTCAGAGAGTCAGTACAGAGGGAGTGCATCATTATTAGAGGACCAGTGTGGAGGGAGGGTAGCATTGTCAGAGGATCAGTATGGAGGGAGTGCATCACTGTCAGAGGATCAGTATGGAGGGAGTGCAGCATTTTCAGAAGAGCAGCGTGGAGGGAGTGCAGCATTGTCAGAGGGTCAGTGTGGAGGGAGAGCAGCAATGTCAGAGGCTCAGTATGGAGGGAGTGCAGCATTGTCAGAGGATCAGGGAGTGCAGCATTGTCAGAGGATCAGTGTTGAGGGAGTGCAGCATTGTCAGACGTCCAGTGTGAAGGGAGTGCAGCATTGTGAGAGAGTCAGGACGGGGGGATTGCAGTATTGTCAGAGGGTCAGATTGGAGGGAGTGCAGAATTGACAGAGGATCAGTGTTGAGGGAGTACAGCATTTTCAGGGGGTGAGTGTGCAGGGAGGGCACCATTGTCAGAGGGTCAGTGTGAAGGGAGTGCAGCATTGTCAGAGGATCAGTATTGAGGGGCTGCAGCATTGTTAGAGAGTCAGGTCGGGGGTTTGCAGCATTATCAGAGGGTCAGTGTGGTGGGAGTGCAGCATTGTCAGAGGGTCAGTGTGGAGGGAGAGCAGCATTGTCAGAGAGTCAGGACGGGGGGATTGCAGCATTGTCATAGGGTCAGTGTGGAGGGAGTGCAGCATTGTCAGGGCTTCAGTGTGCAGGGAGAGCAGCATTTTCAGTGTATCAGTGTGGACGGGATGCAGCATTGTCAGATGGTCAGTGTGGAGGCATTGCAGCATTGTCAGAGGTTCAGTATGGAGGGTGACCAGCATTGTCAGACGCCCAGTGTGAAGGGAGTGCAGCACTGTCAGAGAGTCAGGACGGTGGATTGCAGCATTGTCAGTGAGTCAGTTTGGAGGGAGTGCAGCATTGTCAGACTATCAGTGTGGAGGGAGTGCAGCATTGTCACAGGGTCAGTATGTAGAGAGTGCTGCATTGTCAGAGGATCAGCGTGATGGGAGTGCAGCATTGTTAGAGGGACAGTGTGGATGGAGTGCAGCATTTAGAGAGGGTCAGTGTGAAGGGAGTGCAGCATTGTCAGAGGGTCAGTGTGGAGGGAGTGTAGCATTGTCAGAGGATCAGTATAGTGGTGCTGCAGCATTGTCAGAGAGTCAGGACGGGGGATTGCAGCATGATCAGAGGGTCACTGTGGTGGGAGTGCAGCATTGCCAGAGGATCAGTGTGGACGTAGTGCAGCATTGTCAGAGGATCAGTATCGTGAGAGTGCAGCACTGACAGAGGATCAGTGTGGAGGGAGTGCAGCATTGTCAGAGATTCAGGACGGGGGGATTGCAGCATTGTCAGAGGCACAGTGTGGAGGGAGTGCAGCATGGTCAGAGGGTCAGTGTGGAGGGAGTGCAGGATTGTCAGAGGATCAGTGTGGCGGGATTGCAGCATTGTCAGAGGGACAGTGTGGAGGGAGTGCAGGATGGTCAGAGGGTCAGTGTGGAGAGAGTGCAGCATTGTCAGAGGGTCAGTGTGGAGGGAGTGCAGCATTGTCAGACTATCAGTGTGGAGGGGATGCCGCATTTTCAGAGGTTCAATATGGAGTGAGTGCAGCATTGTCAGAGAGTCAGTGTGGAGAGACTGCAGCATTGTCAGAGGAACAGTGTGGAGGCAGTGCAGCATTGTCAGAGGGTCAGTGTGGAGGGAGTGCAGTATTGTCAGAGGTTCACTATGGAGTGAGTGCAGCATTGTCAGACAGTCAGTGTGGAGGGAGTGCAGCATTGTCGGAGGATCAGTATGGAGAGAGTGCAGCATTCTCAGAGGAACAGTGTGGAGGGAGTGCAGCATTGTCAGAGGATCAGTATGGAGGGAGTACAGAATTGTCAGAGGGTCAGTGTGGAGGGAGTGCAGCATTGTAAGAGATTCAGGACGGGGCGATTACTGCATTGTCAGAGGATCAGTGTGGAGGGAGGGCAGCATTATCAGAGGGTCAGTGTGGAGGGAGTGCAACATCGTCAGACAGTCAGGACGGAGGGATTGCAGCATTGTAAGAGGGTCAGTGTGGAGGGAGTGCAGCATTGTCAGAGGTTCAGTGTGAAGGGAGTGAAGTATTGTCAGAGGGTCAGTGTGGGGGGAGTGCAGCCTTGTCAGAGTGTCAGTGTGGAGGGAGTGTAGCATTGTCAGAGGGTCAGTGTGGTGGGATTGCAGCATTGTCAGAGGGTCAGTGTGGAGGGAGTGCAGCATTGTCAGAGGGTCAGTGTGGAGGGAGTGCAGCATTTTCAGTGAGTCAGGGCGTGGGGATTGCAGCGTTTTCAGTGGATCAGTGTGGAGGGAATGCAGCATTGTCAGAGGATCAGTGTGGAGGGAGAGCAGTATTGTCAGAGGGTGAGTGTGGAGGGAGTACAGCATTGTCAGGGAGTCAGTGTTTAGGGAGTGCAGCACTGTCAGAGGGTCAGTGTGGAAGGACTGTAGCATTGTCAATGTGTCAGTGTGGAGGGAGTGCAGCATTGTCAGTGGGTCAATGTGGAGTGATTGCAGCATTGTCAGAGAGTCAAGACGGGAGATTGCAGCACTGTCAGAGGTCAGTGTGAAGTGGGTGCAGCATTGTCAGAGGGTCAGTGTGGAGGGAATGCTGCATTGTCTCAGTATCAGTGTGGCGGGAGTGCAGCATTGTCAGACGGTCAGTATGGAGGGAGTGCAGCATTGTCAGTGGATCAGTGGGGAGTTATTGCAGCATTGTCAGAGGTTCAGTGTGGAGGGGGTGCAGCATTGTGAGAGGGTCAGTATGGT
>NC_057746.1:12751406-12770506 GCF_004010195.1 Chiloscyllium plagiosum | reverse complement strand
TTTAGAGGCACAGAGTCAGAGAGGTGCACAGCTTCGAAATGGCCCCTCCTGTCCAACTCGTCCATACTAACCAGATATTCTCATCTCATTTCCTACCATTTGCTAGCACTTGGCTGATATCCCTCTAAACCCTTCCTATTCACATACTCATCCTGATGCCTTTTAAATGTCGCAATTGTACCAGCCCCCATCACTTCCTCTGGCAGCTACCTGCATGCCCTTGAATAAGTGCTCAAGCAGTCATACTGTCGATACAAACTCTAATAAACACCAACCTACGAAAGGCTATCATTGTCAGTTTCAACCGACCCTTAGCTTCTTCATTACGCTGATTTCAACACAGGTAAAGAAACAGAGTTAGTGACCATCCACTGTGACCCTGTTATAAAACTTATTTTCAAATGTGGCTTGCATGTAATTCCCACACCCTCTAATAGTTGCCTGGAAGGTGGGGGTGGGGTGTACTCTCCTGCTGCTGTCCTTTGGTGTCCCACAGTGATGTTAGGGAGGGAGCTCCAGGATTTTGACCTGAACCGTGTAAACAGCTCTCTTACTGGAGTGCCATTTTAGTTATTACAGACCAGGAGGATACGAGAGCTGCTGTGTTGTCAGAGAGAGAGGTCTGGTGGGTCACACACCTCAGGTGAGGGGCGAGGTTGAGTAGCTGGGGGCTTCATGGTAATTTCAGACATGATAGAGATTGAACCAACAATGTTGGCATCTCGAACCTGTTAGCTGTGGTAACTGACCCCCCTTTGTAGCAGAGGGATTCAATCCCTTGAACATTGCAAGCTTGAGAATTCAACACTAAAATCAATCTGTACGGACGCGCTAGAGACCTGAAACATCAATACAGAGATTGCTGAAGAAGCTAAGCATGTCCGGCAGCATCTCTGAAGGGAGAGGGAGAAAGAGACAAAAAGAGTTCAACTTTCAATCCAGTGATTTCTGCGGGAAAGTTCCTTCAGAACAGACCGTTTTGAGAAATGGTCACTTGAAATGTGAATTGTTCCTCTCTCTCTTCACCATTGCTACTGAATATCCCCAGCCATCTGTTTGCTTGAGAATTTGATCTGACCTGATCCAAGCGTCACTGAGTAATTGAGTCTGTGTTCAATGCCCTGAGGCTGCTTCTGCTGAAAGTTAACAAACAGGTTTAAGGCTGTGTCAGGTATTGTATTTGGAGGGTGGGGTACATGGGAGAACAGATACAGAACACAGGCACTTCACAGAGATCCTTATCAATTTAATTTAGTGATGTTTAATCAGAAGGAACTGCTCAGACCTAACATTTCAGTTAATTAGCCAAGGGGAGTATATATGTCATGACAAAGACTTGTTGTAAAGACTGTACAGAACCGAACTTTATTGACTATGTTTGTACATAAAGTTTTTTTGTGTATAAAGTCTCTTTTTGATATTGATATAAATATTTTTTCGAGGGTGACCAAGCATCTTGAGCTTGTGGAGGCATTGCCCTTTTCCCTAATCTTTCTTAAATAAACGCTAGACAAGTTATATACTCACCGGGTATAGACATCAAACGGTCATCAACGGAGAGGAGATGGTGGGATTGTCACGGGGGCTCAGTGTTGCCTCACCCCACCCGGGTTCAATTCCAGCCTCGGGCGACTGTCTGTGTAGAGTTGGCACATTCTCCCCGTGTCAGCCTCCGGGTGCTCCAGTTCCCTCCCACTGTCCAAAGATGTGCAGGCTAGGTGGATTAGCCAGAGGAATTGAAGGGATCCAGTGATAGAGTCGGGGGGGTGGGGGGTGGTGTGGGCTGCTCTGCCGAGGGTCAGTGTGAAACTGATAGGCCGAATGACGTGCTTCTACATCTTAGGGATTCTATGATTAATCCAGAAACTCAAATAATGTTCTGGGCCCTGGCCCCCAATCTTGGGGGTGGCAGTGGGTCATTACAGTGAGAACAGGTTTGGGGATGAATACGGTCCAAGGGAGCAACAGGTTTGTCTTCTGAGGTGTTGAGGGCATGAATGTTCTGTCGAGGTGCTTTGGGGATAAACATACTGAGGTAATGGTTTCTAAGGTATTGAGGGAGCACTATCTGTCAGTATAGGGTGCAGATGGTCGACAGGTACAGATACACTTCATAGAATATAGAACAGTACAGCACAGGACAGGCCCTTCAGCCCACGATGTTGTGCCGACCATTGATCCTCATGTGAGGTAAACCTAATGAAAGATGCATCAGATTTCTGTGACCATATGCACGTCCAGCAGTCTCTTAAATATCCCCAAAGATCTCGCTTCCACAACTGCTGCTGGCAACGCATTCCATGCTCTCACAACTCTTTGCGTAAAGAACCCGCCTCTGACATCCCCTCAATACTTTCCACCCAACAGCTTAAAACTAAGATCCCTCGTGTTAACAATTTCTGCCCTGGCTATCAACTGTCTCTATGCCTCTCATTATCTTTCACACCTCAATTAGGTCTCCTCTCTTCTTTTTTCCAATGAAAAAAGTCCGAGCTCAGTCAACCTCTCTTCGTTAGATAAGCCCTCCAGTCCAGGCGGCCTCCTGGTAAACCTTCTCTGAATCCTCTCCAAAGCATCCACATCTTTCCTATAATAGGGCGAGCAGAACTGGACACAGTATTCCAAGTGCGGTCTAACCAAAATTTTATAGAGCTGCAACAAGATCTCACGACTCTTAAACTCAATCCCCCTGTTAATGAAAGCCAAAACACCAATGCTTTCTTAACAAATCTGTCCACTTGGGTGGCCATTTTAAGGGATCTATGTAACTGCACACCAAGATCCCTCTGTTCCTCCACACCGCCGAGAATCCTGGCTTTAATATTGTACTCAACTTTCAAGTTCGACCTTCCAAAATGCATCACTTCGCATTTATCCAGGGTGAACTCCATCTGCTACCTCTCAGCCCATCTTTGCATCGTGTAAATGTCACGCTGCAGACTACAACATTCCTCTACACTATCAACGTAAACTCCAACTTTTATGTAGTCTGCAAACTTGCTAAAACATCCTTCATACTCATCTTCAAAGTCATTAATGAAAATAACGAAGAGTTGAGGCCCAAGGACAGAGCCCTGTGGAACACCACTCACCACTGACTTCCCGGCAGAATATTTTCCTTCCACTAACACTCGCTGTCTTCTGTCGTCCAGCCAATTCTGTATCCATACAGCTAAATTTCCCTGTATCCCATTCCTCCTGACGTTTTGAACGAGCCTACCACGGTGAACCTTATCAAATGACTTACTGAAGTGCAGATACACAACATCCATCGCTCAACCCTTATTAACTTGCCTTGTAACATCCTCAAAGAGATCAATAAGATTTGTGAGGTATGACCTGTCCCTCATAAACCCGTGCTGACTGCATTTAATCAAGCCATGCTCTTCCACATGGTCATAAATCCTATCCCTCAGAATCCTTTCTAACACCTTGCAGAAGACAGACGTGAGGCTGACTGGTCTGTAACTGCCGGTGATTTCCCTATTTCCTTTCTTGAAGAGAGGAATTACATTTGCCTCCGTCCAGTCCTCAGGTACGACTTCAGTGGAGAGCGAGGATGCAAAGATCTTCACAAGTGGCGAAGCAATCACATTTCTCGCTTCCCAAAGCAGCCGAGGACAAATCTGGTCTGGCCCTGGCGACTTGTCAATATTAATGTCTGTCAAAATGTTCAGCACATAAGCTTCCTCAATCTCTATCGGTTCCAACATGCTTACCTGCTCCTCAATGGTTTCACGCACTTTCTTTTCTTTTGTGAAGACAGAAGGAAAAAACTCATTTCCTATGCTATCCATGTTCAGCCCTACTCTTTCTTTGATCATTCCCTTATTCCTCACATACGTGTAAAATGCCTTTGGATTCTCCCTAATCCTTCCTGCCAAGCCTTTTTCGTGCCCTCTCCTGGCTTGACTCAGACCATTTTTGAGCTATCCCTCCCCATCATCCCTCACCATTACTCTACTGTTACTCAGTTATAAAACCATGCTCCCACTACTCGATTGGCTGCAATTTCCTCCAACGAAACATTGTAATGTTTAAACCTGTTGCCATCAGTTGCTATTACAAATACCTTTCCCTTACTGCTGAGCCCCTCCCTCCCATTGGGAACTATCTGAGTTGGAACTGCACTCTTCACAATATCGCTGTTATATGTGACCCCCAAGGTGACTTTCTGATCAGACATCTACACAATCACAAACACCAGGAATTCCAATGTCTAAAACGTTGCTTGTCTCTCCCTCACCCCAGCTCCATTGCTATTGAAACCCCTTACCCATGTTAATGTTGTCTTAAACTTGACGAATCTGAAATAGAACATTTGGTCCCGTGACTGACCCAGAATCTGCTAGCTTTCTGTGTTTCCTGCAAAATTACCTCCTGGTCCCTTTGTGGTGAAGCTTTCTACAGTTTCCACCATTTAAATAGCGCTCATCTTCTATTATCCCCTCCAAAATGACCAACTGCCCATTTTCCCAAATTATACTCCATCTGGCAACTTGTTGCCCCCTTCTCCTGTGCATCTCTCTCTCTCAGCACGGTGGCTCAGTGGTGAGTTCTGCTGCCACACAGCACCAGCTACCTAGGTTCGATTCCAGCCTCGGGCGACTGTCTGTGTGGAGTTTGCACATGCTCCCAGTGTCTGCGTGCGTTTCCTCCGGATGCTCCGGTTTCTTCCCACAGTCCAAAGATGTGCAGGTTCGGTGAAATGGCCATGCTAAATTGCCCGTAGTGTGAGGTGCATTAATCAGGGGTAAATGTAGGGGAATGGGTCTGGGTGCGTTCATCTTCGGAGGGTCGGAGTGGACTTGTTGGGCCAAAAGACCTGTTTCCACACTGTAGGGAATCTAATGATCTATCCTTGTTCCCTCCTGTATCTCACGTCCATACTGCCAGGAGGTGACATTGTCCAAAGGCACTGTGTTAGGTTTCACATATACACTGACAATGCCCAGCTATCCTTCCCCATCATCCCTCACCATTACTCCACTGTTACTCAGTTATAAAACCATGCTCCCACTACTCGATTGGCTGCAATTTCCTCCAACGAAACATTGTAATGTTTAAACCTGTTGCCATCAGTTGCTATTACAAATACCTTTCCCTTTCTGCTGAGCCCCTCCCTCCCATTGGGAAATATCTGAGGTAGAACTACACTCTTCACAATATTGCTGTTATATGTGACCCCAAGGTGACATTCTGATCAGACATCTACACAATCACAAACACCAGGAATTCCAATGTCTAAAACGTTGCTTGTCTCTCCCTCACCCCAGCTCCATTGCTATTGAAACCCCTAACCCATGTTAATGTTGTCTTAAACTTGACCAATCTGAAATAGAACATTTGGTGCCGTGACTGACCCAGAATCTGCTAGCTTTCTGTGTTTTCTGCACAATTACCTCCTGGTCCCTTTGTGGTGCAGCTTTCTACAGTTTCCACCATTTAAATAGCGCTCATCTTTTATTATGCCCTCCAAAATGACCAACTGCCCATTTTCCCAAATTATACTCCATCTGGCAACTTGTTGCCCCCTTCTCCTGTGCATCTCTCTCTCTCTTCACAATCCTCTTAGAACATTACAGTTATGCCTCTTCTGACGGATTACACCTCCCCCCACCCCCCAATTCTTCTAAATGTTTACTGGGAGTCCTGGGCAGTGGGAAGCATGCACAGTTGCTATCCTTTTAGGGATACTCTATGGAATGACTGGGGGGGAGTTTGTTGCGCGTTGGTCAGAGTGGAGACAACTTGCCCATCAAGCTGCATGAGCCTTTCACTCCCCATTTCTTATTGATGAGGCACACTTGCAGCACGGATGGAAAGAAAAGGAAGCGAATCCTGTTCACCACATCTCACTGACTCTTGGAGCATTCTGTCCCATGTGTCAAAGATCTGCCCTGTTTAGTCAAATGTAGTCTCAAGGTGAAAACTCCTAGAAACCCACATAGATTTCCCCCTGAACTGACTGCTGACCTCCAAAATGGGTAATGTGTACAGTCAGGGAAAAACAATGACTGCAGATGCTGGATACCAGATTCTGGATTAGTGGTGCTAGAAGAGCACAGAAGTTCAGGCAGCATCCAAGGAGCTTCGAAATCGACGTTTCGGACAAAAGCCCTTCATCCTGATGAAGGGCTTTTGCCCGTAACGTCAATTTCGAAGCTCCTTGGATGCTGCCTGAACTGCTGTGCTCTTCCAGCACCACTAATCCAAAATGAGTACTGTCATCCTGGGCCAAGAGGAGGGGATAGTGTGAGTTTCTAACCTGAACTGACAGTGACGGAATTTATAAACTTGTATTACAGGATATTAAGGTGGGCATTCAGATGGTAATCTCAGTAACTGTAACACCAAACTCTGACAGAATTACTCACTTCATCAGGACTTGGATATTCACATTGTGTGTGAGTATTTTGTTCCAGCTCAATCCCATTTGCTGCATAAAAGTTCTCCCTTGAATCACCCCATTCTCTCAATCGCTCTCCCCAAAGCTTCAATGTGTCCTGTAATCCTTGTATAATGAGCTGATGGCTGTAAGGTTTATTATTGTCACGGGTACCGTTTGTTAAACCCCTCTGTCATAGCTCGCATAAATTTCCTTTGCTACAAGGAGAACAATCTCAGTTTCCCCAAACCCCTAATTCCCCAGTGTCTGTTTGCTGTCTATAAGGTACATATCAGGATTGTGTTGGAACAGTTTCCACTTGCCTGCATCGGTGCAGACTCCAACAATATTACAGAACGTGAACATCCTCAAGCACAAGGCACTGTGTTGAGTGGTGGCGCATCCACCACCTTCAGCACTCCCTCTCTCCACCCCCGAGGCACAGTAGCATCATTGTGTAAAAGGTAAAATCAGCATTGTCCTACAAGACCATAGGATTGCCCTCTCATTAGGGAGAGATGTCTGGTCATGGTTTAACCTGAAGGTTACCCCAGCCCAGGCAAGGGGAGAGGTTAGGAAGGAGAGTCCATCTATTGAAGATCGATATTCTGTATGTATCAGCAACAACTATATCATACCAATGAATAATGTAAAAGAATATCCAAAACATGCTACTAAAATCCCCCATTCCTTGAAACATCCTGGTAAATCTCCTGTGCCCCCCTCTCAGTGATACTGCCATCCTTCCCAATGTGTGGGCGATCTCTGGTTTGCACAAACCAGCTGCTCTGTCTTCCTGTGAGTGATATCGTCATCGAGCAACAGTTGCACTAAACCTCACTCTCTGTGAGGGCGTGAGACACGAATTCCCAATAGCAATTAAGATATATTTAGGTGCACGCTTGCGATGCCAAGACAGATAACGCGATGGACCAAGTCTCTGTGAGGGCGGGAGACACAGAATTCCCAATAGCATTTAAGATATATTTAGGTGCACGCTTGCGATGCCAAGACAGATCACGCCGATGGACCAAGTATTGGAAAATGGATTAGGATAGTTAAGTGGTAGTTTTCTTTACTGTCACAGACTCAATGGATCTCAGAAACAATTTTCTGTACTGTAAACTTCTCGACACTTAATATAAGGATATGACAGGCCACATTTGAAACCAGGTCAGAAAAGGCGATATTAGAATAAAATACACATGTTTTGTGAATGTGTTTGGGAGGAAAGTGAGATGGAGAGGTTAAGGAGGAAACTCTGGAGCTCGGTGCAGTAATCTGAAAGGACCTTCATCAAGTGAGAAATAAAAATGGGGTATTCTGGAGGCTGGAATCAAAGAAAGGCACACATAGCAGAGCTTTGAGAAACTGGATGGGATTAGCATTAGGGAGGGTTCTGAGGCTGGAGAGGAATTATTAGAGATAAGGAAGAGTTGTGAGGCTGGATAAGGTGACAGTAATAGGGAGAGTTGTGAAGAGTGTGGAATGTAGAGATAGCAAGAATTAGAGTCGTGATGTTATGTAGCAAGGAAACAGACCCTGTGATCCAAACAATCTATGTCAACCATAATTCCAAACTGAGCTAATCTCACCTGCCTCCCTTGGTCTACATGCATCCAAACATTTCCTATTAGATACCTGTCCAAATGACTTTCTCGTAGAATCCCTACAGTGTGGAAACTGGCCATTTGTCCAACAAATCCACCCAGTCCCATTCCCCTAAGTTTACCCCACACTAATGCACCCAACATACACATCTCTGAACAGTATGGGCAATTTAGCATGGCCAGTTTACTAGTGGGAGGAAACGGACAAGACACGGGGCGAATGTGCAAAGGTCCACACAGACAGTCGCTGGAGGCTGGAAGTGTGCCCGAATCGCTGGTGCTAAGAGCCACCGTGTTCCCCAGCAGTTGTAATTGTATTCATAGCTACTACTCCTCTGGAAGGTCATTCAACACATTAACCAACTCAGTGCAAAAAAAAATAAAAACCTCTAATGTCTTTTTAACGCCTTTTCTCCACTCACCTGCAAAATTATGCAGCCCACTCTTGAATTGTACCCCCTCCTGGAAAGGGCACCTGCTATTCACATTACCTAGACGCTTCATGATTTTATCAACCTCTTACAAGGTCACGCCTCAACCTCCTACGCTCCAGTGAAAATAAGTCCCAGCCTCTCCTTATAACTGAAACCATCCATTACCATTACCATCCTGGTAAATCTCTTCTGAACCCGCTCCAATTTAATAATATCCTTCCTATAACAGCACAACCAGAACTGAGCACAGTACTCCAGAAGAGGCCTCCCCAACATCCTGTACAGCCTCAACATAACGTCCCAACTCCGATACTCAAAGGTCTGAGCAATGAAGGCAAATGTGCTAGCACCTTCTTAACCACCCTGTTTACATGTGACACAAATATCAAAGACATGAACCTCTCGGTGTCTTTGTTCTATATCAGTTCTCAAGGCCTGACTTTTAATGAGTGTAAGTCCTGCCCTTGTTTGTTCTATGAAAATGTAATATATTGCATTTATTCAGATTAAACTCCATCAGCCACTCTTCAGCCATTCACCCAATTGATCAAGATCTCTTTGGAATCGTGCAGAACCGTTGTTGTTTTCCACTTTAACACCATTTTCCTTGTCACCCACTAATTTACAAACCAAACTTTCCATCTTCTCATCTAAATCATTCATGTGAATGGCAAATAAAAGTGGACCCAGCACTGATCCCTGGAGAACACCGCTGGTCACAGGCCTTCTGTCTGAAAAACAACCCTGCACGATTACACACTTGCCTACTGTTTCAATGCTGACTATCACTAATCATTCCATATCCCTCCAAATACATGTAAATCCTATCCTTCAGAATCAACTGCAGCAACTTACCCATCACTGAAGTCAGACTCACAGGCCTGTCATTCCCAAGCTTCTCCTTCAGAGACAAACGTACAACTTTAGCCACTCTCCAGTCATCAAATACCTCACATTTCATTACTGATTATACAAATATTTCCACAAGGAGCCGACAATTTCGTCCCACTCAAAGTATTCCCCCCCGATCACTTCAGTTGCTTGCCCTGTCTTATTAACCGAGAAAAAAGCAGGTTTTGCTCCTTCTCATAGGAACATTTACATATGGATAAATAAAATGATCTTGAATTCATTTAACAAATCCGTCACCAACTAAAGCTTTCACACTATAGTCGTCCCAGTCAATGTTCGGAAAATTTGCTTCCCTACTATTACAACCTTCTTATTCTGCCATATACCTGGGATCTCTCTGTACATTGTTCATCAAGTTCTCTCTGACTATTGCAGCGTCCATAGTGCTATCGAACAAGGTGACCTTTTTGTTTATTTGAAAACCTCTGTCAGCACAACTTTAAAAAAAAAGCTGTTCTCCCCGATTTCAGTTTTCCTTGTTTGTATTCATCCAGAGGATGTGGGTATCACTGACTCGGCCAGCATTCATTGCCCATCCCTAATTACCCAGAGGGCAGTGAGAGTCAATCACATTGTTGTGGGTCTGGAGTCATGTGTAGGCCAGACCAGGTAAGGATGGTAGTTTCCTGGTCTAAAGGACATTAGTGAACTAGATGGGTTTTTCCTAGCAATCGACAATGAATTCATGGCCATCATTAGAGTTTTCATTCCAGATTTTATTGAATTCAATTGCAACCTTTGCCTTGGTGAGATTTAAGTCAAGGTCCCCAGAACATTACCTGGGTCTCCAGATTACTCCTCCAGTGACAATACTTCATCGGTGATCACTCCCCTTACAGTGATGTTAAAAAATGAAAGCTCTCCTTCTGTGCTTATAAGTTGAGGAAATGAACTGAGACATCAAGACTTCTTGAAAATAAACCAGACAAAGATTTATCTTTTAAGAGACTGAAACCCACTGAACTGTTCCCCACCTGTGAGTCATTCGAGAGTGACTTCTTCAAAAGCCTAGCCGGCAGAAATCTATTTGGGGGAAAGAAATCATGTTTTTGAGAGTTTTTTTTAAGACCTCAAAATGAATGAACAGCAAATGACTTATATAAAAATTCTTATACCATGGACATGTAATGTCTGAGGCTGGAGGGGGATTACCAAGACAGCTTTGTCCGGAGGCTTACTCAAGATGTTACCTAGTAGGGTGACGACATGTCTGAACATGAACCTTCCAGCTCAGCGAGCAAACCTACATCCAGAACCTCAACCTCAGCTACCAATCTTCTCAAAACTCGCCAGGGAGGGTTGTGAGGCTGAAGTCAAATCCCAGTGAATAACACGGAGCAGTGAACACTCCCAGCTGACTGGCTGTCAAGTTATAAACCTCCCTGGAAATCGAGCGGGCAGTAAAGAGAAACAAACAGTGATATTTCACAGCTGCCCTTGGAGACACCTCACTTTCGAAAGTCTCACAGCTGGGGATCAGCTCAGTGAGTTTCAGTCCCTTAAAAGATAAATCTTTGTCTGTTTTATTTTCATAAATCTACAATAGTGAGTAAGGTGAGGGCGTCATGTTAATATGTCTTCCGGCCTCTTTATTAATATTTGAAAATATAAAATTTCGGTATTAAGTTATTCTAGGACAGTATTTTGTAGAGCACTAAAACTGTACCTTTTTCAGTGTCTGTAAAATGTTCAGTTGCAGAGATAGCCATTCTTTGATTAATGTGCCCTTCCTGTCACGGATGGGACATTAGGGAAGATTTCAATGATCCTGATGATGATGTCTGCACTAAGTGTAGTTGTAAATCCTATTGATCGCATAGATGTGTTGGAGCGACAGTTAAAGGCAGTGAGGGATTCACAGGAGCGAGGAAGAGTGATCCATGGCAGTTTCAGGCAGAAAAACTGCAGATAGAGTCAGGTAGATGGGTTACCTCCAGGAAGATAGGAGAGGGAGGCAGGTAATGCAGGAGTCTCCTCTGTCTATCCCACTCTCAAACAAGTATACAGCTTTGGAAAATGTAGGGGGTCACAGACACTCAGGGGAATGTAGCAGTTGCAGCCAAGTTATTGTTGCTGAGACTGGCTCTAACGTAATGTGAAGTATATCCAGTTCCACGCGATCAATGGTGATAGAGGACTCTCTCATCAGGGGCAAAGACTACAGTTTCTGCAGCTGACAGTGAGACATCAGAATGGGATGAAACCTCCCTGGTGCCAGGGTCAAGGATGTCGCAGAGGGTGCAGAATATTCTGAGAGGGGTTAGAATAACCCTGTGAGGGGACGCCGTTGTACATTCGTACCAATGACATAGAAATAGACAAGGATGAGGTCCTAATGAGAGAATACGGGAAATTAGGCTGGAGGGTAAAAAGTAGGTCCTCGAGGATAGTAATATCTGGATTACTCTCGGTGCCACATGCTCGTGAGAGTAGGAATAGCAGAATAGAGCAGATAAATGCGCGGCGAAGGATCTAATGTAGGGGAGAAGGATTCACCTTTTGGGTCATTAGATCTCTTGTTGGGTAGTATTGATCTACATAAGAAGGATGGATCGTACCTGCACTGGAAGGGAAGATTTGCTAGTGCTACTCGGGAGGCATGAAACCGGTGAGCGAGTGGGGGGTAAACCCAAAGTGAGTGTGAGAAAAGAGCTAAGGGTGTGGTTGGTACAGTTCAGAAGTCAAACGGTCAAAACAGGCAAGGGTAAGGCACAGAATGAGGTCGGACTGAGCAATTACATTGCATTGACTTCAAGGCAAACGTCCCGACAGGTCAGGCAGATGAGCTCAGGGTATGGTTTCGAACACGGCACTGGGATGTTGTAGCAATTACAGAAGCATCACTCAGGGACGGATACTTTAGCAGCTTAATGTTCCAGGGTATAGATGCTATAGCAAGGATAGAAAGGGGGCAACAGAGCAGGGGGATGGTGTCTTTGATTAGGGATAACATTATGGCTGGGCTTCAGGAGGGTATTCCTGGGAGTATATCCAGGGAACTGAGAAATTAGACATTAATGATCAACTTATTAGGATGGTACTATCGACACCCACCCCCACCCCAACCCCCACCCCCGCCTTCCTCAACAGCGGGGAATTGAGAAGTAGATTTCCTAGGAGATCACTGTTCTCTGTAAGAATAGTATGGTTGTATACACGACTTGACCTTATTTCCTTTGTTCATTCACAAGATGAGGGTGTCACTGGCTGGGCCCAGAGGGCAGGTAACAGTCAACCACATTCCCGTGGGTCTGGAGTCACCTGTAGGCCAGACCAGGTAAGGGTGGCAGATTCCTTCCCTAAAGGACATTTGTGATCCAGGTGTTTTTTTCCAACAATTGACAGTGGATTCATTGTCGTCACTAGATTCCTAATTCCAGATTTTTATTGAATTCACATTCCACTATCTGACGTGACTGGATTCAATCCCACGTCCCCCGATGGTTATCTGGGTCTCTGGATTAGCTGGCTAGTGATAATATCACGAGGCCATCACCGCCTCTTCTCTTGGGAAATGAGGCAGGGAGGGTGACTGAGGTATCAGTCGGGCAGCACATCAACACCAAAGATCCCACAGTATTGTGACTCAGTGGTTAGCACTGCTGCCTCAGCTCCAGGGACCTTGGTTTGATTCCAGCCTCAGGCGACTAGTTGAGGGGAATTTGAACATTCTCCCAGTTGGTTTCCACCCACAATCCAAAGATGTGCAAATTCACTGCCTTACCCAGGTTAATTTGCCCATGGTATACAGATACAGTAGTGAGGTGTTTGGATGTGCAGGAAAATCACTGTCTGGTTTGAAAAGATCCTTTGGGGCATTGGACAGAGGTGAGGTGTGAGTGCATATTTTACATCTCCTCTGGCAGAAAGGGATGGTTGGTTTTTGGGGTGCGTAGACCTAACGAGGGCATCACGGCAGGAAATGGTCTCTACAAAACACAGATAGGTCTGGGGAGGGAAATATATCCCGGGTGGAGGGGTCTGACTGTCGGTAGTGGAAATGGCAGAGATTCATGTGCTGTATTTTGAGATTAGTGGGCTGGCAGGTGAGGACCTGGGGATTATATTCTTATTGTAGTTGGGAGGGATCATATAAAGGCGGAGGTGCTTGAAGTGGAAGATATGCGTTGGAGGGCATTGTTGATCAAGTGTGAGGGAAATTGCGGTTCTTGAAATAAGAAAATTTTCTGGGATCTCCTGGAGTGCAATTGCTTCTCCTGGAAGCAGGTATGGCAGAGGCGGAGGAATTGTGAGTACAGGATCACGTTTGTACATGAAACAGCTTCAGGAAATTTTTTAAAGAGAATCCAAAGAAATTTTACAAATACATCATGAATAAAAGAATATATAGACAGAGAATAGGACCCCTTAAAGATCAACAAGGCTGTCCATGGAACAACAGGAGGTGGGAGAGATACTATACTATTCTAGTATTTCATGTCGGTTTTTACTAGAGAAGGATATGGAATCGAGAGAGTTTGGAGAAATAAACAGTGATAACTTGAAAAGTGTCCATGTTACAGCGGAGGTAGTACTGGATGGCTCAAATCGCATCAAGGTGGATAAATCCCTGTGTCCTGATCCGGTGTATTCCAGCAATTTGTGGATAGCTCGGGAAGTAATCGCAGTGCCCCTCCCTGAGGTATTTATGTCATCGTTTGTGACAGATGAAGTACTGGAAGACGGTTGCCATTATTTAAAAAGGTGGTAAGGAAAGGTCAGGGAACAAGATAACAGTCAGTATGAAGTCAGTGGCAGGCAAGTTGTTGGAAGGAATTCTGAGGGATAGGATACACATGTATTTGGAAAGGCAAAGAATGATTCGGGATAGTCAACATGGCTTTATGCATGGGAAATTTTCTCTCTCTAACTCGGTTGAATGTTCTGAAGCAGTGATAGGAAGATTGATGAAGACAGACTGTCCGTTGACTCTTCCTCAGAACTGATGTTACCGAGAAAAAAAAGTCAGTTTATATGCAGAAGGTAGGGTGGGGGAAGAATGTAAGTAGCTGAAAATGTGTTGCTGGAAAAGCGCAGCAGGTCACGCAGCATCCAGGGAACAGGAGAATCGATGTTTCAGGCATAAGCCCTTCCTGAAGAAGACCTCACTTTCTCCTCGGAGAATGTAAGGAGTAAAGGATGGGTGGGGATAGAGCAAGAAGAACAGTTGTATAAAGGAGTAGATATCTATCTGACTGGGAGGATGAATAGCTGTCAATTCGGACTGTTATTGGCTAATCATAGGTAGTGTGTAATGACAGGCTGTGAGAAACAAGGCTTGGTGTGTGGGCTAGGAGGGCTAGGACATGAGGTTGTTAACCCATGGTAGCCACGAACTGTCTCCATTGTAAGCTGTTCCCCACATACATCACTCCACAATTGGAGCTGCCGAGGACACAAGCCTCTGGAATATCCTCCCTAACAGTCTGTCTCCTTCTTCAATTTGTATCTTAAAATAGATATGTTTAATCTATGTTTCCATTATTCGTGAAGCACTTTAGGAGATTTGTCAATGTGAAAGGCTCCATACAATGGAGGTAGTTGTTGTTATTGTCTGACATTGGGAGAAGCAGGAATGAACCCTCTTTCTCGTACCTGATGAACAGCAGCAAAAGCAGAGAATGGCTCTCTGGTGATTGATGTCAGCGCAGATCAATAGGGGGCAGAGGGCGGGACGGAGAACCAGGCAATGCCAGTTTGTCCTCCAACCAATCAGAGTGAATGAGGGTATCCTCAAGGCTGGAATTAAGGAAAGCTACATATAGCAGATATTTGAGAAACAGGAGGAGATTAGAAATAGGGAGCATTTTGAGGCTGGAGAGCAATGATAGAGATAAAGAAGAGTTGTGAGGCTGGATGAGGTGACAGTGATTGGGAGAGTTGTGAGGATGGAGGCATTCACAGAGATAGCAAGAGTTAGAGTCATAAAGTGATACAGCGAGGAAACAGACCCTGTGGTCTAACCAATCCATGTCGACCATAATTCCAAACTAAACTAATCGCACCTGCCTCTGCTTGGCCCACATCCATCCAAGTATTTCGTATTTATGTACTTATCCAAATGTCTTTGAAATATTGTAATTGTATTCACAGCTACCACTTCCTCTGGAAGTTCATTCCACATGGATAAAAATGAAAACATCCCTAATGTCTTTTTTCAAACCTTCCTCATCTCTTCTCAAAATGTACGGACCCGAGTCTTGAATTCCCCTTTCCCCCGCCATTCACCTTATCTACACTCTTCATGAATTTATAAACCTCTAATAAGGTCACCCCTCAACCTCCTTGAAAAATTGAAAAATGTCGCAGCCTATCCAGCCTCTCCTTATTACACTATCCTTCCATTCCCATCACCATTCTGGTAAGTCTCTTCTGAACCTGCTCTAATTTAATGCTATTCTTCCTGTAACAGCACAACCAGAACTTGGGACAGTATTCCAGAAGAGGCCTCCCCAACATCCTGTACAACCTCAACAAAGCATCACCCTCTACTCAAAGGTCTGAACAATGAAGGTAAGCTAACCACCTTCTTAACCATCCTGTCTACATGTGACACAGCCTTCAAAAAACTGAGCCCCTCAGTCTCTTTGTTCTATATCACTACTCGAGGCCCTACCTTTGATTAGAGTAAGTCCTGCCCTCGTTTGCTTTATCATGATGTAATATTTTGCATTTATTCCAATCCAAAAATCCTATAAAGCCTTTGAGAATAAAGGCAGAAGATGTATACTTAATAGGGAAATCAGGAGGTCAAAAGGGGGACAGGAGAAAGTTTTGGCAAGTAAGGTTAAGGATAGTCCAAAGGGCTTTCATAAATACATTCAGAACAAAAGGCTATCCAGAGAGATAATAGGGCAACTAAAAGATCGGCAAGGCAGCCTATGTGTGGAGCTGCAGGTGATGGGGGAGATACTAAACGATTATTTTACAACAGTGTTTACTGTGGAGAAGGATATGGGAGATATAGAATTTGGGGATACATGGTGACATCTTGAAAAATGTCGGTATTACAGAAGAGGTGGTGCTGGATGAGTGACTAAGGAGCTGGTGCAGGGGAGAAGGATTTAAGTTCTTGTATCATTGTAATCTCCTGTGGGATTGAGTTGACTGGCGTAAGGATGGATTGTCCCTGAATTGGAAGATGTCTAATATCTAGGCAGGGAGATTTGGTAGTGATACTCGGGAGGCATTAAACCAGTGAGGGAGTGGGGGTAAACCCAACTAGATAGTGAGAGAAGAGGTATGTCTGACGCTGGTACAGTTCAGAAGTCAAGCAGTCAAGGCAGGCAAGAGCAATGCTCAGAAAGAGGTGGGACTGAGCAGTTATACTGCATTTACTTCAATGCAAGAGGCCAGACAGGGAAGACAGGGAAGGAAGATCAGCTCAGGATATGGTTTTGAACATGGCACTGGGATATCATAGGTATCACAGAAACGTGGCTCAGGGATGGATAGGACTGGCAGCTTAATGTTCCAGGGTATAGATGATGTAGGAAGAATAGAAAGCATGACAAGAGAGGAGGAGGAGTGGAGTTTTTGATTAGGGATAGCATTATGTTTGTGCTTAGGGAGGATATTCCTGGGAGTACACCCAGTGAAGTTATTTTGGGTGGAACGGAGGTACGAGAGGGATGATCACCTCGTTGGGGTTTTCTGCGTGGGGTATGTCCCGGTGCTCTGGTTTCCTCCCATTGTCCAAAGACGTGCAGTTTGGGTGGATTATCCAGACTGAATTGTCCACAGTGTTCAGGGATGTGCAGTTTGGGTGGATTATCCAGGCTGCATTGCCCACAGTGTTCAGGGATTTGCAGGTTGGGTAGATTGACCATGGAAAATGCAATGTTATATGGGGAGTGTAGGAGGCTCTGAGGGTCAGTGTGGATGTGATGGGCCAATTGGATTACCTGATAATTCTACTAGTTTTAAAATAGTTCTAGAAAAGAATAGACCAGATGTAAACGTTGATGTTCTAAATTGGACAAAGGCCAATTTTAATGGTACATGGCAAGAACGTTCACAATTTGTTTGCGAGAGGCTATTCCCAGGTAAAGGGACGGCTGGGAAGTGGAAATGTAAGGAAGAGGAGTCGTCCATCTGGCCCCTCAAGCCTGATCTGCCATTCAATAAGGTCAAGGCTGATCTTTTCATGGCCTCAGCTCCACTTTCCTGCTGTCTCACCATAGCCCTTAAGTCCTTTCCAGTTCACAAATCTACGTTTTTACTTAAAAACATTCAAGATGAAAGCCCAACTGCTTCACTCAGCAAGGAATTCCACAGATTCACAAACCTTTAGCTGAAGAAGCTCCTCCTGAACCCAGCCCTAAATCTGCTCCCCCCTTGTTTTGTTGCTACACTCTCTAGTTTCACCTGTCCCCAGTGGAAATTATCTCCCTGCTTCTATCTCATCTATTCCCTTCATAATCATATTTTTCCTATCCAACCTCACATTCTTCTAAATTACAATGAGTATAGTCCCAGTCTACTCAATCTCTCCACATACGCCAACCCTCTCAACTCCAGTCTCCAACTAGTGACCCTCCTCTGCACCCCCTCCAGTGCCAGTACATCATTGCTAAAGTAAAGAGACCAAACCTGTACACAGTAGTCCAGGTATGACCTCATCAGCACCCTGTACAGCTGCAGCATAACCATCCCTCCAGCAATGAAGCACAATATTCCCTTCACTGTCCTATTTACATTCTGCACCTGCAAACCAACTTGCTGTGATTCATGCACAAGGACAGCCAGCTCCATCTGCAGAGCAGCATGCTGCAAGTTTTAAACGTTTCATCATCCAGTTTGCTGTTAGTCCGGCTAAAACGGATGACCTCACATTTCTCAACATTGTCCTCCATCTGCCAGACCGTTACCCACTCTATTAGCCTATCTGTTTCCCTGTGCAGACTCACAGTGGTCTCTGCATACATTGCTCTACCACTCATCTTAGTGTTAATTGTGAACTCTGACACGGTATACTTGGTCCTCAACTCCAAAACATTTGTATGAATTGTAAGCAGTTGTGATGCCAACATTAATCGAAATACCCATTTATCTCCATTCTTTACTTTTTGTTCATTAACCAATCCTCTATCCATAATATATTACCCATAATTCCGTGCATCCTTACCTTATACAACAGCCGTTTGTATATTAGCTTGTCGATTACCTTCTGGAAATCCAGATACGCCACATCCATGTTTCCAATGTGCTCGTCATGTCCTCAAATAATTCCAGTAAATGTGTTAAACACGACCTGCCTTTCATGAATCTATGCTCAATGGGACAGTTTCTACCCAGATATCTCGCTACTACGCCCTTGAGAGATTCAAGCATTTTCCCCACGACAGAAGTTAAGCTAACGGGTATGTTTTAAAACTATGTTTGCAGCTTTCCAATCTCTCAGAACCATCCCAGAGTCCAGCAGGTTTTAATAAATTACCCCGAGCACGTTTACTATTTCCTCCAGTCATCTCTTCTCGTCCCCTGGGAAACATTCTATCAGGGCCATCTACCTTTCGGCTGTTAGCTTTCCCTCTTTACTGAGAATGATTGATTCTCTGTCCTCATCTACCATTGCCTCCATAGGCCTGCAACAATGAGCGTACAGAGACCGTATGTTCCTGTTAAGGGCAAGGCTGACTGCATGACCCGAGAAATTGAGTGTATGGTCAAGAAAATTAAGGATGGATATGGCAGATACAGACAGCTGGGTTTGAGTGAATCGTTCTTGGATTGCGAGGGTAGTAGGAGTATACT